>NW_016107392.1:4427948-4506542 GCF_001604975.1 Cebus imitator | reverse complement strand
TTGTATTTTTAGTAGAGACGGGGTTTCACCGTGTTGACCAGGATGGTCTCAATCTCTTGACCTCGTGATCCACCTGCCTCGGCCTCCCAAAGTGCTGGGATTACAGGCTTGAGCCACCATGCCCGGCCAATATTGGCATATTTTATACTATAGTATCCCAAAAGCCACATTTGTTAATATCACCGTCAGTCTCATAGAGACTTTTAAGTATTGGGAAAGTGTCAAGATTACAGTGGCAGGTAGGTTTTCAATAATTCGAATTTTGCTTAAAAACGTACATTAAAATACTGGCAACAAATTTTGTTGATTTTCCTTCAACAAAGGAAGAAGATGGATATGCTTCTTCCTTTCTTCATTTTTGAGAAAATGTCTGCCATAATGTCTAAATTACCATAGTTTGATCGTTATTTGTTCTTTCAAGTAAATATGTAGTGTGTTGTGGAAAAAGCAACTGCATCAGTTCACAACTCAATTACAAAGATGCCATTCCCCAAGACAACCATGCTAAGTCAAGTGGCATTTTTTTAAATAGTTTTATAAATCTCTTTAATGTTTGGCTCAATAAAAAACATCAAGATTCATATGCTTCTGCATTCAGTTGCTATATCAGAAAGTCATATAGCCCCTGGAAATGTTCACATACACTCATGAGAGAGTAAGATTGAAAAGGCAAATTTTTTTGTTAATATTGTTGTAAAAATAACTTTGACCTTGTAGACTCCCTGAAGCACCTTGGAGAACCCAGACCACACTGAGAACTGCCGCTTTAATCTAATTCACAGTTCCTATTCAGATATAGACAATTATCCCAATAATGCCCCAGTAATGTTCTTTATAGGCATCCCTTGTCACTCTGCAACCCCACCCCAGAATTTAGACCATGATCATGTGTTCGTTTTTGGTGTCTTGCATCTGTAGTCATCTTTAGTCTGGAATAGTTCCCTAACCTTTCTTTGTCTTTCTTGACTTTGATTATATTAAAGAATACAGGGCAGTTATTTTTTAGAATATTCCTCAACTGTGTTTCTATGTTTTCTTAAGGTTGGATTTAGATGATATATTTTTAGCAGGAGTAACCCATAGATCACATTGGCATCTCCTCAGTATATCATATCAGGAGACACGTTACATCAGTTTATCTGATACTAGTTTCAATCACTTGGTTAGGGAGATACCCACCAGATTTGTTTAATTTATAATTAGTAAGTAATTTGTAGGAAGGCATTTCAAGATTATGAAATTATGCCATTACTCATCAAACTCTCACCCTTTTATTATCCATTAATAAAACTTAAAGCTTTTCCCAAAATGGTTGTACCTTTTTATACTTGGCCGGCAATGTATGAGATTTCTGGTTACTCCCTATCTTCTTACTCCATTGATTTGCTTTGGCATCTTGGCCAAAAATCAATTGATCATGTAAGTATGTGTCTCTTTTTGGACTTTCTATTCTGTTCTGTTCTATTTTGGTCTCGTTAACCAATATGACACTCCCTCGATTACTGTAGCTGTATAGTCATTCGTGAAGTAGGTAATATAAGACCTCTTTGTTCTTCCTTTTCAAATTCTTTTGGCATTTCTAGGTCCTTTCCATTTTTATATAAATTTTAGAATCATTAGCTTCTAAAACTGTTGGGATTATGAAGGGAATATGATAAATCTAAAAATTAATTTGGAGCAAATTGGTGGGTTTTATTTTTTTGAGATGGAGTCTGGCTCTGTCGTCCAGGCTGGAGTGCAGTGACGCAATCTCGGCTCACTGCAACCTCCTTCTCTCTGGTTCAAGTGATTCTCCTGCCTCAGCCTCCCAACTAGCTGGGATTACAGGCACCCACCACCATGCCCAGCTAATTTTTGTATTTTTAGTAGAGATGGGGTTTCACTATGTTGGCCAGGTTGGCCTTGGACTCCTGACCTCAGGTGATCCACCCGCCTCAGCCTCCTAAAGTGCTGGGATTATAGGCGTGAGCCACTGTGCCTGGCTGCAAATTGGTGTTTTAAGGATATTGAATCTTTCTAATCCATTAACGTGGTTTAGTCTCCATTTATTTTAATCTTCATTATCTCTCAGCACTCTTAAGAGTTTTCATTTTAAGAGGTTTGTGATATTTTAGTTAAGTTGATATCAGTGTATTTTGCTTTTTGTGTTATTCTAATGGTATTTAAAATTTTTTTATTTTTCATTTGTTGGCTGGTAATATAGAGAAATACAATTGATTTGTTAATATTGCCTTTCTATCATTCCACTTTGTTAAGTCTACTTATTTCTAATAGCTTCTTTTTTATTCCTTAGAGTGTTTTAAACAAGCAGTCATTTTTCTTCTTCCTTTCCTTTCTCGTTTTCATCATAATTTTATTTTATTTATTTGTTTGTTTGTTTGAGACAGAGTTTCACTCTGTTGCCCATGGTGGAGTGCAGTGATGTGATCATGGCTTGCTGCAACCTCAACCTTCTGGGCTCAAGCAATCCTCCTTCCTCAGTCTCCCCAGTAGCTGGACCACAGGCATGTGCCTCCATGCCCAGCTAATTTTTAAATTATGTGTAGAGATAGGGTCTCTGTATGTTGTCCAGGCTGGTCTTGAAATCCTGAACTCAATGAATCCTCCTGCCTTGGCCTCTCAAAGTGCTAGGATTACAGACATGAGCCACCAGGCCCAGCCTTTATTTTATTTTTTAATGCCTACCTTATTGCACTGACATGGACCTCCACAGCAGTGTTAAATATAAATGGTGAGAAAAGACATCCCTGTCTTGTTTCATATCTGAGGAAGAGTGTTCAGTATGTCATCATTAAAAAATAATAAGTTTTACATTTTCTTACATCTGCTATCAGATTGAAAGTCTTTCTATTCCTATTTTGGCTATGAGTTTTTATCATGAATAATGAATTTTACCAAATGCTCTTTTTACATATGTGTTGACATAACTGTGTTTTTTTCTTCTTTATTTAGTTAATGTGGCAAATTATCCTGATTGATTTTCAGATATAAAATCAACTTTACATTCCTGAGATAAATACCTTTTTATTATAAAATATTCTTTTCATATATTGCTACTGTTTGCTAATATTTTGTTAAAGATTGGTTTTGTCTCTGTTCATAAGGGGTCCTAGCCACCTGTAAATGATTTCTCTGCCTCCTCCCCATTTCTTCCTTCTTTTTCCCCCTCTCTCCCTTCTCATTTTTAGTATTGTCATGTGGTTTCAGTATTATATCGGCCTCATAAAATAAGCTAGGAATGGAAGAGAATGTGGATTAAACAGTAGAGTTTTTCGTTTTCCCTCTATTTTCTGAAAAAAATTTATCTAAAACTGATAACTATTTTTTCTTTAAGTGCTTGATATAATTTACCACTGTGGATATCTGGACAATCTCTCTGTCTCTATTTCTAGGAAGTCTATAATGGGAATCTTGCTTTCATTTCTGGTACTGGCAATTTGTATTTTCTCTCCCTTTGTAAAAAATTAGTCTCCCAGTGCTCATTCATCAGAGGCTTCCTGTATCACTTTATACTTCAATTTTGTTACATCTGCAGCAAGAACTCTTCATCTGAGTCATAACTGCATGCACTGTATTAACAAGTATATTTTTGCCTTTGTTTCTCTTCTAGAAAAAAATAATCTGAAATTGTGAAAGGGCCCAGTTTTTGACTCTGGTACACAAAGGCATAGATTTGCTATCTTACTTCCTAGTTTTGTGTCGATTGACTCTGTGAAATGGTGATAATATTTCCTTATGTGGTTATTGTAAGGATTAGATGAAACACATACAACACAATAATAGTGTAAACAGAACTTGGGAGTTGTTTAACAAACATTAGTTTCCTTTCCTTTCCTTTCCACCTTTCAACTAATCAAACCTTGTGCAGTTGAAGTTCTTTTTTCCCTGTGAACTCTTTTGACTATACTACAATGCTTTTTATGTTTTATTGGGTCCTGTGATACAAGTGATATCAATTAATTAATTTGTTGATAATTTGCTGTTCTTAATATATTCCCATTTATTTACTGTAGCTGTGCTATTTATTCAGTCAGGAAAATTAATTTTATAATGTAAAGGATGGATGAAGAAGTCAAAGACTTGGATTCTTATTTAGGTTCTGTCACTAACTTATTAAAGGTATCATCCTGGTCTTATATTTCCTTGCTAGGCTTGTATTTTCTTCTCTTTAAAAGAAGAAAACTAAACTAGAGATTTTATTGATGTTTCTTCTAATTTTGGAATTCACTGATTCTAAATATTTTTGGAGTACCTCTTTTGTGCCAAATTCTGATGAGAAATACAGAAATGTACTTAAAGACCAAACATGTCTTAAAGTAGATTGACATGTAATGGGGAATTGAACTCTGTGCACAAATGACTAAAATGCAGTGCAGTATATGGTATAAGCCATATAGATGTTATAAACAGAATGCCATAAGGTGCAGTGTAGTTCATCTCATATTTCCTGGTAGATTTTAAGCATTTCTAAGGTAAGATTTGTGTCTCCTGCTGCTCACTGCTTTTGCTTTCCTTTAGAGAGTTAAGCCTAGTGTTGGACTTATTAGTTGACTTGATGTGAGTTTCTGAGAAACCTTTTAATGAAAGGTAATTAAAAAAGGGTGTTTAATTTTATTGTCTATTTGTTCTTTGATTTTTTGTGTGTGCTTTTATTTATTTAGCGCTCTCTCTCTCTCTACAGAATGGTCCTAGTGCCAGATCATGTCATAAAATGTGCATTGACATTCAAAGGAGGCAAATCTACACATTGGGGCGTTATTTGGATTCCTCTGTGAGGAACAGCAAATCTCTGAAAAGTGATTTCTATCGTTATGACATTGATACAAACACTTGGATGTTACTAAGTGAGGATACTGCTGCTGATGGAGGGCCGAAATTGGTGTTTGATCATCAGGTTTGATGCACAGTTAAATATATGGTGGAATTAATCAGTGCTTAGTGATTCTTGGAATTAGAGTTTATGTTAGATGTTATACTGAGTTGTCTAATAGTGCTTTCCATGACAAATACCTATGACAGATAGTAATTACTGTTTGAATAGGTATAAAGTTATTCTTTACATTTTTTCTCTTTTTTGTTGCAGGGTAAAATATGAAGACCTCAGGACATAAATTGTTGATTAGAAACTTTAGAGGGTAGATGGAACAATATTAAGAAAAACAAATTTAGTTTTATAATAAATATGCATAAATCATAACAACTTAACCTTTTAATTATATTTCTTCTACATTCCTATAAGAAATGGAAAACCACTTTATAATAAACTGGATGAAATCTAGAACTTTTTTTCCAGTTAGAGTGAAATTTATTTTGTTTTGTTTATAATCACAAAATTTTATAAACCTGAAGAGGAATTTGACATACTAGATTAAACTCAGCACCAATAGTAATTACACAATAATGTTGTGGACTAGAAGACTGAACATAGCCTCATTGGAAGCTATTTTAATATTAATATGCATGTAACTCTCATTAGCCCCATCATTGTCATTATTATCTGTCTTTGAATACTTAATCCATACAAATTCAATGTAGGTCAAAAAGACAGTAATCATTTTGAATTCTGTAAGCAAGTTTTTATCTGGCTCAACCCATGTCCAAAGTTTTTTTCGTATATTGAAGAGAATAAGACTTTAAAAACCTATAACTCTATATTGATGAATGTAAATTATCTAGTATTTGGGAAATGGGAGGTGTTGCTACAATTATTGCAAAACCTACATGAGACCTAAAATCTTATCTAGGAGTTAGAACCCAGGGTCTTTATTTATTGTGTCTTTATAGATTTTTGTTAATTCTTTGCTTTTGAACTATCCTATTGCCATATTTATACGAATATGTAATTGTTATAGGAGAATGATAAGGAGAAGAAGAGTGAGTTATGCCTATCAAGTTAAGTGGTAGGTAGAAAATCAAAAGCAGTAGTCTTCAAAATACTCCCCAGCTTGAATTTGGAACTTCCGTTGGCTCTAAATAACTGAGCTCCACAGAGCTGTGCACATCCTTGCTGACAGCCTCAATGTTGTTCATGTGCAAAATAAGCATGCAAAGAAAAGTTAGGCTGGTTCTGATCTTTTAAAACATCAGCAGATAATATCGTTAGGGAACAGTTTATTCTCTTGTTCCCAAATGGTTATGTATTTCTTTTACAAAAGATGCTGATGTCTTTTTTTGTTTTTTCAGGTTGAAAGAAGAATAGCTTAGGAGTAGTACATAAAGAGTTCTTGTGTGTGGCCTTTGTTTCTCTTGACTTTTATAAAATAGGATGTTTCTTGGAAGCTGAGTGCTGTTAAATAATGCATGGCTTTCAACTGATTAGATGGTACAGCAGAACACTGGGGGTTAAGAAACAAGGATTTCAGTACTAATTCAGCCAACAACTAGCGCTGTAACAGTAAGCAAGTAATCTGTATACTCCTGCATTTGCTATTGTATTTCATGCAAATAAAGCTATAAGTTAGAACTTACACTTGTAGTGTTTATAACACTCCAAAAATAACTTGTGGTGTTCATGACAATTAGGATTTAACACATAATGTACAAATTTGATAAAAATATGAGAAAGCTGTAAGATAAAAGCAGGCTTAAAAGCTATTTGCCATTTTTAATTTTAACATATTTAAGAAATACAATTTAAAGACTGGATTTCTTAAGAACATAGTGGCAGTTTACTTCTCAGGCTTTTCTTGATGTTGCTTTGTGTAGTTTTTCAGGAACAGTGATAATCAAGCAAAAAGCTTTACACGCACACACACGTGCGCGCGAACACACACACACACACTCTCTCTCTCTCTCTCTCTCTCTCTCTCTCTGTCTCTCTGTCTCTCTCTCTCAGCAAAACCAAGAGCCACAGTAAACCTACGATTCCCAATGCCTTGTAAGTTTAGCCTAAAACAACGGAAATACCCAGAACTTTTGTTGAAGCCCACAGCAGTATAATCGGGAGACCTGGGAATGCAGAGGGAGCCTAGCAGTTGTACATCATAGTGAGAAGTGTCAGGGACAGGTCACGGATTTTACCCAGGGCAGCCACTGGAAAAGTTGGTGAATTTACGCATATAAAGTACCCAGAAAGATCCAGAGGTGATATGTGTCAGAAAGCACTATTTTATAAAAGTGAAGGAAACACAGTGACAAGTGGGAATGATGGCTCCTTTTGCAATGGCCAGTAAAAAACTGGGGGAACTCAAAGCTTGAGAACAGCCCTGTAAGCCAGATGAGATTCATAGAATTAGAGAAGGTATGACTTCACAGAAGTACTATATTTTGAAGGAGGCATTCAATTCAGTAGCAACAGAGGAAGGAGTTCTTGAGCAAGAATATCCATCTTCCAAAGAAATCCTCTGTAAAGTTATGTGGTCCAGGGAAATTCAACTGAATTACATATGAAAAACTAAAAAGCAATAAATAACAAAGCTTTAGAGAGAGATTCTAAAGAAAGACAATAAGAAGAAAAATAACAGTATTTCCTTTAAACAAAAGTAAATGAAAGTTATATCCCAGTCTATTGTCACTTTTAGAAATGAAAACTTACCTACACAGAGCATTAAAAAGAATAGGTAATGATCCTACACCATAGGAATAAGGTAAAAGAAAACAAAGAGGTAAAAATGATTAACCGGGGAAGATAGGTAGAAGAGAGCCAATGCATATATAACTGGAGACTTTAAAAAAGAAAACCAAAACAATGGAACAAAACAAATATTTATCAGTTGAATTCAAGAACATTTTTCTGAGGAAAGATTTTACTTCATATATCAAATGGGCATATTGTATTCAGGAAAAATTGGCCCAAATACTTAACTCTAAGACATATATTAATAACATTGACTATAAAAGATAGGAGATCATTTTATATCAAGTAGACAAAATGATCAAGTCACCTATAAGAGAACTAAAATGTGACTGGTATCAGATTTCTCTATATCTACTTTCAGTGCCAGGAGATAATAGAGCAACATCTAGAAGACATTCAAGAAAAGACAGTGTGAGCCAAGAATTTTATATCTAGCCAAACTGTTCTTCAAGTGTAATCACTTTTTGTGGAAATTACTAGAAAATGGAAAGTGAGCTAGCCAAGAAGTATCAGGAAAAACTTGAGTTGAAGAATTGAAGATCTCAGCTCATTGACATTCTCACTGGGTTATGAGGCATTTTTGGAGGTTTGTAGAAGGGAGGGTTGGCAGGTTGGACAACAGTGGATACTTAGAAGGCTTTATAGCAGTATCTTCAAATTTTGTGAGGAGATTATTTTGAACCCAGCCAAACCCTTACCAATCTTGTATTCCTGTAGGTAGGGTAAAGTCATTTTCAGGTTCAAAAAATATTTTTTCCCAGGAAAATAAATGGTTATTCACTATTTGTTTGATTTTAAAAATTAAATATCTAACCTGGCATAATAAATGAACAGTGTTTTAACTTCTGGCTTTAAAGATTTTTTGGAGTCTTTGATAGATAACTCTGTTATCATACAGAGTTTAATAAGTTTCTAGCTTTTCAGATTTTTTCAGAGATTAAAAATGACAAATCAAAAGAGTAGAAATCAAATATTAAAAGGTTTTTTGGTTTAGACTGGTGTGCTAGGAAGAAGTACCAAGATAAAGATGTCTATACTTCAGCCTTGCAAACAAATGAGAATAAGTCACATCAAAATTAAGCTTGAATATCCTCAAAAAGAAAGAAACTCTTTGTAGCCATACGAAGTAGAAAGGTGGGGGTTGGTAACGGAGATTGGCCATTAGCATATGAGTTAATGAAAAATGGAAATAGGCTCATTTAATGTGAGTCCCTCAAGATTTTCAGCATAGGTCTCAGATATTTGGAGTGATTGAGTCTGAAGTACTTCAGAAGGGTAATGTGACCTAGCTCCAGTGGAGCCGTCAACAGAGGCAGTAGTTGGATGGGACCAAATTGAGTTGTCTTCAGCAGCATGCTGATTTTAACTATATGATTGTTTTTAAAACAGGAATACTTTCTGTAGTATGCCAGAGATCTTTGTTTTTCAACCATATTTACCAAGATTTCACCTTGGGGAATAAATTTTCATCTTAATTTATGGAAGGCTTTGAGAAACCTGGGAAATGGCTAATGAGGTGGATCTTTTTAGTGGTAGATAAGAATTAGGAGACGTTAGAATCTTTTCTTTTTAATAATAATTTTTTAAACCTTTAAAATTATGAAAATAGCCTTTTATTTAAAAATGCAAAAATTGATAAATAGAAGTGATTTGTAGGAGAATTAAACATAAATATTTAATTGTGTTTTTTTTTTTTAGCAAAACATAGATATTTTATGAACACAATTTATTCTTTAATATAAATGCCGCTTATGTTCAACATCTAATTCCCAACTTGGGTTTATGTATTATTTGAAACAGAATTTGATTCTTATTGTCTTCTGACAAATGGCTGTTTTCTCATACATTTTTATGAAAAGCTATAATCTTGAGTTAAAAGAATGGAAGAATAAAGCTTAACTTTTAAACATGAAGTATATAGCTTAATTGAAAGAAAATTAAATTTATAGTGCTATGTTAAAAGGAGGCAGAGTTCTTCACACTGTAAAAGTCATTCTGGAGACTTGCTTGTTGTAAATGTCTTTTTGTTTGTTTTACTATTTTGTAATGTAATTTGAAGGGTTTTATAAAAATAAATGCAGAGAGGTGAATTTAGCTGCACTACTCTTACTTGCATCTCTTAATAAATGGTAGCAGTATTAATAGGATGCTTGCCTAGAATGAAAGAAGGGAATTTTTATAAGGAGGGTACGATCACTATCGACCCAGAATATGATAAGTATTCACTCTTACATGTAAATCAATGCCTCATGTATATTGGTTGATTTTGATTGAAATGATACAATTTCAGGAAAGCAGAAAGCTCTTTATCCCAACATGTTTTTACTCTCACTGGGAAAAATGGCAACTTGAAAAAGTATTTAGAAACTTGCCTACGATAATCAGGGTGGTATTTAGTGTCATTAGGGGCAAAGTTTAGGGTTTTTTTGAGAATGTAAAACTACACATGTTGGCTTTGTTTTAGCACATATGACAGGAACAAACTAAACCTATTCAATCTGTTGCCTTCTTCTGATAGATGTGTATGGACTCAGAAAAACATATGATCTACACTTTCGGTGGTAGAATTTTGACTTGTAACGGCAGCGTAGATGACAGCAGAGCCAGTGAACCACAATTCAGTGGCTTATTTGCTTTCAACTGTCAATGTCAAACCTGGAAACTTCTTCGAGAGGACTCCTGTAATGCTGGGCCTGAGGACATCCAGTCTCGAATAGGACACTGCATGCTATTCCACTCAGTAAGAATATTCCGTTTATTGCATAAATGTTATTTTGTCGTGTCTGTCTAGACAGGAAAAGAAGTGGTGAGGTCTAATTCAAGAGATTAAAAACTTTTCCTTAGGAATAAATGATTAGTGTAGCAATGACAGAGAAAGACAGAACTTCTCTAACAGTGAACTGTTTGCTAATTATGAGACTCTTCCCATCAAACTGGTAATTTCCAAATAGTTATTACCCGACTACCAGTCCCATCAACCTGGTAATTTCCAAATAGTTATTACCCGACTACCAATCTGGGCAATCTTATGACTAATTAATTTCACAGCTTATGTAGATTTTGTAGCTATGTTCCTTTCTTATGCCTTTTCATTTACTAACTTCTCTTACAGTTATTCTCTTCCAGTTATGTCTTTCTTAGAGAATTTCTTTCTCTCTTATTTTCCCCTCTGCTATTCTCCATTAAGAACAAATAATTTAAGATTTGATTTTATAGCATTAGAATTTAAATGTATCAGCAACGGTCAGGTGTGGTGGATCATTTGAGGCCAGAAGTTCAAGACCAGCCTGGCCAACATGGCAAAACCCTGTCTCTAGTAAAAATACAAAAATTAGCCTGGCGTGGTGACCTGCCTGTAATTCCAGCTACTTGGGAGGCTGAGGTGGGAGAATTGCTTGGACCTGGGAGGCAAAGGCGGCAGCAGTGAGCCAAGATCATGGCACTGCACTCCAGCCTGGGTGGCAGAGCGAGATTCTGTCTCGATAATAATAATAATAGAAATAAATAAATCAGCAAAACCCAATGTACAGTACAGACTGTTTTTAACCTTTTCAAATGTTTTAATGAAACCTTGGTCTTCCTTCTATGAACACAGCTTTAAAACAATATGGAATATTTTATACATGTTCTTTAACATGTATTTTAAACATGTTTTTCTCTACAAAGTAGAGAAGAATATAATTAATACTTTTTGTGTACTCATTTGTTAGTTTCAACAGTTATCAGTAATCTGTTCATTTTTTCATACAGCTACTCCACTTTAATTTCGTTCACTTTCTTGATCCTTTGATTTTTAAGTTTATTCTTAAATTTTATTGTGCTGGAGTATTTTTTAAATATTTATTCCTTTTCTACAACATCTTGTTATAGCACATGCTGTAGTGTTTTAAAGCATATCCCAAATACTGTATCATTATACTTGTAAATACTACTATACTTGTAAATACTACTTATCACAAATACTATGTCATTATACTTGTAAATACTACTGTTAGACTATATAGTGTGTAAGTCTAACAGATAGGGACTTTTTAAAAACATAGTTGCAGTTGGGTATGCTGGTGCACACCTGCAGTCCCAGCTACCCAGGAGGCTGAGGATTGCTGGAGCCCATTTCTGGGCCGCATTGCACTGTGCTGATCAGTTGTCCACACTAAGTTTGGCGTCAGTGTGGTTACCTCCCAGGAGCGAGGGACCACCAAGTCGCTTAAGTAGGGGTGAACTGGCTAGGTCAGAAACAGAGCAGGTCAGAGCTCCCATGCTGATCAATAGTGGAATCACGCCTGTGGTAGCCACTGTGCTCCAGCCTGGGCAATATAGCAAGCCTCTTAAGAAAAAAAGAAAGAAAAAGAAAACATAATTGTAATATCATTATCAACCAAAATAAAAGCAGTTTCTTAAATACCATTTAATATTCTATCTGTATTTTTTTCTAATATACTGAAAAATACCTTTTCTTAGTTGGTTTGTTTAAGTCAAGATTCAAAAAAGGTGTTTTGCATTTGGTTGTTATGTCTCTTATATTTTTAAAAAATCCTTAATAGTACACTTTCCTCCTGTTCCCCACCCCCCAATATACAACTCACTAAGCGAGACATTTGTGCTCTAGAATCTCCTAGGTTTCCAGTTTTGATTTTGATTTTTTCTTCATAGTGTCATTTAATGTGTTCCTTTTTCATATTTCCTAAAAACTGGTAATTGCAGCTGGAGGCTTGATTTTAGATTCACTTTTTTTTTTTTTTTTTTTGGTAGGGGCCAGGGGAAATGGGCAAGAACGCTTCATAGATACTCTCATTGTAAAATATAAAGAGGCATTTAATGATTGGTTGTCATACTTTTGATGATGTTAATAGGTCTAGGTGTTATTAGCCTGACTGATCAATTACAGAGTTTTCTTTCTTTTAAACTTTTACCTAATGGTTTTTATAGCCATTCATTGCCTAAATTTTGTTAGGATGTATAAGATGGTGATTTTTCTAATGATGTCATTTCCTCTGCATTTGTTAAGTGTGTGATTCTCCTATTACAAAAGAAAAAAAAATTCCTCTCTTTAACTTTCTGGTTAACCTGAAATGTAAAGCATACTGAATAGGCATTATAAATGTCTCACTGTTTTCCTTTATTGATTTTCATATGAATGAGTTAACTTTGAGGCTCCAAAGTTAACCATGGTATGTGTACAAAAATTTTATTAAGAATTTTACATATCTGATGTATTTCTATCCAATGCCATCTTCTTTTATTTTGAGACGGAGTTTCATTCTTGTTGCCCAGGCTGGAGTGCAGTGGCCCAATCTTGGCTCACTGCAACCTTTGCTTCCTGGGTTCAAGCAATTCTCCTGCCTCAGCTTCCCAAGTAGCTGGGATTACAGGCATGTGCCACCATGCCCAGCTAATTTTTTGTATTTAGTAGAGACGGGGGTTTCACCATGTTTGTCAGGCTGGTCTTGAACTCCTGACCTCAGGTGATCTGCCTGCCTTGGCCTTCTAAAGTGTTGGAATTACAGGTATGAGCCACCACACCCGGCTACTTTCTTGATACTCAAATTTTTCTTTTTGGCTAGATAGAAAGATACTTATGTATTTTTTTCATAAGAGAAAAATTGAATCATGAGTTCATACTGACATGTCTCATTCAAATAAAATATTTTTTATCTTAATGTCTTCTATTTTGTTACTTTATAATTTTTTCTTTTTTTAGAGACAGGGTTTTGCTCTGCCACCTTGTCTGGAGTGCAGATCATAGCTCACTATAGCCTTGAATTTCTGGGCTCAAATGATCCTCCCATCTTAGCCTCCCAAGTAGTTAGAACTGTAGGTGTGTACCACTACACCTGGGTTTATATTAGTAGTAGTAGTAATAGTAGAAGCAGCAGCAGCAGCAGCAGCAGCAGTAGTAGTAGAGACGGGACCTTGCTATGTTGCCCAGGCTGGTCTCAAGCAGTCCTTCCACCTTGGCCCGCCCAAATGCTAGTATTACAGGTGCGAGCCACCACACTGGGCATATTTTTGTGTCTTTTAAGGTTAAAATCCTATGTCATAACATTACTTGCTTTGTCTGTCTATAATAGCTTTCACAGTAACAAAGCTCAAAAGAAAGATTTAGTAATAGAATCACTGAGTGCTGTTTCACATTGGTTTCTGATTATTTTTCTGTTTAGGATTTAGACTTCTAGTGATAGGTAGTCAAAAAGTATGTATTAAAATCTCTAGAAATACTGCTTCTCTGTGTGATTATATCTTTATATACAGAGAGGTTTGTTGTTTTTTCCCCAAAATTTTAGGTTTTTTTTTTTTCTTTTGAGTTAATGTTGTCTTCTAATTAAATAAAAATATATACATGGTTATAAAGTCAAAACCATGTGTCAGGTATTTTTGGAGAAGTTTGGTTTTTATCCCCATCTTCCTGCTCTGTTCCTGCCACTATAGGTAACTGGCTTTTATTAGGTTTTGGTTTATCCTTCCTTTGTTTTTGAAAAAAAGAAGCAATCTCTTCTCTCGCTCTCGCTTGCATGCTCTTCCACCTTTCTATTTCTCTTTCCCTCTCTCTCTCTCTCTCTCTCTCTCTCTCTCTCTCATGCACAGATACTCCTCCTTCTCCATTCCTACCCAAAGGAAGCAGCAACCTACATATCTTTCTGCACCTTGCTTTTCTTCTTTAACAGGATGTCCTAGAGATCACCTTTTAGCAATGTATAGAGAGCTTCCTCTTTCCCTTACATTCCAGTGTAGTACTCCTTTGGGATCTGTTGTAAAATTACTTTTGTAGAGGTTTCAGTTTTTGAAGGATCATTCCGAGTTCTTCATGGAAGTGACAACTTTCTCCTGTCTTCTTTTTTTTCTTCTTTTTCAGAAAAATCGTTGCTTATATGTATTTGGTGGCCAGCGATCAAAGACCTATTTGAATGATTTCTTTAGTTATGATGTGGACTCTGATCATGTAGACATAATATCAGATGGCACCAAGAAAGACTCTGGGATGGGTAAGGGCATTTAGTGATTTCTTCTCTCATGTCTTAACTACTTCAGGTAGAAAACTACAGTTCATTCTCTTTTCTTTCTAATCATTTTTCACCCTTTCTTTATTTCTTCAATTGAGTAATTCTGAGTGAGAGAAAGAAAACTCTACCAGTATATTCAGTTCTATCTATTTTTAAATTGTGAATTACTATTTCCTTTGAGCAGAAAGTATGTGAATTTCTAAATGAATTGTTTGTGTGTGTGCTTGTTGAGGGTGGGTTGCAAACATCAATATCTTAAAAATTTTTTATTCTTTGTTTGCTAATTTTTTTCATCTTATGTTTTCACCATGGTGATCTTTATATTGGGCACTAGCATAGTAGTGGGGTGTTTGAAGGGGGAACTTCATGGGATTGGTAATATCTTACAAGTTTAAAAGCTCAGCATCTAAGAGGTTATTAGTAATATAATGGCTGGTTTGCTTAGATTATGCATATTGTCCTGGCATAATTATTAGTAGTGCTTCATTCATTTTCAAAAGTGTCCTATTTTGATCATTTATAGTTACCCTACATAGTAGTTGCTTTGCCTGTGATTATTGTATACAAAAGAGTGGCTTTGATTAAGGCACAATAGTTTAAAATGCCAATTTGAACAACAGGGTGAGAAATTAGATCAGCTTGCGTTTCTTTTTAGCTGCTACTTATAAATTGGTATTTTTATTGTTAGCTATTTTGCAAAATGTGGATAAAAACACCTGTTTCACAGACATTGTTTCTGGATATCTTATTAATCCAAGCTTTCTCTAAATCAAAAACAACAAAAAGATTTTTTAATTAAAATAATTGTTCATATTTAAGAAGAAAAACTTGTTTATAAACAAAGAGACAAAATGAAAGATAGGCAGGGCACAGTTGTGTATGCCCGTAATTCTGGCTAGTCCACAGAGTGACACGGGAGGGTTACTTGAGTCCAGGAGTTAAGACCAGCCTCAGCAACAAAGCAAGACACTGTCTCTACAAAAAGGAGGTTTCCAGATAAAAGTAGACTCAATAGATATGTTTAAGCATTGGGAAGAAAAATCTGTTGATGAGTAAATAGCATCTAATGTAAAAAATGAAGGATAGGGACACAACAGGAAAAGCGAAACTTTTTATAAGAAAAGAGACATTATCACAGTAAATTTCTTGGCTTTACAGTGAGTGGTGTTTCCCTAAACATAATGTAGAACTACAGGCAGTTTAAGCAAAAATTAGGATGAAATGTAGTGGGAAGATAGTGTAAGTGTAGTAAACAACCTCGTCTACTACAGCAGGAAGTCAGTAGATAATATCTAAAATAGCAGCTTAGCATATAATTTAGAAATATGGACCTAAATAGGTAATAACATTATTTACCCTATCTAAAATTGTCTTACTTACTCATTTATTTACTGTTACCATAGGATAGTGTAGAGCTATATGATTTAATCTTCGACTTTCTCTGGCTTTTAAGAATTATTCTGACTTTCCATTAAAATAACTACGAGGGCAAGGCCTTTAATCCCAGCACTTTGAGAGGCTAAGGTGAGAGGACTGCTTGAGTCCAGGAGTTCGAGACTACCCTGGGCAGCATAGTTAGCCCTCATCTCTATAAAATAAATAAAAATCAAATAGGAGAAGAGAGGTAATACTCCTTCTACAATCTTGAGATGGCTCTCCCTAAAAAAGGTAGTGAAGTTAGTAATGGATGTGACAAATAATGTGTTGAAAATTATGACATGCCGACTCCGTACTGGATTATGGATATAGTGGAACAAGGTAATCATAGTCTCTCAAAGTGCTTATAATCTAGCTAGTAAGTAATACATTCCGATGGATAATAGTTGCTACTCCTTATTTAGATGCCACCATATACCAGAATATCTTTAATCGGTGGTATTATTCTAATGTACAAGATGAGAACAGTTACACAACTAAATAATGATAGACGTGGGATTTAGAAGTTTGAGTGCAAGGAAGGTGCTTTTTCTGCCTTGCTAAACTACTGCCCAAAATCGAAAGAAAAAGATGGCAAAGGGTGTTAGTGACAGAGAACTAGGAAGATAAAAATTGACTATGACAAGTAGGCTTTAATGTCTGTCATTCAAAAAATTTCTAAATAAGTTAGAATTATGTAATAATTTACAGTACAGACTTAAATTCTTCACTCGTGGTTATGGCTAGCTTTAGAGAAATGTGGTAATTGTTCTTTTTATTCAATTTTGTTGTGGTCATAAACCACATAAAATGTGATCATAGAAGTATGCTCATTGTAGAGGATTTGAAAAAAGATGCAAAAATGAAAATATATCAAACTATCTAGAGATAATTTGTTAACATTTTGATATACTTCTGTTTAGTCTTTTAAAAACTTATTGTATAAAAGTTGACACAGCTTTATATTCTGTTATTTTAAAATTTACATTAAGTTGTGATTTTTTTTTTCCCATTGTGGTTTTATTAACGTGAACTGGAGATAGGAAAGATAAATGGGTTTACTCCCTAGTTACTGCTATAATCAGTTTTAATTTTTTTTTTTTAGGGTTTATATTTTATTGCATTTTAGGTTCTGGGGCACATGTGAACATGCAGTATTGTTGCATAGGTACATCTATGGCAATGCAGTTTGCTGCCTCCATCTCCATCACCTATATCTGGCATTTTGCCCCATGTTATCCTTCCCCAACTCCCTACCCCTCACTGTCCCTCCCCTAGTTCCCCCCAACAGACCTCTGTGTCTGATGCTCCCCTCCCTGTTTCCATGTGTTCTGATTGTTCAACACCCGCCTATGAGTGAGAACATGCGGTGTTTGCTTTTCTGTTCTTGTGTCAGTTTGCTGAGAATGATGGTTTCCAGGTTCATCCATGTCCCTACAAAGGACACAAACTCATCGTTTTTTATGGCTGCATAGTATTCCATGGTGTATATGTGCCACATTTTCCCTGTCCAGCCCATCATCGATGGGCATTTGGTTGGTTTCAAGTCTTTGCTGTTGTAAACACTGCTACAGTGAACTTATGTGTGCATATGTCCTTATAGTAGAACGATTTGGATATATACCCAGTAATGGGATTGCTGGGTCAAATGGAATTTGTATTTCTAGGTCCTTGAGGAATGGCCACACTGTCTACCACCATGGTTGAACTAATTTACACTCCCTCCAACAGTGGAAAAGTGTTCCTATTTCTCCACATCCTCTCCAGCATCTGTTGTCTCCAGATTTTTTAATGCTTGTCATTCTAACTGGCGTGAGATGGTATCTCTGTGTGGTTTTGATTTGCATTTCTCTAATGACGAGTGATGATGATCATTTTTTCATGTTTGTTGGCCTCATGTATGTCTTCTTTTGTAAAGTGTCTGTTCTTATCCTTTGCCCACTTTTGAATGGGTTTGTTTGTTTTTTTCTTGTAAATCTGTTTTAGTTCTTTGTAGATTCTGGATATAAGTCCTTTGTCAGATGAGTAGATTGCAAAAATTTTTTCCCATTCTGTTCGTTGCTGGTTCACTCTGATGATTGTTTCTCTTGCTGTGCAGAAGCTCTGGAGTTTAATTAGATCCCATTTGTCTATTTTGACTTTTGTTGCCATTGCTTTTGATGTTTCATTCGTGAAATCCTTGCCTATGCCTGTGTCCTGAATGGTTTTGCCTGGGTTTTCTTCTAGGGTTTTTATGGTGTTAGGTCTTATGTTTAAGTCTTTAATCCATCTGGAGTTAATTTTAGTGTAAGGTGTCAGGAAGGGGTTCAGTTTCTGCTTTCTGCACAAGGCTAACCAGTTTTCCCAACACCATTTATTAAACAGGGAATGCTTTCCCATTGCTTGTTTTGTCAGGTATGTCAAGATCAGATGGTTGTAGATGTGTGGTGTTGCCTCCGAGGCCTCTGTTCTATTCCATTGGTCTATATCTCTGTTTTGGTAACAGCACCATGCTGTTTTGAGTACTGTGGCCTTGTAGTATAGTTTGAAGTCAGGTAGCGTGGTGCCTCCAGCTTTGTTCTTTTTGCTTAGAAGTGACTTGGCTATGTGGGCTTTCTTTTGGTTCCATATGAAATTTAAGGTGTTTTTTTTCCAGTTCTGTGAAGAAAGTCATTGGTAGCTTGATAGGGATAGCATTGAATCTGTAAATTACTTTGGGCAGTATGGCCATTTTCACAATATTGATTCTTCCTAACCATGAGCATGGAATGTTTTTCCATCTGTTTGTGTCCTCTCTTATTTCATTGAGCGGTGGTTTGTAATTCTCCTTAAAGAGGTCCTTTATATCCGTTGTCAGTTGGATTCCTAGGTATTTTATTCTCTTTGCAGTGATTGTGAATGGCAGTTCGTTCTTGATTTGGCCCTCTTTAACTCTGTTATTGGTGTATAGGATTGCTTGCGGGTTTTACACATGGATTTTGTATCCTGAGACTTTGCTGAAGTTGCTAATCAGTTTAAGGAGATTTTGGGCTGAGACAATAGGGTCTTCTAAATATACAATCATGTCATCTGCAAGTAGAGACAATTTGACTTCCTCCTTTCCTAATTGAATATCTTTTATTTCTTTTTCTTGCCTGATTGCTCTCACTAGAACTTCTAATACTTTATTGAATAGGAGTGGTGAGAGAGGGCATCCTTGTCTAGTGCCAGATTTCAAGGGGAATGCTTCCATTTTTGCCCATGCAGTATGATATTGGCTGTGGGTTCGATACCTAGTTTATTGAGAGTTTTTAGCATAAAGGGCTGTTGAATTTTGTCAGAGGCCCTCTCTGCATCTATTGAGATAATCATTTGGTTTTCACTTTGGTTCTGTTTACATGGTGAATTATGTTTATAGACTTGTGTATGTTGAACCAGCCTTGCATCCCTGTGATGAAGCCTACTTGATCATGATGGATAAGCTTTCTGATGTGCTGTTGCAGTCGGTTTGCCAGTACTTTATTGAAGATTTTTGCATATATGTTCATCATAGATATTGGCCTGCAATTTTCTTTTCTTGCTGAGTCTCTGCCGGGTTTTGGTATCAGGATGATTTGGTCTCATAAAATGATTTGGGGAGGATTCCTTGTTTTTGGATTGTTTGGAATAGTTTCAGAAGGAGTGGTACCAGCTCCTCTTTGTATGTCTGGTCGAATTCGGATGTGAACCCTTCTGGACCTGGGCTTTTTTTGTTAGCAAGCTATTAATTGCTGCCTCAACTTCAGCCCTTGTTACTGGTCTATTCAGGGTTTCGACTTCTTCCTGGTTTAAGTTTGGGGGGATGTTAAGTATACAGGAATTTATCCATTTCTTCCAAGTTTACTGGTTTATGTGCGTAGAGTTGTTTGTAGCAATCTCTGGTGGTGATTTGTATTTTTGTGGAATCTGCAGTGATATCCCCTTTATTGTTTTTCATTGCATCTATTTGATTATTCTCTCTTTTCTTTTTTATTAATCTGGCTAGTGGTCTATTTTGTTGATCTTTTCAAAAAACCAGCTCCTGGATTTATTGATTTTTTTTTAAGGTTTTTTTGTGTCTCTGTCTCCTTCAGTTCTGCTCTGATCTTAGTTATTTCTTGTCTTCTGCTAGGTTTTCAGTTTTTTTAATCTTGCTTCTGTAGTTCTTTCAATTTTGATGATAGGGTGTTGATTTTAGATCTTTCCTTGCTTCTCATGTGGGCATTTATTGCTATATATTTTCCTCTTGACACTGCTTTAAATGTATTCCAGAGAATCTGATACGTTGTGTCTTGGTTCTGTTGGTTTCCAAGAACATCTTTATTTCTGCCTTCATTTCGTTGTTTATCCAGTCAACATTCAAAAGCCAGTTGTTCAGTTTCCATGAAGTTGTGTGGTTCTGAGTTAGTTTCTGAATTCTGAGTTCTAATTTGATTGCACTGTGGTCTGAGACTGTTTTTTGTGATTTCTGTTCTTTTGCATTTGCTGAGGAGTGATTTACTTCCAATTATGTGGTCAGTTTTAGAGTAGGTGTGATGTGGTACTAGAAGAGGGTATATTCTGTGGATTTGGGGTGGAGAGTTCTATAAACGCCTATTAGGTTTGCTTGGTCCAGGTCTGAGTTCAAGTCCGGCATATCTTTGTTAATTTTCTGTCTCATTGATCTGTCTAATATTGACAGTGGAGTGTTAAAGTCTCCCAGTGTTATTGTGTGGGAGTTTAAGTCTCTTTGTAGGTCATTAAGAACTTGCTTTATGTATCTAGGTGCTCCTGTATTGGGCATGTTTATATTTAGGATCGTTAGCTCTACTTGTTGCATTGATCCTTTTACCATTATGTAATGCCCTTCTTTGTCTCTTTTGATCTTTGTTGGTTTAAAGTCTTTTATCAGAGACAAGATTGCAACTCCTGCTTTTTTTTTGCTCTCCATTTGCTTGGTAAATCTTCCTCCATCCCTTTATTTTGAGCCTTTGTGTATCCTTGCATGTGAGATGGGTTTCCTGGATAGAGCACACTGATGGGTTTTGACTTTTTATCCAATTTGCCAGTCCGTGTCTTTTGATTGGGGCATTTAGCCCATTTACATTTAAGATTAATATTGTTATGTGTGAATCTGATCCTGCCATTTTGATGCTAGCTGATTGTTTTGCCCATTAGTTGACACAGTTTCTTCATTGTGTTGATGCTCTTTGCTATTTGGTATGTTTTTGGAGTGCCTGGTACTGGTTGTTCCTTTCTATGTTTAGTCCTTCTTTCAGGAGCTCTTGTAAAGCAGGCCTGGTTGTGATGAAGTCTCTGAGCAATTGCTTGTTCATAAAGGATTTTATTTCTCCTTCGCTTATGAAGCTTAGTTTGGCTGGATAGGAAATTCTAGGTTGAAAGTTCTTTTCTTGAAGGATGTTGAATACTGGCCCCCACTCTCTTCTGGCTTGTAGGGTTTCTCCTGAGAGATCTGCTGTGAGTGATGGGCTTCCCTTTTTGGGTAACCCAACCTTTCTCTCTGGCTGCCCTTAGGATCTTTTCCTTCATTTCAACCCTGGTGAATCTGACGATTATGTGCCTTGGGGTTGCTCTTCTTGAGGAATATCTTTGCAGTGCTCTCTGTATTTCCTAGACTTGAATGTTGGCCTGCCTTGCTAGGTTGGGGGAGTTCTTCTGGATAGTATCCTGAAGAGTGTTTTCCAGCTTGGATTCATTCTCTCCGTCACATTCAGGTACACTTATGAAATGTAGATTAGGTCTTTTCACATAATCCCATAGTTCTTGGAGGCTTAGTACATTTCTTTTTACTCTTTTTCCTCTAATCTTGCCATCTCGTTTTATTTCATTGAGTTGATATTCAGTCTCTGATATCCTTTCTTCTGCTTNGTCGATTCAGCTATTGAAACTTGTGTATGCTTCGCAAAGTTCTCGTGTTGTGTTTTTCAGCCCCGCCAGTTCATTTATATTTCTCTCTAAGCTGTTTATTCTCCTTAGCCTTTTGTCAAACCTTTTTCAAGGTTCTTAGTTTCTTTGCATTGGGTTAGAACATGATCTGTTAGCTCAGAGAAGTTTGTTATTACCCACTTCTGCAGCCTGTTTCTGTCAGTGCATCAGACTCATTCTCCATCCAGCCTTGTTCCCTTACTGGTGAGGAGTTGTGATCACTTGAAGGAGGAGAGGTGATCTGATTTTGGGTATTTTCATCATTTTTGTGGTGGTTTCTTCCCATCTTTGTGGATTTATCTACCTGCGGTCTTTGTGGCTGGTGACTTTCAGATGAGGCCTCTGAGTGGACATCCTTTTTGTTGCTGATGAAGTTATTTCTTTCTGTTTCTTAGTTTTCCTTCTAACAGTCAGGCCCTCCTGCTGTAGGACTGCTGGAGGTCCACTCCAGACCCTGCTTGCCTGGAGATCACCTGCAGTGGCTGTAGAACAGTAAGGGTTGCTGTCAGTTTCTTCTTCTGTTATCTTTGTCCCAGAAGGATACCCTCCAGATGTCAGCCCGAGCTCTACTTTATGAGGTGTCTCTTTGGTTATAGAGGTCGGGGAGCTGCTTAAGGATACAGTCTGTCCCTTATAGGAGCCCAAGTGCTTAGCTGTGAGCTCCATTGTTCTGTTCAGAGCTGCTGGGCAGGTATGTTTAAGTCTGCTGCAGTGGAACTCATACCTACCTTTTTTTCCCAGGTGCTCTGTTCCAGGAAGGTGGGGCTTGGTTTCTGTAATTCTGCTGTCTTTTCAGAGATACCCTGCCCAGCGAGGAGGTAGCCAAGTCACAGTCTGCCAGCAGAGGCATTGCAGAGCTGCCGTGGGCTCTGCTCAGCTGCTGTGTGAACTTCCTTGCAGTTTAGGGGTATAGTTGGAAGTGCCATTGGTATCGGCAGTCTGCTTCAGTAATGGTGGACTGCCTCGGTAATGGCGGATACCCTTCCCCCGACAGAGCTGGACTGTCCCTGGTCCATCTGTGCTTGCTGTGAAACTCTCAATCCAGAGCATTTCAGATTGCTGGTCTTTGTGGGGGTGGGACTTGCCAAGCCAGATCACCTGGCTCCCTGTTTCAGCCCCCTTTTTTCAGTTGAATGGGCAACTCTGTCTCCCAGGCGTTGCAGTCACCAGTTGAAACGGTGCCTGGATTTGTGTGAGGTTTTGTGCGAAGACCCATTTCGCCGGCTGAAACAGCTGCGCTGGAGACTCGCGGCGCTCTTCCGCCCGGGAATCTCCTGGTCTGTGCGCAGTAAAAGTTTGTTTGGAAATGCGGTTATCACTCACCCTCTGCGTTTTCGCTGGCAACTGCAATCCAGAGCTGTTCCTATTCAGCTATCTTGGATTGGTCCTATAATCAGTTTTTCTGAAATCAGAATCACCATTTTTACTCTGTATGTTCAGTGTGTAATGGATTATGCAATTGAATTTTCCTACAATGCAAATAAATTCATGAAGAATATTTGTTGACCACCTATTAGCATCTAAGTGTGATGGTTTTCCTCTCTCCTTCCCTCCCCACTTAGTTCATTGTCTTCTGTAGGCCCAGTATTATTTTAGGCATTTGGGATTCATCTATGGCCCTGGAGGATAAGATCCCTTCCCTCAGATAACTCACATTCCAGTGGAGAGAGACCTGCATTTGTTTTCTAAGTACTGTGAAGAAAATACATTGCATGCTGTGATAATGAGTGACAGGAGAGGTCTCATTTAGACAGAGTAGGTTGGGAAACCATCTCTGAGGAGGTAATCTTTAAGGTGAAAAGTAGAGAATTAGGAAGAACCATGTGAAGAACTGAGAGAAGAACAAGTACAGAGTTCCCAAGGCAGGAAAGAAACTGGGATGTTCAGAAATGTTGGCACTGGTACAAGTTGAGGATGGAGACAGTTGGTATGAAAGAAGTTAGAGACACAGATAAGAGTCAGAATATTTAGTGCCTTGTTACAAATGCAAGGAGTTTGGATTTCTTTTCTGAATGAACTAAGAGGTTATTCAAAGGTTTAAGATAAGTGTCTTGATCTGAGTTTTGAAAATACCACTTCTTTATTTAGGTGTACATTTTCCAAGTGGTTAATTTTGACAATATTCCTATGAGTTGCATTGTTCAAAGGTTTGTTTACTGAGGATTTTTATGGCAAAGTTGAGCATCTGGTTAGAATTACTTGAAAACATTTCCACCTAAAACTGTTGCAGTTATACTTGGAATTGAGGAACCTCAGTGTCCCTGTTAGCATATTAGAGTGAAATGGAAATTGTTATCTGGGTTGTTTTTTTTTTTTTTTTTTGGTCCCTCATCTCTCCCTCTCTCAATTTCTTCCTTTTCTCTCCTTCCCATTCCTTTTCCTATGTCCCTTTTACTCCTACCCCAACTTTCTCTCTCCTAGAGGATTCTAATATGTGGCTGGGATTGAGAACCACTGTTGTGGCTCTCCAAAGTCTATTTCAGTCCTTATTTTACCTTAGGCAAGTTACCTAATGTCTCAGCTTTTGCTTCCACATTTGTAAATGACCCAAATTAGATTTTAAGGAAAATAGTGTCTCTGTTCATGGCTACTCTGGGAGTAAAGATGAGTTATTAACCCTCTAGTTTGGGCTGGTGTTACTGTTGGGTGCCTTCATTTTCACAAGAGGATGTTAATACTACCCTCAGATTTGCTAATCTTGCCAGTTAACATCAAGTCATGCCAGTTTGGCCTCACCTTCTCTCTGTTCCCATTGCTGCTTTGTATGTACTAGTTTGGGCTAACATCACCTATTTGGCCTCCATCTCTAGACTTCCTCTCCCTATGTACCCCTCCCCACAACCCACTCTCTACTCCACAAGCAGAATACAGCTATTTTGTATTACCAGTAAAGAATAGACCCATATGCCCTAACATTTATACAGCAGATATTTTTTGGTCACCTACTAGGTGCCAGACAAGAAGCCATGCACTAGGAGTACAACTGTGAATGAAGGCCATATCTTCATGGAGTTACGGTTGTACATGGAGAGGAAAAATAAAATGACAACCTTACCCTTAGATTAGTGCTAATGAAGAAAAGAACATATTTTTTAAAAATATAAGCCTGGTGAGTTTTCTTCCTCACTTAAAATCTTTTAATGGTTCCTCCCTGCCCTCAGGATTAAGTCTAAACTTAACACAATTCACAGACTCCTTTATGATATGCCCCAGTTTAGTTCTCCAGTCCTGTTCTTGATATCTGTACTTTTCTTGCTGCCAACTCTGTTTCACAACCACTGAATATTAAATCTTTATAGATAGTGTGTTTTACTTGCCTTTGAGATTTGCCCATGCTATTCCTCCTATCTGAACTGCTTTCCTCTCACCTCCAAGATCTAGCTAACTTGTACTGCTTACTTCTCAGATCTTAGCTTGTAAATTATCGTTTCCCAAAATTCTCTAATGCCTTAAGCCCAGGTTAGAAATGTAAACACATGTGGCTCTAGCCTTCATTGTTAACACAATTCTAGGTATTTATCTGACTGTATAATCTTGACTGTGCTTTTCAAAACCCGTAAAAAGATCAGCTGAAATATACAGACTTCGTTCATGATTTCTTAAAGAGCATTCATTGTTTTCAGTAGTCTAGATTCCCCCAAAAGTCTTTTACTGAAGTAAGTTAGACCATTCAGAAAACCTCACATCAGAACCATGGTAAATTATATTGTCCTCCCATAGATTTGCTTTTACTTTACTTTTAAAAAGTACATTTTGTTTTCTCTTACTAGATTATTGTAAGCCATAAAAGTACTTTTAAGAAGGCAGAATACTATTTAAATTCCCACACTATTAAATATTCTTAGAAAATACCAATTTTATTCATTATGTAGATGCTCTGTAGCTTATTAATTATTCTGTTGTTTATTGTTCTAAAGATTTTTTTTTTACTACAGTTAATTACAGTAATTTGAGATGGACTTAACATATAATTACTGTGTTTATCTGTGGTTCAGTAATGTGGCTTATTTTATTAAAATTGTATTTACAATGTGAGTGTCAAATGGGATTGTTTGAACTCAGAGAATCAATTCGTTTGAACTGTTCAGATCACCGAGATGGTATAGCTAATAGTAAAATTGCTGCTGCTTATATAATTCTATATTGTCAGATACTATAAAATCTTAAGTTGTTGCTCTTTATAATTATCTAAATGTACCATCTTAGCTAACATCTGAAGATTTGAAGCAACTTTAATTCTTAATTTTAAACTACAGTGTAACAATTTTATGCTCCTCTCAGAAGGAAATTATAATTTGAGTCAATGGATTGGCAGCTGCTTTAAGGGATTTATTAGCATTGTGTCTAACACATACATAATTACATCAAAATTCAGCATATCTAAAATTTGGGTTTATTTCTGAGTAACGTTTGGCAATAAGACTGTGAACACAAGGGGTTTAGCAGATTCCCCATATGTAAGCCTGTATTTAACACTAATTGAAACTTAGGTGTAGAAGATGATCTGTCACACCACCAGAGCTTTGTAGTTTGCTATAGAAACTCAGAATACTATAGTAAGAATGTTTTCTCCTGTTTGTATTCATTCAAGTAAGAAACATACATTGAAGCTTCTTCATTTGCCAAATGCCAAGTCAAGTATTGGTAATACTGAGCTCTTATAACCTGATCCTTGTTCTTTAGTAGTTGTGTATTTACTTGTTTTGATCTTTAAATTCTGTCCACTCTGTTTTCCCACATCTGCCATTGTTTATTCCATCCTCTTCTAACCATTGTAGCAGATTGGTACAACTGAAAAAATAGCGAATTGAGAATCAGAAGACTTAGTCTCTCTTTGTCTGGGTCTGCCACTCATCCCTCTGCGATTCTGGCAAAATTATATAACTTCTCTGAATCTGATTATTCATCTGAAAATGAGGGGATTGTACAGTTGATGATAAGACCTCATCCAACTCCAAAATTTTGACAATTAAATTTCATTCCCTTCTGCTGTTATCAGGCTGTGAAACTAAGATATGAGGGCTATGTGAGTTATATCTATAGAGCTTGATTTATCTATAAGTAAATTTTTATGAAAACTTAAAGAAAATCATAGTGATTTTCATTTTGGCCCCAGGAATGTGCTTATTGTGCTTAATGACATTTTAAAAATTAGTATACTAAGTCCTCATGTTTCTGATCCTTTTATACTTTTACCAGTTAAATAAGTAAAGCCAAACCAGCAACAGAAGACTCTGAAGCTAAAGATTTGCTGTCATTGACATAGATTAGTTACTGAACTAGAAAATGGTCGTGCTTATTTTCAACATAACTAGGCTTGTTGTTGGCCGTTTAGTATCTTTTGTATTTGGTGTGCCATTATTCTGATAAAAACAGAGTGCCTACTTCTCAAAATTCTTGGTAATAATAACTTTACCTAATTTTACCCTTCTACTCTCCCAGGGGTGTTTTTTGCTAGTTACAAGCTTATGAAAGTATTTAATATTTTTAGATATAAAATTTAGGTTAGTTGATAGTAAATGGGAGTTAAAGTTCATGTAAAAACAAACATGCAAGAACACTAACGACAGTTTTGAAAATGAAAGGTAATGAAGTAGTACTGACACTACCAGATATTTATAAAGTTACAATTTGGTACAGATTAATGGGATGAAATAGAACAGATAGAATAAAAATGTTCCCAAATACATAGGAGAAATTAGTATATGGTAAAGTTGGAATTTTCAGTCAGAGAGGGAGAATAGATTAAACAGTATATGACATTGAGATATCACTTAAGACTTGGCAGTATTTTAAAAAAAGGTAATCTGACTCCAGCCTGCACAACAGAGCAAGACTCTTTCTCTTTAGATAAATTAAATAAATAAATATCAATGAATGAATGGGTGAATGGGAAAATCTAGATCCCTACTTGACTTTTGTATATCAAAGAAAATTCTAGGTGGACTTAAGTTTCATACTTGAGAAATAATATTGTAATTGTTTTTAATAATCTAGGATTAAGAGACCTTTCTAAACATGCCACAAAACCCAGCAGTCATAAAGAAAAAGAATGTTTGATTTTTGCAAAATAAAAAAATGAAAAAAAATTGTTAAAATATCAAATAATGACAAACTAGCAATTAAGACAAAGCTTAGTTCCTACAATAAACAAAAGTCTCTTATAAATCATTAAAAAGTGGATAATCCTCTAGTAGAACAATGACAAATAATATGAATAGATACTTCAAAGAAAAAATAATTCATATTGCCAGTAAATTTATACATGTACTAGGCCGGCCGCGGTGGCTCAAGCCTGTAATCCCAGCACTTTGGGAGGCCGAGGCGGGTGGATCACAAGGTCAAGAGATCGAGACCATCCTGGTCAACATGGTGAAACCCCGTCTCTACTAAAAATACAAAAAATTAGCTGGGCATGGTGGTGCGTGCCTGTAATCCCAGCTACTCAGGAGGCTGAGGCAGGAGAATTGCCTGAACCCAGGAGGCGGAGGTTGCGGTGAGCCGAGATCGTGCCATTGCACTCTAGCCTGGGTAACAAGAGTGAAACTCCGTCTAAAAAAAAAAAAAAAAAAAAAAAATTTATACATGTACAGATACTCTATTCATAACTTTTAAGTGTTAATTAAAAGATCATTCAGTGAATATTGGTATGGCCATGAGGAAGCAGGTATCTTCTAACATTATGGATGAAATGTATTTGGTGTAGCCTTTTTTTTTTTTTAAAGAGTACTTTATCATTATCTATTAAAATACAGAAATATATATATTTTTTGACGAAGCATTTCCCCCCAGGAACTTACCTTACTCATAAACTTGTATAAATCCACAAAAAAATAAGGTATTCAGAGATATTTATTGTGATATTGTATGGAAGGAGAAAAAAATCTGGAGACGAATTGACCATCAATTTATTTGATTTTTATGTATTTGATTGTCCGCTAGTTAAATTGGTTGATCCATTCAATGAGTTCAGTTTTTTGTAGCTTAATACAGCTGAGATAAGTCAGTAAATATTATATTGTTGAGCGTCAAAAAATAGTTGCAAATTTACAAAAAATAAATGATGAGTGGTATTAAGATTTAAGTAAAAGAATAGGAGTTCTGAACTGGAGTCGTTGCTGGCGCTTAATAGAGTCCCAGCCAACATTTAAAATATCCCGACTTTCAAAGAGAAGTCGTTGTTTGCCTACCCAGGAGTCATTGGCCCTTTCTTCTGTTAACCAAACCATAATTTTGTTTAATGGCAAGGTGCCTAACCCCAGGGGATGAATGTGAATCATGATTAGTCTAAACCAGTCATTATTATCCTTTGGCAAATTATTTCACTTTACCTTCCTCCCATGTGGCACAGTTCTGGCCAATGAGTCATAAAGAAAGTCTACTGGAGGACATTTGACAAAAATGTCTTCTGTGATGAAAATAGATGCTGAAAGAATTCTTTCCCTCCCTGCTTTGGGTGCTCTATATAAGAATGTGATGCTTACACTGGGTACTGGCAAGTTTCAAAAATGAGGAGAAAGCCAAGAAAATTGCGGAAAGTTAACCTAGCACCATGATTTAGTTGAACTTTGAAACCATCTTAGAGCCGTCTACTTGCAAAATTTTGTTACATGAACTAATTAGTCTACTGGTAGTTAGGTTTTCTGTTACTTGGAGCTGAAAATATCCTAACAAATAGTGAATTCATGGAAAGCTGTTTTTTTTATTAGATTCTGTGTTTCTGTGACAGTTCTGAAAATTGTTCTTTTCCTTTGTCTTAGCTAGAGTAATCAGTAATGAATATGTGCATTGGACCATGAAGCAAAAATAGAGTTGAGATTAATTCATAAATTAATGCAATAATGTATCTTCCTCAGAAATTCAAAGGACTTCGAAAATATTTAACTTTTTTTTAATCCCCCCCTCACAGGGTTTATTTATGTTAAATATTCTGACAGTCTCTCCCATTTGCTTAGAGGATAAACCAAGGAAGGAAGAGAAAACATGTGATTCAGACATATAGATAAAATATTTTTACTTCCCCTTTAGCTGTTCTATTTTGAGTTTTAAAGATGTTAAAGAAGAAATAGAGTTGAAGGATTATCATTGTAACTTCCTAAAACAATTCTAAAAATAACGAGTTGGCAGTGATAATTGTATAATTTGTAGTTTCTGTTTTTTCAGATAAATATCCTTTCAAAGTACGTTCATGATTAACATTTACTGATCTGCTTGATTAATTTTTCTTTGTGAATCAGTTTCTAAACTGGTTAAGGTCCTGACATTCAGTTGAGCTTTTTAGCAGTTGAATCTTAAAGTTTTTAAAATCTTACATGTTTCAGATCTTTTGTCTTTTTCTCTTCCCCCAACTATACCCATTAGAATCTGTTAAATTGGCCGGGCATAGTGGCTCACGCCTGTAATTCCAGCACTTTGGGAGGCCAAGGCAGGTGGATCACCTGAGGTCAGGAGTTCAAGACCAGCCTGGCCAACATAGTGAAACCACAGCTCTACTAAAAATACAAAAGTTATCCTGGCATGGTGGTGCACGCCTGTCATCCCAGCTACTCAGAAGGCTGAAGCAAGAGAATCTCAGAAACCTGGGAGGCAGAGGTTGCAGTGAACAGAGTTTGCAATACTGCATTCCAGCCGGAGTGACAGAGCGAGACCCTATCTCAAAAAAAAAGGTGTTAAACATTGAAAAGATAGCCTTGTTTTTGTCTTGCAAAGAAAATCAATACAGAAAACTGTATTAATAGTTTTACCATGTTAGAATGAAAGCTGCTTTCTTGGTATTGGCCTTTAGGTCTTTTTGTTTTTTGATAATGCCATTTTTATTTAACCAGCTTTCATTTTTATTATAATTATTATAAAAGTGACACAGTGCACGTGATCAATAAAGCAAAACACAAATAACATAGAATGCTATAAAATTAAAAGTACTTCTGCCAAAGTAGCAAACTGACACAGGCTGTTGATTTCCTTTCCCAGAATCAACTCTAGAGAAATAAAATAGCAGCTGGATTCCAGAAACTCCATAAATGAGACCGAAGGCTCTCTCTCCTCCAGATAACCTTTCACTATAGAAACTAGCAGCAGTAGCTTATCCCACTAGTGTCAGAATTCAGTGGGCAACATTATGGCAGTACGGAAATGCTGCTGGAGTTCAGAGTTGATTAAAACATGGGGACTGACCGTCTGTTCTCAGTAGTTCTTTTTTTCTTCTCCCTTTGTCCAGGGATACTGCCTTCTACTTCCTCTGAAGGGTTTAAAGGTACAAACTGTTGCATAGGGGTGTGACCATATCTCGAAATGATTCTTGGTTCTTTGTGCCTATGCTTCACAACCCTATGAGTTTTCCTCTGTATTTTCCTTAATCTCAACTAGTACTGATGCCAGTTAAGGCCTGGCCTTTGAGTCCTCTCCAGTATATCTTATCAGAAAGAAGAACTAATTTCCTGAAAAACATACCAACATAACTAGACAGTTGAGGACTACAACTGTCTCAAAAAAAAAAAAAAATCAGTAAACTGATGACATACATGATGTAAAGAAGAATTATTAGAACAGATGAATGGCCGGGTGCCGTTGCTTCATGCCTGTAATCCCAGCACTTTGGGAGGCAGATCTCCTGAGGCTGGGAGTTTGACACCAGTCTGACCAACATGGAGAAACTCCATCTCTATTAAAAATACAAAATTAGCCAGGTGTGGTGGCACGTGCCTGTAGTCCCAGCTACTTGGAGACTGAGGAAGGAGAGTCGCTTGAACCCTGGAGACAGAGATTGCGGCGAGTCAAGATGGCACCGTTGTACTCAAGCCTGGACAATGAGCGAAACTCCATCTCAAAAAAAAAACCAACCACATAAACAAAAATGGGTGAACCAAGAATTTAAAATAAGCATGATGAATATACTTAAAGATGTAAGGCAACATGCTAGTAATATGAAATATCCAAACACTGTAAAAACAGAACCATATGGAAATAGTAGATATGAAAAATATAATTAAAATGAAGACTACAACAAATAGGATGGTATGAGTGAATTAGTCAATTGGAAGATTAGAAAGAACACTCTTCCGGGAAAAAGCAGGAAAAAAAAGAAATAGAAAATAGAGTAGAAAAACAGAAATAGAGAATTGTTTTACTAGTGCCAACATCTTAAAAGGAGTTCCAGAAAAAGAGAAAAATAAAAATGTAAGAAGGTGGCCAGGCACAGTGGCTCACACCTGTGACCCCAGCAGTTTGGGAAGCCAAGGTGGGTGTATCACCTGAGGTCAGTTCAAGACCAGCCTGACCAACATATTGAAACCTTGTCTCTACTAAAAATAAAAATTAGCCAGGCTTGGTGATGCATGCCTGTCATCCCAGCTACTTGGGAGGCTGAGGTAGAAGAATCACTTAAACCCAGGCGGCAGAGTTTGCAGTAAGCTGAGATCACACCACTGCATTCCCGCCTGGGCAACAAGAGTGAAACTTTGTCTCAAAAAAAAAAAAAAAAAAAAAAAAAAAAAAAAAAAGGTGAAATAATTGAAGAAATAATGGAGATACATTTCCGAAAATTCAAAATTGATGAAAGACTTCAAATTGGCTAAAGAGGTCATAGTGTACCAAATAGAACTAATAAAGGAAAGTGCATACCTAAGCATATTAAAGTAGAATTAAGAATAGCAGAGAGAAATTTCTGAAAGTTTTAAGAGAGAAAAAGCAGATGACCTGTAAGGGAATGAGAAGGTAGACATGTGACAGTTGAACAGCAATGTGTAATGAGAAAAAACAATAAAGTTTAAAAGTAACCAAAGAAAACAACTTTGAACCAAGAAATTTAAATCTTCCTTTCAGATGTGAGGGTGACATAAAATATTCTCAGGCATGTTTGCCTTGGTTCATTTGCCATATGGCCATTTGGAAGCAGGCTCAGTGAAAACTAAATCTAGGAAATGCTAGAAGTATGTGATAAATGATGATCAAAATTTATGGTTGCCTGAAGAAAAACACTAGGATCAATCATTCTAGGTCATAAAACCGTGGTGGAGAGGGGAAATGGGACACTGTATAAATTTAGCTATTGTGATTAGACTATAGAGAAGAAACTATTCTATATTATTAACACTAAAATGTCATAAACAAGGCTCAAGAGTTAATCTTGATTTTCTAACTTCCTTTTCTGTTCCTATGTCATATGTCATTGCCACTGTCTCTTATATCTCATGCCATCTTCTTTCTTGGTTTCCTTTTTTGTTTTGTTGGACTATCTCCTCAAAGAGGTTTGGTTTTTTTTCATATGTAGTCATAAGTATGAACTTTAAAATTCTGTTAATTTACCCTTGTTAATATTGCTAGTTTAACTGGAAATGGCTGTTGTAGGTAAAAACAGCCGTAGACAACATGTAAATGAATGGGCATTGCATGATTTGACTCTGAGCAGGCCAGATCAAGCCATAGTTTGCCAAGCCATGTTATAAAAGTTTTAATTCAAAGGCTTATAACAAGACAAAATAGAATAAAGAAATTTAAGTGCAATAAATTTAGGCAGTTACACCCCTCACTTCTACCACTTAGGAAAGTAATGCCGGTTCTTCACTGTTTTATCTTCCAAAGTTATCTGAGGAACAGAGATCAGAACCTGAGCACATTACTTCTGAAAGTTTACCATGTCTTATTAAGAAAATACAACTGTCCCTTGGCATCCTTGAGGGACTGGTTCCAGGACCTCCCTTGGATGCCAGCATCCTTAGATACTCAATCCATAATATGGTGTAACCTACGCACATCCCCTCCTATGCTTTAAGTCATTTCTAAGTTATTTATAATACTTGATGCAATGTAAATGCTATGTAAATAGTTGTTTTAAGGAATAATGACAAGACAAAAAAAGCCTGTACATCTTCACTGTATATGCAACCATTTATGGGTTTTGTTTTTTGTTTTGGGGGATTTTATTCGAATGTTTTAAATTTATAGTGGTTTGAATCCTTGAACACATAACCCAGGGATATGGAGATTCAACTGTACCAGGCTTTACATATACTAAAGATTGTGGCATGAGAGTTTAGGCTATTATTAAGATCAGATTGATGTATGTGTGTGTATAAATATAAAAATAAATATTGTATGTGTATGTATACAAATTATATATTATGGTCTGTGTGTGTGTATAATTTTATATTTACTGTGGAATACATTTGAATAGTCTTTAAAATGTCCCAAATTTATTGAGTAGGAATGTAAAAGGACACATAAATTTAACGTAGACCAGGAAAAAATAAATACTGGATTATTTGGTTCCACTGAAGTAGGTAAAGAAGACCAAGATCAGTATGGCTGGCGTCTCCTGCCGTACATAGTATTCTAGGTTGATGTAAATATTTCACTTCAGTCTGATGTTTCTATAGCTTTTTGAGCATGTGATAATTGTTCATGGGTTAAAAAAAAGTTAAAACAATGCCATTGTTTTAGATCGTGACAATTATGTTGTGAAGTAGCTGAGTTCATAGAATGCACTTTATATATATGAAATTATATTTCAAGTAATATTTTCAAAAAAGAATAAGAAAAATTGGCATTTTGCCATATCAGTGTTTTTACAAATTATTGGATAATGCAGAATGATCATCACTTATTTAATAGATTTCTTAGAAAAATACAGCATTATTAACTTTGGAGAGTTTAAGCCACTTAGGAAAACAAAATGGCATATTATAGCCCAGAATTTTCATTTATTTATTTATTTATTTATATTTTCTTTAGAGATAGGGTCTGACTGTCGCTCAGGCTGGAGTGCAATGGCACAATCATAACTTACCACAATTTCCAACTCTGGGGGGATCTTCCCACCTTATCCTCCCAGATAGCTTGACTGATTTTAATTTTTTGTAGAGACAAGGTCTCACTATATTGCCCAGACTCGTCTTGAGCTCATAGCCTCATATGATCCTCCCACCTTGGCTTCCCAAAGCACTAGTATTATAGGCATGAGCCACTGCACCAGGCCCAGAATTTTAAATTTTATTTTTTGGAAGTTATTCTATTTTATGACATATTTTTAATGACTCTGACCTTATTAAGTAACCCCGTGTTTCACCTTTTGTCAAATTTTTTTCCCCAGGTCAAGATTTGAATATTTAATCTTTACTATCAAATTACAGATAATAAATCCATTAATTAAAGCATTATCCTTTCCTTCCTTATGTAAAAAATGGTTATATTATAGCATACCTCTTTCTGCTTTTTACCCTCTAGCTGGCAATTGACATTCTTTCAGTCTTTCCACAAATCCTTTAGTATTTGTTATATTCCAGGCACTGTTTTAGGTACTGGAAACAAAATAATGAACAAAACAGCCTCTTTCCTTTCCGAGCTCATAGAGTAAGGAGCAGGCCATATATAATTGTTTATTGTTTAATCAAAAAGTTATGTAGTGTGTTAGAAGTTATATATTTAGACACATAGTGCAGGATAAAGCTGTATTGATCTTTTAAAGAGAAATTCATAAGGGCTGAGTGTGGTGGCTCATGCCTGTAACACCAGCAGTTTGGGAGGATGAGGCAGGACTATTGCTTAAGGCCCAGGAGTTTGAGACCATCCTGGACAACAAAGCAAGACCCCATCTTTACAGCTGGGACATGCCTATAGTCCCAGCTAATTGGGAGTCTGAGGCAGGAGGATCCTTTAAGTCCAGGAGTCCTAGGCTGCAGTGAGCCATGATTGTGGCACTGCACTTCAGCTTGGGCAACAGAGTGAAACCCTCTCTCTTAAAAAAAAAAAAAAAAAAGTACTAATCTAACAGGAATGTTTTCATCTTGTTTTTTTCTTTAATTTATAGTTCCAATGACAGGATTTACACAGAGAGCAACTATTGATCCAGAACTGAATGAAATACATGTCTTATCTGGACTCAGCAAAGATAAGGAAAAGAGGGAAGAGAATGTTAGAAATTCATTCTGGATTTATGACATTGTGAGAAATAGTTGGTAAGGAACTCTTGTCTCTGTTGCAATCCCGGTGTAACAGTTATTTGAGATTGTTGGTTTATTCAAAACAAGAGAGAAATAGTCTTATGTTAATTTGTGACATTGTACATTTAAAAGTCAGTATTGAAAAAAGGTATCGGTACTTATGTATACAATGATGTTCAGTGAATGGATTTTACCTGTGTTTTTCAATTAGTAGATAGTTCCTGGTCTGGGACTCGGGAGAATTGTATTTTAGTCTAGGTGCTGTTCTCAAGTAGATGTGTGAACTTGAGAACAATGCTTTTTTAATGTTCCCAGATCTTAGTTTTCATAAAACAAAGAGGTTTGACTATAGCAGGGAGGGGACAATATTACTTAGCATTTTCCAACCATGACTTTTGTGTCCTAGAGCATCTCACAGAACTGGTGCTACATATTTTGCTTTGGGAAAACATGGATCCAGCTCTGACATTTATGTGATTGCTCCATAAATGAATATTGTGCAGAACAGAAGCACTTCAAAGAACTTCTCCATTCAGTAATGGAGAGTAATGCTCTGCAGCTAAGGAGTTTATTGTTTTCTAAATAGGACATTTGTTTACAGTCAAATGACAGCAATGCATATTATCCTTTTTTTTATTGTGCTTACAAGGACAAGATAGCACATCTTTCAATCTTAGTTTGAGCTTTCATGTATGCTGTTTGTATTTTATAACACAGGATATATGAGCTGTTTGATGGACATCAAAAGAACTTTAGAACTCAGTTCTAACAAATTCAGATTGTTTTATCAATGACTAGAACTTTAAGATTTGATATGAACACATTACTAAAATTTTTTGTTAGTAATTAGACATGTAATTAATTTGCTTGCTACAGTTGTATTATCTTTGCTGCTAATTCTCTAGGGTAGAATGCCTTAAAAGCAATTTCTTGCAGGTCTTGTGTCTATAAGAATGATCAAGCTGCAAAGGATAATCCAACTAAAAGTCTTCAGGAAGAAGAACCATGTCCAAGGTTTGCCCATCAGCTTGTATACGATGAGCTACACAAGGTATCCTAACTAGAGTGACCTGTAAACTTTCCGTGGCCTACTGTCTGAAATAATTTCCAAATGTAGCTTTCTGATTGTTTTAAACTGGATTTGAGTAAAAAGTTATAATACATAGTAGACATTCAATAGAGTATGTAGCAAGCACTCAATATCACTTCTCCCTAAAATTCCTTAAGGGAATGAGCATTTTTACATAGCCTGTAATTCTTGGTACTTCTCCTTTTTTGAAAATAGTCAGTGGCTGCTTCTTAGCTGTATAAATCTGGATAGATGACGTAGCCTATTGTTTCTACAATGTGAATATCCAAGTAAAAGGTGTACATTTGTCAGCATGTGGGTACCTTGTTTCATGATATAAACATAGTTTTGGTTTTAGATTTTCCCATTGTGTAAGAAGTCTTTTTATCTTTATTTTCCTGATATACTAGTGATATCTCTTTCAAATCAGCCTTGTGAAATGGTCCTGTGTTATGAATTTTTAGTGTCATAGTGTTGAGAGTTATTTCTTTATTTCGCCCTTAAACTTAACTGTGTACTTTAGTGATTGGACTTATATTATATGGCAAATTACGGACAGAGACCAATTCTTTCTGTTTAGCCATGAATGATTATTTAAATTCTACACGATATACTTTGAGACCTTTAGGTAAAAGATACCATGGGAGTGAGTAAAAGCCCTTTCTCTTATAGCCTCTCAATTTAAGGTATAAATAAATTTCCATGTAAAGGATAGGGATAACTCTATTATGTAACACCAATGAATATAAGTGTTTTCAAAATTTTTGGAACTATTTTAATTTAATAAATTAAACATTAATTTTAATTAAAATAGTTAAATATTTAAATGCCTTGTATAAGTACAGAATAACATTCAAGTGCGATAAATTTAGGCAGTTATACCTCTCACTTCTACCACTTATGAAAGTGATTTCGTTTCTTCACTGTTTCATTTTCTAAAGTTATCTGAGGAACAGATAACTCTAATAATAGTGAAATCATTATCAATTCCTTTTGCATGTCATTTTTGGTATTGAATTATGAAATAATATTTTTAATGTTATTTCACAAATTTGATGTGCCATTTAATATTTGGCATTTCAGTTAAAGCAAAATTAAGATGTTAATTTTTTTTTTTTTTTTTTCTGAGGCAGAGTCTTGCTCCGTTACCCAGGCTGGAGTGCAGTGGCACGATCTTGGCTCACTTGTAACCTCTGACTCCCAGGTTCAAGTGATTCTTTTTCCTCAGCCTCCCCAGTAGCTGGAACTACAGGCACATGCCACCACCCTATAGCCTGGCTTATTTTTTATAGTTTTAGTGGAGATGGGGTTTCACCGTGTTAGCCAGATGGTCTCGATTTCCTGACCTCATGATCCTCCTGCCTCAGCTTCCCAGAGTGCTGGGATTACAGTCATGAGCCACTGCACCCAGCCTAAATTTTTTTTAAGCTTCTAGTTGACCTGTTGATGACTGTTAACTTTCAGTGATTCAGCATTATGTCAGAATTTTTTAAGATATTCATTATATGATCAATATTTTGATTAATTTTATCATCCCCATTATTTGTTGTCGTCAGCAAATTATATCTTAGATTAAATTCTTCCTTTCATTGTTTTTGTTTCATGCCTTCCACTGTCATTGTAATATAGTAATATAACTCATTTTAGCATGCATGCAGTTTTTTAAAGTAGCCGTGGTGCCTTAAAGTAAAACAGAAACTTGAGAAAAATCAAGAGCAGCTTTGGTAAAAATACAGTATAATTTTTAATTTTTTAATTTCAATAGGCTTTATGCAATGCTACTAAAATTTCTTGGGTATGCATGAATATTTTTAAATCTGGCTTATTTTGCCAATTATAGGTTCATTATTTATTTGGTGGGAATCCAGGAAAATCTTGCTCTCCAAAGATGAGATTAGATGACTTCTGGTCACTGAAGTTGTGTAGACCTTCAAAAGATTATTTACTGAGGCATTGCAAGTACCTCATAAGAAAACACAGGTATGAGAATAGTTCACTGAAAACTTTTAATTAACATTGTCAGCTATTGTTGATATCACCTAGCTTTGGAGATACAACTTTCTTGGCAAATTTAATAATGAAACAGTATGAATACTATGAAGATCATGAATTTTGTAAACGCCCTGTTATTCTACTTGTTTTTGCTTTCCATTTTCAAAGGAAGATACAAAATATAGATATTGATGCTAAACATTTGTAAATGCAGAACAAGTGAAATTTTGCAACTGTTAAAGTAATGGAAAAAAATTTTTGTGAAGGTGATGTGCCTACATTGAAGTAACTCAAGGCTAACTACAAATTAGATCAGTTCTGGCTTAATGACACATGGCTGAGCTTTTGATCACTCTCTTAACAGTGAATGTGGTGATATAGTTGACTATGCAATATCTTCATAATTTGATGTTTCACAATACAATTTCAAAATATGCTTGTAATTTTATATCACCTTTATTTTTTAATTGTAAAATCATTTAATCAAACATTTTCATATATATACATATGCATTCACACACACATACACACGGACATGCACACGCACTCACACTCTGGGTCATGTTGGCTTTTTAGCCTAGAAGGTAATAAACTACTAAAAAATGCAGAAAGAGGTTTCTGTCCTTTTGGTTACTGTAGTGTGTTATATGGTAATAAAAATTTGCTTTAGGGCCAGGTGCAGTGGCTCATGCTTATAATCCCAGCACTTTGGGAGGAAGAGGTAAGAGGATTGCCTGAGGCCAGGAAAGACCAGCCTGGCAATTATTTTATGCTAGACACTGCATATGATTCTGTGGCAGAGCCAGGATTTGAGCCTGAGTGTTTTGACTCCAGAGCTCACCACTTAACCATCAGATACACATACATATCAATGAAGCAAATGAACAAAAATCTTCCCTCAAGTTTTCATTCCTAAGAAGGGAGACTAACAATAAACATAATAAGGAATTTATATTACATGTTAGATGGTTAGTACTATGAAAAAAACCAGATTGAGTTATTGTTTGTACAGGTGTGGGAGGTGGGAATGTAATTTTAAATAAGAATATCAGAGTAGACTGCACAGTGAAGATGGCATTTGAGTAGAAACTTAAGGGACAAGAGGGACTGAATCATATCGCTGTCCGGTGATGGGGGAAGTGTCCTAGACAGGTGATAGTCAAGACTCTGAGGTTAAAAAAGATGCCTGAATAATTTGAGGAGTGAATAGAGAAGTGTGGCAGAAGTAGAATGAGTGAGGTGATTGTGGTAGGAAATGAAGTTGAAGGGTCTAGGAAAGTGACAGCTTGTAAAGGGCCTTAGGCTTTTACTCTTAGGGGAACATTGAAAGATTTTAAGTAGAAGAATGACACATTCAGGCTTGTATTTTATAAAAATCATTCCGTGTTTTCTTCCAGAAGAAAACTTGTGGCTGCTTTCCCTCAGGTGGGGAGAATTCTTGAGAAACAACAGGTTTCTGTGTTGGAAAAAATTAGTTCAGTTTGGGGCACTTTAGGTTTGAGAAGTTTGTGAGACATGCAAGCAGAGGCCATCTGTGAACATTTGGTGAAAAGACTTGGCCAGACATTACTGTGAATCACAGGGAGAAGGAGCTTGCTCAGGGTCAGCAAGAAGAGTGAAGGGTTGTTGGATATTCTCTTGAGGACCACCATCATTTGAGGGACAGGAAGAGGAAGAGACACTTTCCAAGAGATCAAAAAGCGCACCTTAACATTCTGGATAAACTTTGAAGACTGTGCCAACAGAATTTCTTGATGGATTTGATATGGGTATGAGAGAAAGACAACAGTCAAGGATGACTCAGGGCATCTTGAGAATCTTGTCAACTATTAATTCAAACTGACAATAAAAGGCTCATTTTAGACCTTGTTCTCTACCAAGCTGTTAGACGAATTCAAGAATTTGAGGGACATCGCTACATGTAGACATAATAGATAGACGTTTGTATCTATGAATTGGGTAGAACACAAAAATTGCCTTTTTAATTCAAATGTTATGCAGATTTCTTTTTTCATAATGTGAGAGCTTACACCACACTGCTAGACTGGCTTATTTGTGTTGTTGTTCTTAATAGACAATAATTATTATTCTGTTTAGTTAGAATATAAATTTGGAAGGAGAGAAGTATATTGTGTGCCAAGGAAGTATCTCCTTGTTCTTACTGATGTCACGTGATATAATAAATAAAATACCACTATTACTTTTTCATATGACATTCAGGTTTTCAAACTTGATGATGAGTTGAGGGTAGAAATGGGCAAAAAAAAAATTGTTACAGGATTAATTTCTATTCATTTAGGAACAGGGCAGAACTATTGATTAAAATATGATTCTAGACTGCAGACATAAGTGCGTGGTAAGTTCTTGCTGGCCAAAAATAGTGTAGAAAATGAATAGTTATTTTTATTCCTCAAATAACTTTGAGGAAACTGATCTCTTTATACTGGATATAGGATTGTAGGTATATGTTGGTTAGGTTATTTCAGGTTATAAAGGATAATGACATGCTTTGAATACCTCAACTGAAAAAAAATTATTATTAGATTATTCAGAGAATTAAGGCACTTTCTCAGCATTTTGAACAGTGAAGCTGGATGGAGAATTGTTTAGGATACTGGAATGATTCTAGTAGCCAGGCACTACATAGCTTTTCCTTGTATTTCTGTCTGCTTCTTTCCCTATCTGCTTGTCCTGTTCTGGCTACTCCTGACTTTCTCCCAACCTCGTGGCCTAGACAGACAGACAGATAGACAGAATCTGCCCTCTCTATTTTTGTCTGCCCTTTACTGTCCTTATATTTCTCACATTCAGATTACCCAAGAGAAAGAATCTTCTTAGAAAGAATTTCTTGGGGATAGTGTCCCTGCTGGGAAGAATTCTGCCAAACCACTTTATAAACTACCAATCAAAGCATAGGTGCCAAAATGGTCTAATCTAATCTTTTGTGGACAAGATGGTAGAGTAACATGGCCTGTACCTAAAGGACTCTCATCTGAAAGTTGTAAGCCCCCTGTCACTCTTAGGGTACTGCCTGGTACAAGAGAGCTGTAATATTTTGCTAGTCTTTCTCCCTGCCTAAAGTACAGGTACCCTATCACCAAGGATGCCATCAACCTGAACACCATCGTGAAAGGCTCATCATCTTTCCTACTTAAAGGAAATTTGTCTTTTCCTTGTCTGTATATTTTAAAAAGCATACCAACTTATTAGAAATAAATCTGTATGTAATTATGCTATAACAGAAAGACATTATCTTTTTCAAATAGATAATGTAGATTCAAATAGTTTTTTTGTTGTTGTTGTTTAGGAGACCTCATCCAGATTCATTCTTTGCATCTCAGCTTTTCATCTGTTGGGGTGTTTGTTTGAGACAGGATCTCACTCGTCATCCAGGCCAGAGTGCAGTGATACGATTGTGGCTCACTACACCCTTGACCTCCCAGGCTCAAGTAGTGCTCCCATTTTGACTCTCGAGTAACTGAGACTGTAGGGACATGCCACCACACCAGGCTAATTTTTGTAGAGATGGGGTTTTGTCATGTTGCCCAAGCTGGTTTCAAACTCCTGGGCTCAAGCAATCCATCCACTTTGTCCTCCCAAAGTGTCGGGATTACAGGCATGAGCCACAGTGCCTGAACTTGGTTTTTTTGGTTTTTAAATGGTGATAAAATAGATCATCATCATAGTATTATTGTGAGGATAGATGAAATGATACATGTAAAATACTTGATACAGCATCTGGCATATTACAAATGCTTTATAAGTGGTTGCTGCAGTTGTTTTTACTGACTGAGACTTGGACATAATCTCATTAAAAGTAATCAGTGTTAATAATACTCATTTAAAGATACCCTGCTTGTTTCAGTTTCCAAGGTGTCTGTTAAGCATCTCCATTAGAAAATATACAAATCTAAGCAAGTATTTTTATGTCTATTTGTTTTGGATGAAACACAGTGGGATTTTTTGAAGTTCTCTTTTATAAAATACTTAGCATATTCACTGTATTTGGTAGTTGGTTTAGTCCTACCTTGTAGTTTTAAGAGAAGAGTAAGAAATGCTCCTACCCATCCTCTAGCACCACAACTGTCTGTGACCACCTGGCATTACTGTTACCTTTCCAGGAACTCCACATCTACACTACCTACATGGCAGTATTGTTACTTCTGGATTCCTAAACTTCAGTTTTCTGGACATTCAGAACAACTCCTCATATGTAGTATAGGAATGTTTTATTCTAGCTCTGAAAGACGTTTCTGATGTTTTTCTCAATAACTCCAGATAATTATTCTTGTTTACATTTTCTAGGTTTGAAGAAAAGGCCCAGATGGATCCCCTTAGTGCTCTGAAATATTTACAAAATGATCTTTATATAACTGTGGATCATTCAGACCCAGAAGAAACAAAAGAGGTAAAGAAAGGTGATAATAAACTTCAGAAATTGAGTATTTTTAAAATATCTTCCTAACTTATATTTAATGATTTTGCTCTTGAGTGTTTAATGGAAAAATGAAGAAAATATGATGATATCAGTAATCTTTAAAATGTCACAGAGAAAGTGAAATAAAAAATTGAATAGGCATGTTTTCATGTGAAAAGATTCCAGTCACCAAAAACTTTTGGTCCATTCAGAAAAGGATTATCAGTTGTAAAGTTTTAACTTAGTTTTGTGTTTTAGGAAACAAATAGAAATTTTTGCTTTGTCCATAGTCCCATGATTATTTTACATAAGGATTACATAATGGTTCAGTGTAAATTTTTCTGTTGATAGTCAAGATCCCCCAAGAGAGAAAAGAAAACTCCCCTGTTGCTTAGGGAGAAAATGAAGAGAGGTTGGAGGGAGTTAGAATCCTTGGTGCCTTATTATTTAGTTATGTGAATGTTGTAGCAGTATAGTTTGTCTATAGACTACTAATTTCATTAATCACTAGTTGCTAAGCTTGAGAAATCAGTTACCCAGTCATTACTTTTCAGTTTTTTTGTTGCATAGCATTGGGACAGAAACAACTGTTTCTAAAGATTTCACATCCTCAAGGACATCTTTGCTTGTCCATGGTGTGTGAATATGCCTGCAATAATTTTTGTGGTTTTATATGCTCTCTTTCCACTAATATCTGAGATTCTTTTTGTCTTTTTCCTCTTGCCAGCCATCATTGTTGATCTAGCAACATCTGAACTGCAGTGTATTTGCTTCCACTCACAGAATTCGTGTTGATTACAGTATATGTAGTTCTGATCCTTAGGTCTCTTTCCCTGTTAGCTGCTGCCTTGCTTTGGCTTTGTAATAGCAGTATCAAGCTGTGCCTGGCACACTTCAGCATTGACACAGGTGTCAGATTTAATGTTGAATCACTTTCAGGCTCCGGGTTCATTGTACTTTCAAGCAATAGAGCCTGTGTGTCTTCAGCACCATAACAAAGAGATACTCTTTAAAAGTTTCGTACTATAAAATTAAGTCCTAAGTCTCTCAATATTGATTACAGCCCTTTAGTAGGTAGAGAATTTGCAGAACGTACTTTAGAACTCCCTTGAAAGGGGGACAGTTAATTGTCTTTCCTTGAGTCTTCAGTTAATCAATACTAGAGGAAATAGGAAAAATAATTGTAGTTTTGCCGAGTGGCAGAATATGTTTGGTTTAATCTGTTATAACTTATAACTGTACTTAGTTCTGAAGAGTCCATTAATGTTAGGCCATGCATTTAGAGTTATGCATAGATTTCCTTGTGTTTTCTCCATATTCTATGTAAAATGGCTGTAACTGGGAGCAATTATTTTTTCCTTATTTTTTGAAACCAAAACAGAATATTTCAAAGTAAATAAAGTAAATAATTTCAGCTGTGTGAGCTGCATGTAGGCCAAAGAAAACAAGACAGTTTGTTCTTAAAGTTAAACTAATGGGGAAAAAACAGGACAGGGAGGTATCTCAAGTTCATTTGAGCCATTTAAAAAATTTTGGTAGCTGGTTTCTGTTTTTCTTCTTTTTAAAACAGTAACAGCTTATGATTTGTGTGCCACCGGCTTCTATTCCATTTCATAAAAGATTAATCTAGCAAGAGCTGGGTTAGCTCTAGTACAAGTTAGAAGGAAATGGTCGTGTGTGTGTCTGTGTGTGTGTGTGTGTGTGTGTGTGTGTGTAGTTAAAAATCACCTTAGACACTTTTTAAAACAATGTCCTTACCCTAAGATTCTCCTCTGTCAGCTCTTAAAGAACAGAAAATAGAAAACATTTCTGACATTGAGAATTACTGGTCTGCAATAATATTTTGTTTAAAAATGTGCGAACAGATTTAATGTTTAAAACGTTTTGTGTCCAACAGTCTGTTTGAGGGAAAGAAATCCCCTGGTGACAGTTCACTGTATACTTAGAGTATTTGTCAGTGAAACATGTAGATCTTCACTTTCATTGTAGGAAGTCATTCCACTCGCTGAGAAGGGCCTTACTGCTCTTCATTTCCTATAGTAACTTGTTTTTGTTCTGTTTGTATGTTTTACAAAAGTGTCATGTTTTAAATGACTTTCACATTTAAGTCTCAAAACGCAAAAAGTGTTTCTTAGTTTTTTTTTTTCACAGTTGTTAATCATCATCATTGTGCCTCTTGTCAGGACAGTGACAGCTGACTATCAACTGTATAACAAAAAAATGTTCTTTGATTCCTCCAGGCTTGAGAACATTGGTTCGGAACTGGCAATAAACCTTATAAAACATGATATTTTTTTCTAGAAAAGGCCCTAGAAAAGGATGTCTGAGCCAATTATACTACTTTCAGAGAAGACTTCTATAACAGAGGAGAAATGAGAATAAGTTTTCAGCTACGATAACACATTTTGTATTCGTTACACTTCTGTGGCATTTCCAGAGTACTGGTGTCATTCATTGAACAGATGTATATCGATTCCCTATAATAGGTCAGGCTTTCTAGGCAGAGGAGCTATGCCAGCAAGCCAAACAGATCCCTGCCCAGGAGGTGCTTACATCTTAGTGGAGAAAGACAATGAACAATAAACATTAAAGAAGCAAATTATATAGTACATTAGAATACAACAAGTATTGGACCAGGCGAGGTGGCTCATGCCTGTAATTCCAGCACCATGGGAGGGTGAGTTGGGCAGATCACCTGAGGTCAGGAGTTCAAGACCCGAAAGAATTTAATAAGTGTCATGGAAAAATAAATATGGGATAAAAAGGGTAAAGGGAGAAGTATACGGGATGAGAATTGGTCAGTTGCAGTGTAACATAGCTTGAGAGAGATAATTTGGAGAAAATAATTTCTTTTTTTTTTTTTTGAGTCAGAGTCTCGCTCTGTTGTCAGGCTGGAGTGCAATGGCGCGATCTCGGCTCACCGCAACCTCCGCCCCCGGGGTTCAGGCAATTCTCCTGCCCCAGCCTCCTGAGTCGCTGGGATTACAGGCACGCGCCACCATGCCCAGCTAATTTTTTGTAGTTTTAGTAGAGATGGGGTTTCACCATGTTGACCAGGATGGTCTCGATCTCTTGACCTCGTGATCCACCCGCCTTGGCCTCCCAAAGTGCTGGGATTACAGGCGTGAGCCACCGCGCCCGGCGGAGAAAATAATTTCTGACGAAGGGAGGTCTAGAACAAAGATCCCAGGATGGGATCATTCTGGCAAGGTTTAATAGAATAGCAAGGAGGCTATGGTGACTGAAGATAGAACCAACGGAATTTTATCATACATTAGATCTAGGGTTTGAAAGAAATAACTCTAAAATTTTTCGCCTGAAAATCTGGAAGGATGGAGTTACTGTTAACTGAAGTGAGAAAGTTCTGGGGGAACCTGGTTTGTGGGGACTCCTGGCTGGCATTGAGGAGTTTAATTTTGAAACTGTTTAGTTTGAGACATCTATGAGACAGCCAACTTAAGATGTTGAGGTGACTGTTGGATATTTGAATTCAGAGTTTGGAAGAGAGGTCTGTAATATCACTTGGTATGTGTTAAAATCCTTAGGCCAGTGCATACCATTCCATTTATTTAATCAGATCGTTTAGATAATAGTTTTCTCTTTATCCTATATGTGGAGCCAATAACATTTGTTTTTCACCTTCGGAGTTAGAAAAGAGGAGCAAATTCAACCCCAGATAGGCAGAAAATAAGAAATTCATGAAATAGGAAACAGTGGAGAAATTTTAAAAGTGAAAAGTTGGCCTTTTGAAAAGGTTAATAAATTGATAGGCCCCGAGCAAGACGTACCAAGTGTATTAGTCTGTTCTCACACTGTTATAAAGAACCACCTGAGACTGGGTAATTTATGAAGAAAAGAGATTTAATTGACTCACAGTTCTGCAGGCTTAACAGGAAGCCTGACTGAGAGGCCTCAGTAAACTTACAAGGGGAAGCAAGCACCTTTTTCACATGGTGGCAGAAGAGAGAGTGAGAATGAGTGGGGAAGTGCCATACATATTTAAACCATCAGATCGCAGGAGAACTTCCTATCACAAGAACAGCAAGGGGGACGTCGGCCCCTGTGATCCAGTCACCTCTCACCAAACCCCTCCCCCAATTCAACATGAGATTTGAGTGGGGACACAAATCCAAACCATATCACCAAGGAAAAAAAAGTGAAAATATAAATTATCAACATCACAAATGAAAAGAGGAAATCAGTATAGACCCTACGTATATTAAAGGTAAAGTAGGTATGAACAACTTCATCAACAAATTCAGCAACTTGATGAAATTGACAGATTCCTTAAAAGACACAGTTTACCAAAACTGACACAAGAAGAAATAGAAAATCTTAAGGAATTTCATATGTACTATAGAGATTGAATTTGTAATTAAAATTTTTCTAACAAAAAATCTCTAGACCTATAATAATAAATTCTATCAACCATTTAATGAAGGAAGGAAAAAAATACCAATTTTACATAGATTCTCAGAAATTAGAGGAAGGCAATACTTCTTAAATCTTTTTATAAAGCCAGGTTAACTTCGATATCAAATCCCAACAGAAGCCAGGCATGGTGGCTCACACTTTGTAATCCCAGCATTTTGGGAGGCTCAGGGGTGGATCACCTGAGCCCACAAGTTTGAGACTAGCTTAGGCAACATGGGAAAAACCTGTCTCTACAGAAACATACAAAAAATTAGCTGGGTGTGGTGGTGCATGCCTGTAGACCTAGCTCCTCTGGAGGCTGAGGTGGGAGGATCACCTGAGTTCAGGGAGGCTGAGGCTGCAGTGAGCTGTGATTATGCCTCTACACTCTGAACCTTGGTGACAAGAGAGGGATCCTGTCTCAAATAGAATAAAATAAAATCCCAAGAAAGACATTACAAGCAAAGAAAATCATAGACTAATATTTTTCATAAACATAAATGTAAAATTCTTAGGAAAATTTTACTTAATTAGCAATATATTAAAAGGTTAGTGTACTATGACTGATAGTTTATTCTAGTAATATATAGCTAGTTTAACATTTGAAAAAAATTCAGTGTAATTCACCATGTTAACAGAATGAAGAAGGAAAATCATAGATCATCTTAGTAAGTGAAGAAAAGCATCTAACAAAATTCAGACTCAATTCATAATAAAAATTCTTAGCAAAGTAGGAATAAAAAAACCCTTGAATCTAAATTCCTAAAGGACACCTGTGAAAAACATATAGCTAGGACTATACTTAATTGTTAAACATTAAACCCTTTTCCCTAAGATTGTGACAAGGAAATCATGTATATTGTCAGCCCCTCTATTCAACCTTGTACTAGAAGTCCTAGCTAGTATAATTTAAAAAAGAAAAAAAAAAAGCATATAGATTGGATAGGAGAAAGTAAATTTGTTTGCATTTGTAGGTAACACGATTATGTACATTCTCAAAACCCCACGTTGTGTACAAAACAATATACTAGGACAAGTGAATTTAGCAAGTTACAAAAATATGAGGTCAATAGAAAAAAAAAAGCAATAATTAGCAATTATTTTTATACTAGCAGTGAACAATTAGAAAATGAAAAGCATACTGTTTATATTAGCATCAGAAATACCAAATTGGTAGAATGAGTCCATTGTAAGAAATTAAAGACCTTCATAAATGGAGATACATATTTATGGATCGAAACACTAAAAATTGTTTAAAGCTGCCCATTCTCCCCAAATTGGTCTTTATCTTAATGCAGTATAAGTTTCCTTTTGTTGTTGTTGACATTGAGGAAATAGACAAACGACTCTAAAATTTACATGGAAATGCAAAGGTTTTAGACTAGCCAAAACAATTTTGAAAAAAAGAAAAAGTTGGAAGGCTTATACTACCTGATTTCAGGACTCTGTATAAAGCCACAATAATCAAGACAGTGTGGTACTGGGTTAAGGATAGACAAGTAGATCTAGACAGAAGAGAGTCCAGAAATAGACCCATACATATGCAGTCCCTTGTTTTTTGACCAGGGTGCCAAGTCCAATGGGGAAAAGAAAGTTTTCAACAAATGATACTGAATAGCTGGATATTTCAAACCCATCTCACTGTTTACTGAAACATTAAGATGGATTACAGATCTAAATATAAAATCCAGAAGAATAAGGCTTTGAGAAGAAAACATAGGAGATTATCTTCACAACATTGGAATAGGTAAAGATTTCTTGGACTTGACACAAAAGATAGTAATCATCAAAGAAAAATCTTGATAAATTTGACTTCAAAAAAGTTAAAATTTCTACTCATTAAAGGACGATTAGAAACATAAATAGTCATGGCCAGGTTCAGTGGCTCACAATGGTCATCCCAGCACTTCAGGAGGCCTAGGAAGAAGGATTGCTTGATCCCAGGAGTTTGAGACCAGCGTCTCTAGCAAAAAATTTTAAAAAATTTAAAATGAGGTAGGAGGATTGCTTGAGCCCAGCAGGTCGAGGCTGCAGTAAACCATGGTTATCCCACCGTACTCCCACCTGGGTGACAGAGAAGATCCTGGCTAAATAAATAAATAGGCATGCCACAGACTAAACAATCTTTGCAGTAGATATATCTGACAGAGGACCGATACCCAGAATATATAAAGAACTTCCATATGTTTTAAAATTTTTCTTTTTATCCCCCCTTTTCCTAACCCTTGCTTAGATAAATACGTATGGAAGGTTTGTACAATTTCTGATCTTTGAAGGACCATTAATCAGGGCTTACAAATACTAGTATGAGTTAATACCTGAAATGTAAAAGGCTGCAAACATAGATGTGAAATATATTTTGAGGAATTGGTGGTATTAACTGCTCAAGTCTTAGGAAATGTCAAGTAACTCCATAGAGGAGTTTGTCCGCTCTAATTCATTTCTTTAACTCGCCTATTTTCCTGCATCCTCATTCAGGATAAATGTAAATAGTTCTCCAAATTTTTTATTTTGTGCCTATTTGTTAAATTGCTAATGTTGCAATAGTTGTGTCTTACTCTGTTTCTTCATTGTTCAATTACATTCTCTGTTTTAAACTAACTAACTGGCAGCCTGGAAATCTAACAACATTTACAACATTATGTCCATTAAAAAGGCCTGTTGGGTTTTAACAACATAATTATATATAGTTGTGGAATCTCAATCTAAGTTGTAATTTAGAAATGGTCTATACACACTTTTTTTCTTGGATTTCGATTTACACAGCTGAGACATCAGGTATTTTACAGTGGCTTACATTTATTTTTGAAATGAGAATGCATATATACTAAAAATTTAATAACTGGGTCCAGGGCACCAATCTGTTCATATGTGTTAGATTCTGAAATGACAGTTTCCTTTTTTATTTTGTTGTGCTGTTGTTCCTTAATAAATACATACTTTAATACATTTTAAAAATAAAATAATTCCAGGACATGGCCCAGTATTTTGGAAAATGTTAATAGCAGCCTGATAAAAAGTCAGTATATTATTTAATCTGAATGTGTTCTTCTTGCCACTATTTGGTGAATAGACCTATGTCACATATACGCAGAAATACGTAGTTGCTGACAAATGGTCAAAGTTACAGAAGGCTATTTTCCTTCAGTGCACTTAGCCAGCTAATTTGCTTCTTTCTTTTTTTTTTTTTTTTTTTTTGACAGTTTCAGCTCCTGGCATCAGCTCTATTCAAATCTGGTTCAGATTTTACAGCCCTAGGTAAGTATTGCAGAATACTTTATCCATCTAGATGCCCTAGCATTTGGAAGGTTGGATTTTGGTTTCTTTTACATGAAGCATCAGGTGGGACGTTTCAAAGAAATAGATGAGCAAATGAAGTTTCAAGGTATCATGCAAAATTTCTAATAACCTACAAAGTTACTTTTAGGTATCATTTATCAGTTCAGTTTGCAATGAGTCCTATACCAATTGCTGTGTTAGTATGCAAACAGATAGCAATAGAAAAACAATCAAAATAAGTTAATTTATATAGCACTGCTTTGGAATGCAGGCCATATTACTGATACATGCTATGAGATGATACTTGTTAATTAGTTTTTCCTCTCAGTTTGTTCTTTGTGGAATTGTGTGTTGTCAAGAGAATAGCGATTGGGTAGGCAGTATTTTGGGAGCACAGAAGATAGATTATCTTTTTCCTAAAAATCACAGAAGATAGATTATCTCTTTCCTTAAAGTGGGAGTTTTGTTATCTTAATTGTTCAATATAACTTCTAGTTGAAACTCAAGTTTTTCTCAAACACTTTAGAAATTGTGCATCAGTCTTCATTTAGTAGTACTCTCATTTAGTATTAATGAATTATTAACTAGACTGTAGGCCAGGCACAGTGTAGGCCAGTCACACCTATAACTATAGCACTTTGGGAGGCTGAGGCTGGAGGATCACTTAAGAGTTTGAGCCAACCGGGAGTTTGAGCCAAGCCTGGGTAACAGAGTGAGCCAGGTGTAGTGGTGTGTGCCCATAGTCCTAGCTACCCAGGAGGTTCAGGTGGGAGGATCACTTGAGCCCAGGAGGTTGAGGTTGCAATGAACCAAGATCATGCCACTGCACTCCAGCCTTGGTGACTAGAGAGAAATCCTGTCTTTAAAAAGAAAAAAGAAAAATCGTCCGGGCGCGGTCTCACGCCTATAATCCCAGTACTTTGGGAACCCAAAGCGAGCGGCCTTGAACCTGAAGTCAGGAGTTCAAGACCAGCCTGGCCAACATGGTGAAACTCCACCTCTACAAAAATACAAAAATTAGCCAGGCATGATGGTGGGTGCCTGTAATCCCAGCTACTTGAGAGGCTGGGGTGGAAGAATTGCTTGAACCCGGGAGGTGGAGGTTGCAGTGAGCTGAGATCGTGCCATTGTTCTCCAGCCTGGGAGACAGAGCGAGACTCTGTCTGAAAAAACAAAAACAAAAAGAAAACCAAGACTATAATAAACTGGCTATTCTGCAGAACTGAACACAGACCTTTACTTGGGTGAATTTTCAAGGGCATTTTTATTGGGATAACTTATTCGTAGCTTCATTTTTTACCAAGATAGTAGTCTTTTGAAGTATGGAGATTTCCACCTTTCCTCTGGTTAGTGAAAGTATATTAATCCCATTGATGTTGATGCTGTTATTATTTGCCTTAGAGTTGAGCTATAGTACTGAAATTTTCTGTTATATATAATATAAATACTCTTTTTTATATTTGGAATAAAATAACATTTTGGGATATCCATTTAGTTTCTTCATTATTTGACCTTTTATCTCTTAAAAGTGAACTGTACCTCAAAGTAAAAAAGAGTATATATAATTCTGGTGCTTTTCACTGGGATGAAAAAATAGAGGTGTTCTTACGTCTTGCCCTTTATTCATAGCTAGTGATGGAGGCTTCTCTACTGATCAAGGCAACTCCAATCCTAACTTCCAAACTCCCAAATATGTAGGATTCCTCAAGACTAGACTAGACTGCTATAAACGTGACTCCAGAAGGTTCTCCTAAGAATTTAGATAATGATTTACCACTGTTCCATACACTCGAATTTAAGTCCCTAGGCTACTAGAAATCCCAGCTCTGTGATGCTGGAGAACCTAGGTATAAGCATTATTTTGGAAAGTCCATGCCCTTCTGAATTCTAGCATTTGAAACAAATGTAGTGACACCTGAATTGGGTGTCTGGCACATAGTCAGTTTGAATGACTCTGTGCCTTTTTATTTATGATACCATACCCCAGGCGCATTCTTTTTATTTATGAGTGAGTAGCAGTAAACTCTCTCTAACTGACTTATTTTTAGCTTCTGGAACGAGAATTTCTTGGCACTAATTTAAATATGTTAATTAGGGTGGTGTCAGCAAATATTTTACCTTCAGCTTAACTCCTTTTGACTCTGTCCTATTCACTGCCAACTAATATATTTTGTCAGGATTAGTTTGTTTTGTTTGGATTCTAAACAAACCTCAGATATACTGAGAACAATACAAACACAAAAGAGAAAAATACAAGAAGAAAAAAAAATTCCTGTGGGATTTTGTTTTCTGTCTTGTCTGAAGGGAGGTGTATAGTAATTAGGAAGTTGGAATGTGGGGTGGTGGTTAAGAGTCAGAATCTATTTTAAAAGTGATCTTGAGCAAGTTACTTAAACTTTCTAGTTATCAGTTTCTTTATTAAGTGGAGGCAATGGGAGTACTTACTTGCCTCAGATTGCTGAGAGAATTAAATAATTCTGGAAAACACTTAACACAGTAAAGTAGCAAGTGCTCCATTCAGGATACCATTACTATTGACTGCCTTGAAAATGTAAGCTTTTAGCCAGGTAGAATGAGTCATGCTTGTAACCTCAACATTTTTGGAGGCTGAGGCGGGATGATCAGCTTGAGCCCAAGAGTTCAAAATTAACCTGGGTAACATGGCAGGATCTTGTCTCTATTTTTTTTTTAAAGTCACCTTTGTAATACTGGTGAATTTGGATAAGGAGCAAATTCTGATTGTTTGCTAATTTTAATAATGAGAAATTTGATTTTTATAAACAAGAAGTACTTTTCATAAGATTTCATGCCTGTTTAGAGTTCCTGGTTCTTGTTCTTATTCATTTTCTGTTAGACAATTTTATCTTTATGCCAATTAGAATAAAAATAAAATGAGTTATTTACTATACCTTTCATTGTATAAATGAGTATTTCATTTTCTAAGCCCTGCAAAAAAAAAAAAAAAAGCCTCAGCCAAACTTTCTGAATGACTCCCGCCAGAAATAATCCAACTTATGTTCATCTCTTAGTGAGAATTAAATAAAAGTATTAATATTGTATGTAATATTTTAAAGAATCAGAAAGATGGAAGGTGGCATTTTCTTGGTTTTGGAAAAATGAGTGACTTCAGAGAAAATCTCCAAAGATCTTGATTTTAGAGCTTCTGGTGGCTCTAGGCACTTTTAAGATTGAACTCAGTCATTTTGTTAAGTTTAAGAGCTATATCTTAGTTCTAGAAAGTATGAATTGAGCAATTAAACTTATTTTCAGCAAGGTATGTGACAAGTAGGAAAAACCTGGTATAAAAAGCATGTTTCCTATTGATTGAGACAGGGTCTTGCTCTGAAGTCCAGGCTAGTGTGCAGTGGTGCAGTTACAGCTCACTGCAGCATGTACTTCCTGGGCTTAGGCAATCCTCATGCCTCAGCTTCCAGAGTAGCTGGGACTACTCTGGCATGCATAACCACGCTGAACTAATTTTTTTTTCTCTTTTTTAAAATTTCTTGTAGAGATGAGACCTCACTGTATTGCCCAGGTTTGTCCTTTTTTGGTCCTCACAACTCTTTTTAGAAGTTTACAGTCCAAATAGGAAGTTTAGTGTTAGAAATAAGGAATATACATTTAAAAATGTGTAGGCTGGGAAAAAATTCTTGTGATTTCCCCCTTACCACAAATAGGAAAATCCAGCTACGTGTAGGATGTTAAGTTAAAAGTATATTCCTGCACGCATGGTGGCGTGAGTTAAGAAAATCACTTGTGCCCAGGAATTTGAGTCCAGCCTGGGCAACATAGCAAGACCCCATCTCTAAAAACAAAAAAATTATTCCTAACAGGTCACTTTTCTTTTAGAGCAGTCATTGCTTCAGTCATACTACTAGTGGTATAGTGATAGCTAATTAATATTATTGAGCATTTACTTTAGGACTAGGTGTTGTTCTAAGTACTTTGCATGTCTTAACTGGCGATTATCCCCACAGTAACCCTATCAAGTAGCGACTTTGTGATCTTTTTTTGTATGTGAAGAAACTAGGGTGCAGAGAGGCTAAGGTAACTTGCCCAGGCATAGGGCTAGTGAATGGCAAAACCAGGGCTAAAACCCTGTCAGTATGGCTTCAGAGCACCTTCTCTAAACCACTAACTGTGCTACCTCTCACTGAGCTTTACCAGTTTCCACTGTTCAAATGGTTACTTTCTCTTTCCATTTTATGGTGAAAATGAAGTAAGATAAACATAGTGATGAGGACCATGAGGTTTAGAATCAATATCACCTTTTTGCCCTAGCAGTGCCATTTAAGTAGTTTTGTTACTGTTGATGAGTTTCCTAGATCCACCCCCCACCTTTTTGATTTTAGGAAAAAAAAAATTGATTACATATAAAGCTTAAGATTCTCCCTAAACAACTTTCCTCAGTCTCTTTTACCCTTAGGTATAATCACTCATATGTGTTACATCTTTACACACACACACACACACACACACACACACACAGAGATGCAGTTGGTTCTCATTATTCAAAGTAGAGTACAGAGTTAGGTTCCTACAAGCCTCTGGTCTTATCTTCTGATCAATTTGTAACCACATGTTATGTGTGTTTTTGTTTAAAGATTACTCATTTAATATATATTGTTGATTCACTGACGTTAAGCTCATGGTCAACATCACCCTAACTCATACCCAACATCACCCTAACTCATACCTGAACCAAGCTTATCTAATGTGCCTATTTTCTGCATAAGGCCTTTTTGCACGTAAGAATGCTAGACAGCACTTTGGCACTATATTTGGGGGCCATTTTAAACAGTGAAGCCACCAAAAACACAAAAATGTGGCACCAAACAGATGGCGACTGTTGTGGATAGTAAGAGCTGAAACAAGAAAGCAGCAGAGATCACAAAGTTCACCCTCAGCTGGGGACTAGTGCATATGCTGACTCAAATATTTTGCCACTTTTCACATGTCTGCAGTGACCACAGAAATAACACAATTAGTATTGGTTTGGGTGTTACAAATGAGTTTTAGCAAACAGGCAAATACACAAATATGGAATCCGTAAATGATCAAGATCAACTCTATATATGCACACACCCCCCCATGTAAATATAGAGGTTTATATGTGCTGTTTTAATTTATTATATAATGTAAAAACATATTGTGCAGTGTAATTTTTAAAGTTAGTGATGTGGATTGTAGACATTTTTATGAAGCTACACTAGATCAGCTGTATTCTTATGGAGTGATACATAATAGGAATTTGCCATAATTTATTCATTCGTCTGATGATAGTGTAAATTTAAATTTCCTCATAGGTAAATAGTAAATTTAAAAAAAGATGTGCCTTTGAGAGTTAAATGAGCTTAGTACATTGCCCTACAAGTTAAGTACGTAATGACTATGAGTTAATAAAAATAAATAAAGGGCTTTGGAGTCAGACAGACATAGGTTCACATTCCATCTCTTCCCTCCCCAGCTGTGAGACTTTATTGAATTACTGAATCTTTCTGTGTAAAAGAGGTAGATGAATAACAAAAATAGTAATAACTTTAAGATTAGTGAATCTAAGTTGTCTCATCTGAAAGTGGAGATTATAATACTTCATTGTTTTTGTGACAAGGAAATGTACTCATACCTAAAGTACCCAGCACATAGGAACTCAGTGTTTTTTTCCCTCTTAAGTAATTTGATCTCCAGAAGATGGTATTACTTCATTACAGTAGCATTACAGAATCAATATCTTCTTTTAAAAATGTAACACAATTGTATTTTTACAAATTCAGAACATAAAAGAGAACTAAACCATTTTAGTACAGTGCTTAGACTATACTTTCAGTGAGATATATTCTAAAAACAATAAAAGCAAAGAAATCTTGAGGTTTTTCTTGGCAGCGGTACATAGGTAGCAAATCTAGAATTCGTATATATTTTAAGTTGAGCAAATGAGTAAATATTCTGATATTGCTGGGAGTCAGGGTTTTCTTGGTGGAAGAAAGGAGATATGGAGTGGGATATGAGGAGGAAGCATCCTCTGAGATTTTAAGAAATTAGAGTTAATAAAAGCATGAAATATAATCTAAAAAACGTGTGCATATAATAGGCTACATACATAGGCCTAGAAACAGTGACACCTTGGCAATTAGCACAGCTGTTCTTGGTTTTTAAATAACATTCACAGCTGAAAGGAATTAGGACTCCAGAGCTGTGTAAAGATGAATTTGGATGTATACCAGAAAGTAAGGAAGTACCCCAAAATTAATGGATACATTTCAAAAAGACACAGAAACCAGCTCAAAACGGCTCTCACTGGTCAAATCTGGGACTGTATAAGTATCAGAATGAATGGTGACAGTAATGAATATAACATACTGAACAAGAAAAGAATCCCTGAGTACGTAATAATGTGAACAAATAAGTAAAATGGGAGGACTGGAAGAAAAAGCTCTTCTTTACGATAGACTGTCAACAACTGTAGAAGGAATTGTAGAATTAGAAAATCACCATCATATAACTGATAATTGTTTTAGCAAGAATCATCAGTGATTGCTAAATTATTGGGTGCAGGGCTGTTGGAGAAGAGGATATAGTTTATTAATTAAAAAGGTAGAAAAACCTTTACCTTGGAGAAATTTGGCATATACCAACTTAACCAGACAATCGAAGTTAATATCATCAGTATTGGGATAAACTGATACCCCATGCCTTCTGAGATGATGCACTGAGGACACACAATATCACTTGTATAGTATTCTTGCCAAAACTGCATAAACTGAATCTGATGATCAAGAAACAGTCCGGAACCCAAATTCAACACATTCAACTCATAAATGTTCTGTAGTCTTCAAAAATATCAGTGTCATAAAAGACAGAGAGGCTGAGGAACTATTTCAGACTCAAGAGACTTGGAAAAATGCATTGTGTGATCTTAGATTGGATTTTAGATTAGTAGGAAACATGACTGTAAAAAAGTGACTGAAAAATGGTTCTATTGGGACATTGGTGTTAAATTTCATGAATTTAATATATATTAGTTATGTAAGTGAATGTTCTTGTTCTTAGCTGAAATTAGTTTGAGCATGTAGGGGGCAAAGGTGTCTACGACTTACTCCCAGATAGTTCCACAAAACGATTTTCAGTGGGGTGTCACACACACACACACACACACACACACACACACACACACACGAGAGAGAGAGAACATATTTTTGGTGAAACTAACAATTGATGAACCTAAGTGAAGGCAATATGGGGTATGCATTGCACAATTCTTGAAACCTTTCTGTGGGTTTGAAATTTTTCAAAATAAAAAGTTGAAAATGAAGCAATTTGGAAATTTTTTTTAAAGCATAAAATAGAGAAAGACTCTAATCTCACTGTCAGAGATAACCTTTGTTAATATTTTGGAGTATTTCTTTCCATTCATTTCCATGATAGCATAGTGGGCTTTGTTAAAATTAAGCTCATCTCAAGTAAACATTTACCCTCAAACTTAAAACAATATTTTTTTTTAAATAAAAAGGAATGTGCTGTTCTTGAGGTATTGTTTATGTTCCTTCCAGGAACTGGTATCCTTGGCAATGTTATGGTCTATTCCTGTTCTTTTACAAGATTAAAACAGATTGGACCTAAAATTGTATTCTAAGTTGAATGGAAATCAGTCTGATTTGAAGTCGCCTTCACTGAACACCATGGCATATGTAACTCTTTATGGCTTTGTTTCTATTTCTCATGGCACTCAGCAGGGCTCTCATGCCTCAGCCATTTCAGGAATAGGGGAAATCATTTATTTTATCACTTAAATATCTCCGTTGTATGTAAAAAATCTGAAGCAGCTGAGATAAATATACCAACTGATGAAGACAGCATCTCACTGAATGTTCCTTTAGCTGGAGTGAACTTGATAATTGAATGTTTTTTAGAGGTTACGGGGGGAAATCCTTTAGATTAACAGTCCCTACCTTTTAAAAATGCCATACATATGCTTTCTAATATTTACTGGGATAAAAGTAGTTCATTGCCCTATCCTCAGATAATGTGTGCCTAGTAAGAGGTATGGTGTTTATTATGTGCAGGTACCATTTTACATATTGTACATGTATCTTTTTCCCTCAGTCATCTCTGTTATCACTCAGTTCTCTGAGACTACTTCCAGCTGTCTCGAAGACATTAATGATTTTAGACTAATTTCTAAAGATCCCTTTCATTTTGGTTTTATTATATTTTTATTACCAAAAAAAAAAAAATTTAGTGGTTCAGAAGCATTAACAAGTAGAAAAGACAAGTGGAATTTCCTCAGTGGACTAGCAGAGGAACAACCTTGTAAGGAAGAGAAGAGAAATCAATATTATTTAGTAACTGAAGTGCCAGTCCTTCTGCTAGATGCTTTTCATGTAATTGCATTTAATCTGCACAATAACTGTATGAAGTAAATAGGATTATCACATATGTACAGCTGAGGAAACAAAGTCTGAAAGCCAGAAAGTCTGACAAATTTACCTAAGATCACACCACAGCCAAGTAGTAGAACTGGGGTCAGATCAGTAGTGTCTGTCTGGTTTTGAAGCCTGATTTGCTTTATCCATTATAAAGTACATTGCTGCTAGTCTCAACTAGTTTTTCTGTTACCTGTTTTAAACACAATGGATGTTTCTTTGTATCTTCTTCACCAGGCTTTTCTGATGTGGATCACACCTATGCTCAAAGAACTCAGCTCTTTGACACCTTAGTAAATTTCTTTCCTGACAGCATGACTCCTCCTAAAGGCAACCTGGTAGACCTCATTACACTGTAACTGAAGAGTCACTGGACACAGAAATGGAAAACAGGAGTCGATTTTCCATCTTTCGGATTGCAGCTCCATTGACTGACACTAAAGCTGCAGTGATTGAGGACTGCACCAGAGTTCTGAAGGGATCTTAACCATCACAGGTTTTTACCCTTTTCCTTCATACCTGACCTCAACCCCTCTCTTCATCCTATTCCTAAATTAGGCTAATAAAGTGAAATTGTTATACTTTCCAGTTAAATATATATATTTTTTCTTATGTTATCTTTTAAGAATTAATGAGTATAAAAGGAAAATTAGGCAGTTTACCCTTTTCAGAATTTTCTTTCTTTTTTTAATTGGGGGAAATAAGCACTATTAACAGATTCAGCACTACAAGTATTTTGAACGTTGTTGCTGTTGGTCATTTGGCCTGCCTTCTCATCCCTTCCCACTTCACTTCACTTCCCGTCACACAACTTCGTATAAGTGGTGTCACTTGTTTACCTCTTTACTTTATTCTTAACAAGTGTATAGTTCTCTAGGACAGTTGATGTATGTTAAGGTGATATCTGTGTCTGTGCTGACTTGTATTGTGTTACGTTAAACAGTAGGCAGAACTGTTGAGGGCTCAAATTTGCACTCTTGGCCATAGTACTAAAAATGAAACCTGAGATTGACCCAAGCACCTATCTGAGATTGGTATATAATATTTCTATAATGATATATTATTTTATAGTAGATATTACAATAGCATCTGACTTTGAGTCACAGAAACCTTAAACTGAGGAGACTATAGTTCAGAACCTTTAAGAGCCATTCTAAAAATGATGAGCAGGAGGGATCTAGTAGTGAATAATATGTTCATTGATATCTTCATAGCAATTTTAAGAGAAAATTACTCTTTCGTCCAGAAGATCTCTGCAGAACCAGGGCTCCCATTTCCCTTTGTGCTATCTCTTTGTAGTGTTTTCATTTGAGAGAGGAGGCTGAGCTTCCAGAGCTCTGCTTTTATTTATTTTTATACACATTGTCTCTCTGTGTCTGCTTGTGGATAATTGATATTTTTAAGAGAAATTATTTGTGGTTGTTCAGTGGCATACAACTGACAGGCATTTCACTAAGCATATAGACCAGACTTTGTGAATAGTTCAAATATTTTTTAATTATAAAGAACGGTATGGCAGATGGACTTTTCCCTGAGTCAGTTTTTCTGTGAGAGATAGAGGTACGTATCTTCTGATGAGGTGCTGTGGAATGCAGTGTGGGGAGCCACCTACATCTGGCTAGTGCTTACATTTGCTCAAAAAGCATGTTGTATGAAGCTGATCCCCGCCATACTAACGCAGACTTGTAATAAGTGTCAGTTGATCCAGTGGCTCATAAGAGTGAACAGCTTTATGGAATCAAGTATGTCCCTGAGTAGCAAGATTAGGCTTCACCAAAGAAAGAAGAAATTAACCTGCACTTTCAGAAAATGTCATGTATGTATAGGAATGAAACATTGAGATCCCACTTTATTCTGTCTTTAGTACATGGTTTGGCTTCTTTTGGGGATGAATAGAAATATATTTTTGCTAGTTCTAGGCTTGAGTCATGAGTTCCGTGGCTTTCTTAGTATTCCAAAGCAGTCAACAGTGATTTCTTAAGCAATTTGATCTGTACCTTTACTTGTAAAAGGTATGCTACGTAATTCAGCACCTACCAACTTGTGTAGCTGCTGAATAACCAAGTGACTGTCCAGTCAAGTAAATACAGTTTACTTACATACTTGTACAGTTTCATAAAACAATTCCCCTGAGTGACGTAAGAACATAAAATATTAATATCACTAACATAGCCTGTTGAATCTTTTGTGGAGACAGGTGCAAGTCAGAATATTGACAAGAAAGAACTTGAATTTGCTAAGACTTCCTAAATTTGAAAGCTCTAGTTTTGCTTAGTGTGATTAAGCAAGTGAAAGTCTGTTGCCCTCCACCATTTATTTTTACAGTGCTTCTTTGTAATTTTTTTCATCAGTTCCTCAAGTGTTGTTTGGAGGAAACGAAGTTCTTGACCTCAATAATTTTATTTTTGTTTTTCCCTAATTGCTTCCCTACTAGTTTTTTGGAAAACATGTTTGTTTTAATTTCATCTTTCCTTGCTTTATTTAGGTTCAATTTCCCCCTCTTCATTTCTGGAATTTTTTGCGCACCACCATGCTTAAATGGGGTTAAATCATGGCAAGCCATTTTCTCTTGCCAAAGTGAGATAGATATACTGAAGAGGTAATTGAAAGTCAGACTCTTTACTGTGGGGCTTTAATGGGAACACTGCTGGAAGTGATTGCGAAGAATGTAGTGCTTCATATATCCAAGACCGAGATTGGCATGTTGCTCACAACATGTCACAGTTTAGTAAGGAGCTACCTGTATTTCCAAGAATTCCAGCATATCTTATAATTTAAATAATCGAATTTGGTATTTAGGTACACTGTTTATATAGCCAAGTGTGTATGCTTTACTAGCTAACAATTATTTCATTCTAGCTTAGGCAAATCCCTAATTGAAACACCTAGCTAATGCTTTAGACACATGAATTAAGTGGGATACAATTTGTTCATTTGTATTATCTCCAGCTTCAACCTCATTCTTCCTTTTTCCTAGTATAATACATTCTTTTCAACCAGAAATTAAACTAGATATCTAACATTATTTTCAGTGCTTGTACTTCATGAGAAATGATCTGATTTTCAAGACACTTAAGTGCATTTGCATCTTATTTTGGTAATAGCAGAGACCTCATGTGGCCAGTTTGATTGATTCAAGCAAAGGAATTCAAACTTGAATGCCTACCTCTGTGCTAAAGCTGACAGACAGTATTAACTTTTATCAAGGCCATGTTTTAGACTTGGTTTTCATTTATACAAAAGCTGACCTGTCCATGTCTAATAAGCAAAAACTGATAGAAGACATTATAAAATCACTGGTTTATCATAGAAAGGTTTGTTGGGTTTAGAGCTCAGTGATTTAAGCTTGTAAAACTGCATTCTCGGGCAAAATATGTATATTGTATATAAATGGTTGGGAGCTTACCATTACAGTTGATCTCTTCACATCTGCCTTAAAAATGCTATGTAGGCTGGGCTTAGTAGCTCACACCTCTAATCCCAGCACTTTGGGAGGTGGAAGCGGACAGATCATCTGAGGTCAGGAGTTTGAGACCAGCCTGACCAACATGGAGAAATCCCATCTCTGCTAAAAAAAAAAAATGCTATGTAGAGATACATTAACAGCGTTAAAATAAAACATTTAATAAAACAGTGTTTTAAAATCTAACCTATAAACAAAAACTAGTTTGAGGCACCCAAGCATTTAATGAGAGATTGAGAATGATGCTTAATGGATCAAAAAAGCACTTAGGAGTATGTTCCTGATTTTATTCTCTAAATTATACTTAATTTCATGGTAATTACATGAAGAAGTTACCTATAATTATTCTTAACACAACATGGAATTCCCTGGGTAATTGTCAGTCATTTATTTCCTGAAAGTTATGTGAAATCCTTAGCTGGTTGAACGTTGCACAGTACTTGAGAATTACAGTTTAAAGTGATTTCTGTGGGAAGGAACCATTACAATGTATACTCTAAATAAAGTCATCTAACTGTTAAAGAAAAGAAAAAAAGATACTCTTCCAAATCCTTCTTCTAAAAATCCACATTCATCCACAATCTCATCCCTTTGCAGAAATTATTGCCTAAATTCTCACCAAGTTTTGAATTCCTAAAATAGACCCGGAACTGGGATTTGAAGGCTCCCCCAGAAAAAGTTTATGGCCGGAGGAGTATCATAGAGGGTCTGCATATGACAGTACTTACAGATTAGATTTTTGGATGCTTTAACACAAAAATTTTTGTTATCCTTATTGGCAAAAAACACTATTATTTTGTGGTTCTGGACTCTGGCTTCTATCTCCCTGTGATTTAATGCTGAAATGACTTGGCTATCCAGAATGTCTAGTCTAGAGGTCTGTTGGTTGAAGGTAGAAGTTTCCAAGGTTGTCGAAATAATATGAAGCTGACTAGCTCACATGAATGATGTTGCCCTCATTTGTTTTGGGTGAGGACTCATTGCTGCAGTATATTGATTTCTTCACCAAATGATTTTTCTTTTTCTCAATAAAAGCTGTCTTAGAGGTTCTACTTATACATGATTTTTAAAACATTGATTTCCTTCTATCCACCAACTACTGTGAATTGTTTTTTCATTTATTTTTCTTAGCAAATGTAACTTTATTCTTGACTTTGTTTAGCCCTAGATTTTCTGTGGCATTCTGTAGGAGCATTGTATTGCTTGGAGGAAAAAAAAAAAAAAGATCAAAATCATTCTGAGGCAAAATGCTCTGTTATCCTTATTTATGACAAGAGAATAATGAAATTTAAAATTGTATATGAAGGAATTAATAACATTCAGATATTGCTGTAAAATACTTGTCATTTTTATTTGGGGATAGTACTAATGAGTGTGGCAACTATAATGGAGAAATGTGTTGGCCTCTTTTCATGGCATTAGAAACTCTTGTCATAGAACTCTTGGTAAAGTACAAGTTTCATAGCAGAGCTCCTGAATTCAGTATATCATCAGGATTTCCATTTACCTTTTGTCTTTTTTTTATTGTATTTTTTAGCCTTTTTGTTTCTGTTCCTACCTTCCATGAGTAGCATTGATTTTTCAGCTGAAGTTGGAATTTGTGTTAAGAATTGACTTTAAATTTCTGATATAGTTGAATATTAGAAATGGCTTCAATTGCCATGAAATGATTGCTTTTCTTTTTTCTTTCTTAAATAAAAATAATACAGCCTTATAAATGTCTCTTTCCCTCAAGAATGTGAATTTAGGCTGGGCATAGTGACTCATGCCTGTAATCCCAGACCTTTGGGAAGCTGACACAGGAGGATTTCTTGAGCCCAGGAATTTGAGATCAGCCGGGGAGCACAGCAAGACCTCATCTTTACTTTAAAAAAAAAAATTTTTTTTAGACAGGTGTGGTGGTACATGCAAGTAGTCCCAGCTACTTGGGAGGCTGAGGTGGGAGGATCGCTTGAACCCAGGAGTTTGAGGCTGCAGTGAGCTATGATTGCAATGCTGCATCTAGACTGGGCAACAGAACAGAGCAAGACCCTGTCTCAAAAAAAAAAAAAAAAGTGAATTTAGCTCCAATTCCAAATGATTAACTCTTATGCCAGTCATAGCCAGTGAAACCATCCGATGGTAGCTTCGGTGGCCCTTAACCTAAGGAGTCATTAGAGGTTAGAGTAAATTAGATTATCTAATAGTGCAGAGAGAAATGCCATTATGGGAAATGATCACTGTCTGCCTTTTTCAATAAAGTTTTAGATTGTGAACTGGATCCTGCTTCACAGCTAAAAGACACAAAATGAAAGGGTAGTTCTAGTTTATCTTCTTAATTGGAGTAAGAGTTGCAATATGCTGTCTGTCCCTAAACACTGCTGAGCTTGCTGGAAAACAGAAAAGCTGAACGTGGTTGTTACCTGAAAGCTGTAGAGTCAACAACAAAAAAGGGGAAATGTTTTTGGTAGGGAATTGGACCAGTTCTAAGATATCACTTATAATTATAAAAATAACGTCTTCCTTTTTATCTACTTTTCAAACAGTCTCAGTGAACTATTCAACATTTGTGTGCAGTGTCCTGTTTTGCTTATCTAAGGCATTTTGACTTGGAATTATTAAACTTCAGGAACGAGCTAGAGAAGAGAATGAGGGTATGTTAGAGAAGGAAAAATAGGAGCTTTTTGCTCATGGACTTTAGAGGTTCACAAATTGAAAGGAAAAAGAAAATCCTTCATTTCTAACCCTAAAATAATTTTGTTAATGAGGTGCTGGAAAGAAGACTATCAAAAGGGCTCAAAGCTCATGCTTCTAGAGTAATCAGTAATTCTGAATAGTCTTTGGGAAATAGCCAAAGACTATTACCTTTCTTCCCTTCTCCCAAATAACTGTTTGAGAACTTAAAACAGAAAATCCAGTGTTAATGGGCTCTAGATCTTAAGCTACGTGAGCAGTTTCTTACATACGGCCAGTTTTCTTGATAAGGATCCAGGAGGAAAACCAGCAATAAAACATTTCAACATGCAATTTAGGGGTTCCCTTGCTTATTCACTGAGTTTAAGCTCTTGCTGCAACATGGCTCTGTACCATCTGGGATACTAGCAATCACAGCAGTTAGCTCAGATATCTGAGCTGTCTGCCACACACATACCAGCCTGAGGAGATCATCATTCTTCAGTTTCATTCATTACTTAATGAATGCCAAATTAATTGGCAGGAAGAAGAAACACTCTGTGTGCTATACTAAACAAGCCTGTGTGCATGATTAAGGAGTCACTCAAAAAGCTAATTTTGAGCTTTATTTCTCCTTTGTTAACAAATCTCAAGAAAGCCTTTGTTACAGTTTAGCTCATGTCATTTGGTTGGTTTTATTTTCTAGCCCTTTAACATAGGAGAAAATTGTCATTTCATGTATAACTTGTAACACATACAGAATTGAACTGATTAGTTCTCTTGCCTTAAATTAACTATATATCATCCCAAGGATCTCTGTTAATTCTGCTTTGTCAAGAAATAATCAGATCTGGGTTTGGCATTAGAAATATTTCATACTTTTGGTTTTTTCTTTAGGCCTCTTCCACATCTATAAAGTGATTGATTAAGTTAGAGGAGGTATATAGAATAAGTTCCAATCCCATTGCAGCTGGCAGAGCAACAAATGAGAGAATCTTTCACCATGAGAGCCATGCCATCGGGTGTTTTCTTGAGTAACCAAGTTATAAGATAAATAATACCAAGTAGTTATCAACTCACTCCCAAATTTAATAATAAGATAACAAAGTCCGAAAGGTTACTTACGAGTTGTCTTCCATGGGGGAAGATAAATTTATTAAAATGTCATGTACTGATCTTCTTGGGATTTTTTGTTTTCCTTTCCCAGAAAAAGGATTTTGGTGACTAATCAATTGTAAACACTTTGCTTCCTTACTTACAAACCATCCATTTAGAAAAATCAAAGTGGACTTCCTTTCCTAAGCATTACAATTAGTCTGGGCAAGAGATGTTATGATTGTCATTCTTTAAGCCAGCTTATATTTTGGATTTGTGTGAAATGTCTTTTGAAATTAGATAATATAGTATTAATTATCTATTGTGTATAGTCTTCTGCATAATTTAGAGTTGCAAAATAATGCAACTTTTCTGTAAACAATTCTTTATCCATACATATTTTATAAATATACATATACATACACATACATTTTTAAAAATTTTCCTTTTAAAGAGATTTCTTGCCTTGCTCCCACTCCAAAAGCTATGTACAGTTCAGTCATTAGCCTCAGAGGAAGAATACAGGAAAGCAAAGATGAAGCCCTCCTTTTCTTGTGTTGGTCTTGGGAACAAACAGTACTCCATCTTTCAAAAACGGTGTATTTGTAAACAGTTTGGGAAAGATGTTAGAATTTTTTTAAAGTCAGCTCTTTTATAAATTGGAAATACTCAGTAGTCAGAAATAAGATCCCTTCTGATAGAGATAGATCCTCAAAACCCAAGTTGGACTGAAAATTAGATTGAGAAAGATACAACTTCATCCGTAGCCAATAAAATCTGTCTTTCCAAGTCTGCTTATTAATGCTGTGTGACTCTCTGCTTCTCCTTTTGAAAACATCTCCTGGACTGGAAATGTGGTGTGGTAGCAACCAGCTTAGCTGAAAATTGGAGAATGTTAAGTAGCTTTTATGGGACTTATGATAAAATGTATTGATGTTAGTGATTATCAAAATAGGTTTATCGTTATAAACTAGGAAATTACTAACTTATACTTAACATAGAAGAAAAACCAGTATTAAGTGATAAGACTTCTTCATTTTATTTGCTCTGCCTTATTTCCATTACCAAACATAGTAAAGGCCAGAAAAGATTTAAAAACAACAACAACAACAACAACAACACACACACACACACAACCATTCCTTTTTTTTTAAACCACATGGAGAAAGGACCAGGCCAGAAGCATATGTTCCCACCCTTACTTATATTCCTTTGAGCATTGCCCTTTTCTAGACAGACAATCTGAAAACAATTGTGTTGATAGGTCTCTTTAAGCCTGAACTCTGGGTGTAAGAGGTTATCCAGAAGCTTTAGGGAGCTGCCTTGCTTAGGTCATTGGAAGTTTCGTCCCTAAGACTCATCTGAATTCCTAAGTCCTTTATGTACCATTATGGGCATATGGAGCATATTCATATTATGAGGAGGAGTCTTTATGATGAACTTTTTAATATGGCCATAATTAAACTCACATTCAAAAAGGATGAGCTACTTGTCAGAAGCCAAAAGAAAAACAGACACAATGAACATGAAGCAAGGAGTCCATAAAACAAGAGTTCTTTACCATGTTTAAGTAAATGTCTCTCAAAAAATTGTATTTCTCTACACATTAGCTGAGATTCACACATGTTGCACCTCAGTATTTCAGATGAGACTCAATGTGTGGAGGAGAAAACTGCAAACTTGTTGCGTTCTGGTCTTTCACACCGTCTTCTGTGGCAATGTGAGGTCAGGATTGTTTCCTAAAGTATCTACATCGTCTTAAATGGAAATCATGGGACTCTAGAAAGCTGGCATGAGCTGGTTGGAGCTTTTAAACAGAAGTGCTTTATGGGTATCAGATCTCTTCTGACATCAATTGTTTCAAATCATTGTTGGGCTCTGTCATGTTCTGCAGTCTTCCCCATACCCCTCATGATCCTCTCTGGTTTATCTTTTATCCAATCTTTATGGATTTCTTAGTATTTTTTTAGTATAAATAATTTTCGGATCCCAGCTTTGGTAAATGTGTTAACTCTACTTTGTGAATAAATAAATGAGTGATCTGCTGAACGATTGCAATTGTAGAATTATGTTGTATGTAATGTACATATGGAGAAAGAATGTATTTTCATTTTCTTAATAAAAAGTTATATATGGATGCTACAAGATGTCTCTTATATTTGCTCAAACTGCTTTTGAAGTGAAACTTTAAAATGTTTACATACTTGGCAGTTGTGTTTTTTTCCCTCAGAAAGATGAGTTTTATTTAGGCTTCCGAAAATGGAAAGTGATACACTTTAGAAGGGCCGTCGGGTGTTTTCCTTTGAGACAATGTTCACATAAAGAAGTACTGGCCATGCTCACCAAGTTTCTATGGGGAGGCTTCCACTTTTAAAGACCACTGGTAAATTATTTCGTGAAATGATGTTTTTCTACCTACTTTTAATGACCAGCCTTATTTTATTTGCTTTGTCCATTTGGGCTTGTGTTCCTCTTTAAAGGGGATGTGCTTGTACAGGCTAGAAACTAGAAGACTGGACTGAAATGGAAAATTCATTAAGAAGAGATAGCAAAGCCAGAGAACTTAGAAGTGTTGTGAAGTTAGAGAAATTCTGGATCCCTGTCCCCAGTGAAGGGAGAAGACACTTTATGAGCCAAACCTTGAAAAAAATAAGCTGAGAAATATGCCAGATAAAGATACTGGATCGCTGGGGCCGATGGTGGGACTCTCGGTAACGAAATCCTCTCCGCCCTTTCCACCTCCTGGTCTGCTTTATGTCTTCTTGGCTTTGTGGTCCTGCATTCTGGAGTGAATTGTCAGCTGATTTGATTCAAAATTGGGATCATGTTTTCTCAGCTTATAAATGGAATAATCCAAACCTTACTGCAGAGCTTTCATTTCTAGGGTATCCTTTTCGTGTGGCTCTTAAGTAACGTTTCTTTGTGTTCTCAAAACAGGAAAGCATGAGGTGCAGTGGTAAGGTAAGGAATTGGCCTTTCCTTGGTCAGTCCTCCAGAGAATTAACTCAAAGGGATCAAAATCCAGGATACCACCCTTGATGTATTTGTCAGTACCTTCTGGTGGGACGACAGCAGTAAGTAAAGAAGCCTTGGCCCTAAACACAGATGAGAGCCGGGCTGTGTCCAGGCCAAGTGTGTGTGGAGACTGTACTACAGACTGGAAGATGCTGCGTTAGGGGCTTTTCTACTGTGTAAGGAAGATAACTGAGCATCTAATGGGGAAATAGCTGTGTGTGTCCATGTTCCCATAACTTCTCATATAAGTGACTGCAGAGTTCATAGAAATTGGGAGGAAATATAAATCAAGGCAACAGTCATTGAGATTCAGAATCATTGAGATTCTGAAGGTAGTAATATGATTGGAAAGACCATCTGAGGTTTGTGCAGTCCTGGCTAAGTTTAAATCCTAGTTGATGACGATTCTTCTTTACTTTAGCACCATGTTGTCCGTTGCCTTTTACATGTCTTGGAAAGAGAAAAGGAAGAGGGGACTGCAGACTTGGGGCTTTCTGGGGCATAGGGCAGTTGGGACAGCAGAGGACAGCTTCATTACTGATTTATAGGGGCCTTTTTTCCTGTGGGCTTTCACCCAGGAAAAGCAGCAGCAGTCAGCTATATCCTTGCCAGAGACATTCTTATTACAGGGAAGGAGATAGAAACTATGTAGAAGTAGCCTGCCTAGCACTGTGTTCCTAAGTTTTGATGGTTGGCAAACCCCAAGAGGATGTTAGGACCCTTGGCGATGTACGTAGCACACATTGTACAGCTGCTCTCTAAACTTGGGGCATAGAATGGAGAGCCCCAGAGGAATCAGGAGTCCTGGCTTTTATTTCCTGATTACGAGTGACTTCTGCATAGCATTGTGCACAGTCATAACTTCTCTGTCTCATTTCTTCTGTTAAGTAAATATTGGCAGCAGATCTTGTTTCCTAGGGTCCTATTATTTTTTAGAGACAGGGTCTCACTGTCATGCAGGCTGGAATGCAGTGGTGCAATCATAGCTTCCTGCAGCCTCCAACTCCTGGGCTCAAGTGATCCTGCCTCAGCATCCTGAGTACCTAGGACTGCAGGTATGTACCAGCACAACTGGCTAATTTTAAAAAAAAAAAGAAGAAAATTGTAAAGATGGGATCTGGCTATGTTACCCAGGCCGGTCTCAAATTCCTGAGCTCCAGCTGTCCTCGCACTTCGACCTCCTAGAGTGCTGGAATTAAAGGCATGAGCCCCCATACCCTGCCAAGGTTTTTGAAAGCACTAGCTATCTCAGTGTTCATCATTAGTGTTAATTATGTAGCCAGTCCTATTCTTTATTTACTTTTTTACCTTGTGATACACAAGAAATCTGATTTGGGAGGGAGCTTATAAGGGAGGTTGAGAGTGACAATCAGCGTAACACATTGAAATTGACAACTGAGTGTGTGTCTTGGTTGGCAGGCAAGGAGCAGGGTCAGTGACGTAGGTCTAATTTGTGGCCTATGATAAGCTATTTGTAAATAGTAAGATGCTAGGCAGACAGACAAGATTGTTGTCTAGAAACTAAGATTATGGACCAGTTCTACCTGACAGTTTCCCTTCTACAAGTTGGGAATGATGACATTTTCCTCTTGCAGCGAGGAAGCATACAGCTGTCGATAGTACCACATAGGAGATGAAGAAAGAATCATCTCCAGTGATTCTGTCCCTAAACCTCTATCTTCATTGCAGACTTGGGGGAGGGATAGGCAGAAGCCTCTTGTGGCAGTAAACAGATCCTTTTATGGGCAGAAACAGGGCCAGAACAGAGCTGCTTTGTTTTCATATTTTTGTTTTGTCTCTTTGCCAGTGTTTTCATACCTGATCAGTGTTCAGCAGCCCCCTTGGGGATTTGTGGTAGTGGTGATCCACAGTGTATCTGAGGCAGAAGTAGAGGGAAGGAAGACAGTAAAACATTTATAAAACAACATCTTAGGAGAAAGTGAGGTCCTTTACAGTCACTAGGACAGCTTGGATAACATAAAAAGACTTAACACCACCTTTAGGACCCCCCCACCTTTTTTTTCTTTCAGCTTCCCTCCTCTCTCCTAATTTCTGTGCCTGCAGCTTTGGACAAGTGGAAGTCAGCAGAGCCTCCTGTGCCCAAGGGTGTGACCTGACATCCTCAGGTGCTTTGGCGATGAGCCTCTTACTCAAGTGAAGATGTTAACGCAGGGCAAAATACCAGAGCTCGAACCAGTTTACACAAAAACACTTTAATTGACAGTATACGATTTTCCAAAATATATTTTTGTAAGAAAATGCAATAATTAACTATAGTTTTTACAAGTTTCTCAGTAAATTCCAGTGTACTTCAGACCCTGTCCACTAAGACGCATGTGATCCCCCAGTTCCTGGGCAAACTGTTTAACATTCATTGCGAACAAAAAGACCCACACAGATAGTCATCTGCTCCCCGCCTTCATGCTGTGTTTGCAGCAGACCTGAGGGATCAGCTAGTGACAATGACAAAAGCTATGCTACTGTTTTACTCTTGCCCTCTCTGCCTCCCCCATCTTGTTTCCTTGGTCCCTCCATCCTGTTGGAATAAGTTACATGCATAAAAGCTCATCTAAAACTTATTTCTTGGCAGAAAGAATTGTTCCCTTACATCTTAAACCTAAAAGATTCAGAGAAAATATAGAAGACCAGGTTCCTGTTTTTGTGTTTGTGCCCTCCCTAGCCTTGCTAGGGTAAGAATCGGGAAAGAAATTCTGTCCTTTGTGTCATTTTGGTGCTTTTGAGTAGCAATTCTTAATTTACTGATTATTCCTTCTGAGGCACACAACAGTGGTCTGTAGATCCAGGTTTTAATCTTGTTTCTGTCCCAAACCATGGACTTCGAGCAAGTCACTTTATCTTTGTGGGCTTCACAGTCTCTTATCTGTAGAAAAAGACTGGACTAGAACTTGAAATCCCTCTCTCATGACTAGAAAGTTGCCTGCCAACCAGAGCATATTGACGCCAACCTTTACTATAATGGGGCTGCGACTTTGCTGGGGAGGGAGCAAGGTCACATTTTGAAATTAAAAAAAACACTTCCAGATAACTTATTATTCACAAAAGCACAAAAATAAAAAAAAAAAAAAAAAAAAAAAAAAAAAAAACACCTGATCTACAAGACAAGTACTTTGTCATAAGCTCATCTTGTTAATATTTCATTTTTTGTTAAAAAATAAAAAACTTGTCATTTCTAGTAAGACATTTACATTCCTGTTCAGAGAAAAAATTTGGCCATCACGCAGCTAACATGTTTTTTCAAAGTAGGTTCACTTAAAGCAATGCAGGGTGGATTAACATGTGGCCATGGTATTTACATTATCCAAAAAACAGGTCTGTATGTATCAGTTTGAACTTGTTCTTCAGAGTTTCTCCAGTATTTTGTCAAAAAAGATAGATAAAGCTTAAGAAGTTTAAATAAACTTTGTTAGCTTTCCTTATCAAGAGGGACAAAAACCTGGTGTCTAGACTAGATTAAACCCGTATTTTCTTAGGATGCAAAGAATTTTCTGCATCTCCTTCATCAGCATTGCTGCTTCTCTCCCCACTCACGTGACAGTAGGCTTTCAGTCATATTCATGGTTTCTGGCCTTCTCTGCAGCTTGGGGAAACCATAGTTTGCCACTAAACTCTCTTTGGTACAACCTGCTTAAAAGTCATGCTGAGCTTCTAGTGTTCCTCTTACCTCTTCCAGGACCCAGAATCTGAATTATCAGAGAGCATTTAGAACCCAGTAAAGGTGGTGGAAGATGGTGACCTTTAGATGCATGGCTGTTTGGCCTGTTGACTTAGGTGTCCTGGTGGCAAGAGCAAGGCAAGGTGTCAGCTTCTGAAGCTGCCCTAAGACTAGACTAACACAGTTTGGACAAATAATATAAAGAAGAAACCTCTGAATCAGCCTAAAGCTTCTGCGGGTTCTCCCTGGACAGAGTGATGGAGAGTCAGGAGCTGTGACTGACCTGACCAGGCACAACTGCTCTCTAGTCCTTGCCAGTCATCAGCTGTCTCTAAGAGGCCTTAGGGTTGCAGCCTTCGATCAATTTGCAGAGGCCTATTTGCTGTCTCTATCGAAAGCCCTGGCTGGTGAACTGTGACCCCGTGTCAGCAAAGGAGGAATAGTCTAGTCTGGCCTCTCCCATGGGGACCATGACAGAAACCTACTGGGTAGAAAGAACCTATTGCTTGGCAAGAAGGAAGCAAACACCTCATCAAGCCTTACAAGATTTCCTGTTTTCCCCCAAACGGGCACTGTTCTCCATCCTGCCTACTGCCAAACACTAGAGAATCAGGGCAGATGTTTTGGGACCTTGTTAGCCTCACATCCCCCTAATTCCTGGGAAACTCGCTGGGGCCCTACGTGAACCCTTGGCCTTCCTTTCCCTAGGATATCAGATGGCTACAGGCTATGAGGAAGGAATTAGGCTTCCCCAGCCCCTCCCCTTTCAAAAAATAAGCCATCCCCAAGCAGATAACCTATTTCGCAGAACTACTGCAGCCTGGGCCTGACTCTTAAGACCCTGAAAAAATGGCAGTTTTCATTCCCCTAAGTAGTTCTGCCCATTTTCCTACTTGGTCCCAGGGAATTTACGCCCAGCACAATGGAGACCATGGTGAAAGTTCAAAATTCCATACAGGATTCCCCCTTCCCAATCAGATGAAACCTCGCCATGCCCACTGCTTAGGAGCCTTCTGCATGGCAACTAACTGTTGAGCCTATAAAAATCCTATATTAGGGAAAAGACATGGCTTTGTGCTTCCCCACGATGTCACCAGAAACTGCAAGAGAACTGCAGCAGCCCCACTAGGACCACAGAGAAGAGGAAACAGCAAGGCATAGCTCCAAGCCAGGACACTGAGAGTTCCCAGAACAGTCTGTCCCCCAGGCTGCTCTTCATGCACCTAACGTCCAGGCCCCTTGTTCCCTGTGGCACAGGAGAACCAGAATGAGCGAGATGAACTAACTAGACGTCCGCAACTATCTAAGCTTTGGCCTTTGGCAGTGGAGGGCTGGGTTAGAAAACAAACTCAGCAACTTGAAATGTCCCTGAGTTTCCTATGAAATAAAGAGGAAAGCCTGTCCTTCCTGGTTGCTTTAATGGATTGTCTCTGAAGACACATCGCTGATGGGGCGGGGGCCCCCAGGAAGGCCTCTCCCACAGCCACTGCTCTTTTACACTGGGTGTCAGGGAATCACTCCCATCAGCTGAGCAGTGAACAACAAAAGGAACACTGCTTTCAGTAGCTATGGCAGATTTTAGTCCCTGGTGAAAATGGAAGGTCAAAGAAGATTGTGGGGAGCCTCTGCAAGGAGGGCCGGGGCAATGGGCCAGTGTTCCTGCTGACCCCCTAATCAGCTGCCCTGAGACACCAGCCTGAAAAGCGTCTCCTTCTAGAGGAGGACCTGCACATGGGTCCCCAAAGCAGACCTGGTTCATGCAGGGAGTGTGTGGGTTAAGCCCCAATCTCACGAAGCACATGTGAGAAAATCAGAATGCAGAACAAGGGGTTCAAGGTTATGAATAACCTGTGCTAATCCCAGAGGCCCCAGGACAGAGTAAGTGGGAACAAACACTGAGCGTAGGGAGAGGGAAGAACACGAGGTGGGAAAATGGGTACACGAGGCTGGAGTAGGAGAAGGAAAACTTGGGAGCTGGACTTTCAAGTCATCAGATCCCACCTAGCCAAGATGGAGCCCTGCCCTCCTTTCCAGACCAGCCACCTGCTAGAGTCTCACCCCTGCCGGGGACAGCTCTGGCAGGAGGACACACGTGAACACAGCAGCGTGGCATGGTGCAAATGGAATCTTTGTTTTCGTCCTGACACTGTCACCAAGTGGCTCTGACCTTGGACAAATCACTTACCCTCTTCAGGTCTCAGTAATCCCGCTGCGGAATGAAGGGATTCCACCAGTTGATCTCTTAAAGTCCCTTATACGTGGCTTTTTCTTGATTTCCCTCATCAGCAGCACTGAGCTCAGGCACTATTGGGTATTTTACAAGAGGAATCTGGATAGAATGTGATTTGTTCAGCTCAAAAAAGGAAAATTTAAGGCTCTGGAGTGATTGGGAGGGGCACCCCTCAGAGTTCACTCCCCCTCCCCAGTCTTTCCCTTCCCCGTCCAAAGTCCAAACGGCACTTGGGGTGGTCGGTCTGGAGCTCTGTGGTGCTGCTGGAGGCCACTGTTAGACTGGACTAGAGATGGGTATCTTCCTCCTCATCCAGGTCGTCCTTGGTCAGGTTGTCCAGAGGGACGATCCAGCTGTCCCCCAGCTCCCCATTGAGGCTGACCACCTTTTTCTCCTGCATCTCAGAAGTGGTCTCCATCACTTCCAGTGTGGGGTTGTCATGGTAACCATTCTCCACTGTCTGCAGCTCCTCTGTTAGTCGTTGCTAGAGTGGGGAAGGTGAGCCGGTGAGAAGGGGATTTCAGAGAGCTCGGAGCTTAATACAGCACAGGTACCCCTCCCACCCCGGAGCCCCACTGTGGCTAAAGCAGGCTCACTGCTCCCCTGTGGGGCTGGCTGCTCCTGGTGGCCATTCTGGCTCTCAGCCTGCCTGGAACTAGTTTAGAACAAAGACTTGCCCCTCACCCTTGCCTTGGTGGCAGACCTGTGAAGTGAGTGGAGATGGACTTTGTTCTCCAGAGTCCACTAAGCTCTTTCTCCCCTTTCATTCCTTCCCCCAAAACCTCCTCTCCAGGCACCTACCTCACCTATTGTAATGAATGGGGAAAGACTATTTTAAAATGACCTCTCTCAGGCTGGTTGGCTGAGCCCTCTCTAAACCTAGGCAGGATGGGCACGGTGTACCTAAAAGCAACCCTGCGGCAGATAACAGCCATCTAGCAGAGGCACTTTCTGTCCCTCTCAGACACAACCTTGAGTGCACGCTAGAATCATCTGGGGAGCTTTTAACAATTACAGTGATGGACTCGGAGACTCTATGAATTGCTATAGAAGGCAGTCAGGCATGGGCATTTTAAAGTTCCCCACGTTGGGCAGGATGAGTGAGAACACAGGTCTGCGTGGCACCATTATGATGGGAATTCTAGTGAGGTAGGCGTTAGAATTTGGGGTTAGACAGGAACGCCTAGGCCTGCTCCTATCAGTGAATCCTCAGAGCAGCTCTGCAAGGTTATTCCTGCCATGCAGATGAGGAACCTGCTGCTCAAAGAGCTCATCTGACTGACTCAGGGTCAGAGCCAGGACTTAAACCAAGTCTTCCTGACTCTATTCTGCATGTGGTGGCTCACACCTGTAATCTCAGCATTTTGGGAGGCTGAGGCAGGTGGACTGCTTGAGGTCAGAAGTTTGAGAACAGCCTGGCCAACATGGTGAAACCCCAGCTCTACTAAAAATACAGGTGGTGCCTGCCTGTAATCCCAGCTACTGGGGAGGCTGAGGCAGAAGAATCGCTTGAACCCAAGAGGCAGAGGTTGCAGTAAGCAGAGATCGTGCCACTGCACTGCAGCCTGGATGAGGAGCAAGACCCTGCCTGAAAAAAATAATAAAAAATAAATAAGTCTTCCTGACTCCAAAGCCCACGCTGTGTCCTCTGCCACACTGCCTCTGTAATGTTCTGCGGACCGAGGTGGCTGCCTCTCACGAGTGGCCTCTGCCCATTACAAAGGGTCCAGGGCCCACTCTCTTCCCTATTCTGCAACTCGGGAATCATGAGGGGAGAGTTCCTCTGGTGACCTGGGCTGCTTCCCCCGCATGGCTGTAGACAGCTGCTTACCTGGTCCTTCCTCTGGGAGAGGCGCTGGTGGCAGCAGCCATAGAGGGCTGCCACGAGGAGCAGGAAGGATGCCATGCAGACGATGGTGATAATGAGGGGCATGCTGAAGCGGTCCTCGGCCTCTTCCGGTGGCCCCTGATCCCCCAGCTGCATATGACTGACCCCTGCCTGCAGGAGAGGTCGCAGAAAACAGGCTCAGGCACCCCCTCTTTTTCTGCCCCATCCCCCACCCCACATCACTGGAGAGCCCCCATGCTTAAGGTCTGCTGGGGCCCATGCAGCTGCCCTTTCCTCCATACAAGCACGTGAGGGGTTCCTCCCCACGGAGAGAGGAACAGGGGCTCAGCAACCAGACCTCCCATAAGGGATTTCTGAGCCACACTGTTCCCACACCTGGAGCCGCTTACCTCCTTTAGTTCATCCCATTTGTCCTTCAGCCGCTCGTACACATCCTTGGGAGGGAGCTTTGCTGTGGGAGAGGAGGGAGACACTGCCCAATGGCCCAGCCCAGAGCAAGGCAGTGGGGGACAGGGACCGTGCCCCAAGACAGGGACGCACTGTATCTGGGTCTCCAGAGTAAGTCTCTCGGGCAACCTGGGAGGGGGTGTGGCTTGACCGTTCTTAGCAAACTGAAGGGGCACCACTGTGACCCACCCCCTAATGTGACTCCTGCACCCCCCCATTCCCACCCACACAGGCCTCAGCCCAGACCCCCCCTTGCCCTCCACTCACTGTGAATAGTGATTTCTTTGATGGCCACTGCCTGACTTCCTAGAACAGGTGCCACCCGTATGCTGCACTCATCTTGGGCTGGGTTGAAGGTGGCTTTGACTGCTCGGCATATCAGTGTGACCAGTTTCTCATCTGGAGGGCCCCCTGCCTACGGTGGGGAGAGCATAGGTGACTCCTCGGGCGGCGTAACAGCAGCCTAGGCCTGTGGGCTGCCCTCCAGCTGAGGTCGGGAGGACACCGTTGCTCTGCTGGAACCTGCCTCTCTTCAGCCCCAGCTGGTGCTCCATGCAGGCCTGCCAGGAGCCGGGGGTTGTGTGCCGTTCTCCTGGGCCAGTTCCTACCTCCTCTGCCTCATTCCCATCAGCCCGTTCCCCATACTGTGTTTATCTGGTCTGTGCTTGCACCTTTCATTCCTTTCATCCTAGTGCCCTTTTTTCCCTCCAAGCTATTTGAGGTTTAGGGCTCTTTTTTTTTTTTTT
>NW_016107392.1:4425929-4427843 GCF_001604975.1 Cebus imitator | reverse complement strand
TCACTCTTGTTGCCCAGGGTGGAGTGCAATGGCATGATCTCAGCTCACCACAACCTCTGCCTCCTGGGTTCAAGCGATTCTCCTGCCTCAGCCTCCCGAGTAGCTGGGATTACAGACATGTGCCACCACGCCCGGCTAATTTTGAATTTTTAGTAGAAATGGGGTTTCTCCATGTTGGTCAGGCTGATATCGAACTCTCTACCTTAGGTGATCCACCCACCTTAGCCTCTCAAAGTGCTGGGATTACAGGCATGAGCCACCGTGCCCAGCCAACTGGGGATCTTTTTCATTTCCCTCCCTAGAAAGGGCTGGGGGCAGGGGGGGCACTGCACAGCGACCCCACCCCACAACCTGGGGGAGACTCCAAGTCCCCCTGAACTCCCATTCACCAGCCTTTAATGCCCAGTTCAGAGAATCAGGAGGGGAGTCCGCAGCTCTTAGAAGGGTTTCTACCCCAAAGCTGAAATACATGTGCCCTTGCCCTAAACAGAGCCACTGGCTCCGAAGCCAAGGACAGGCTGACGGGAAGGGGCTTTCACTGAGTAGGAGAACAGGTGGGATCTTGAAGCTACTCCTGGGATATCTTGAAGGGGGTCTTGGCCCTAAGAGGAAAGATTGTGGCTGACGTGGCTTTAGGGCTGAGGATGAGGAGGGAGGCATGGGCAGCTTTTGCCCAGTCCTGCCATGCCATCTAGGGAGACCCTCCCTGGGGCTTCTCTGGCCTGATTCTGGAATAAAGGACTGAGACAAAAGAAAAGGATTCTAGGGATGGCTTGGCACAGAACCCACACAAACCACCCCTGAGGTTTCTAATGGAATTTCCTGAGGCTTACTAATTCCCCACCCTGACATCAGGAAGAGATCCAGGGTTTTCCATCTTTTCTAGCAAAGAAAAAAAAATGCTTCTCGCAAACAATCACACAGCCTAGCAAGTTACATGCAAAAAGAGGGTCTGAGGAAAGGCTGGGTGGGTGCCTGACTGTCCGCAGCGTTCATGTCACGCAATGCTTGCCTTGTCCAATAAGCCCAACCCAGGAGAACACCGCTCCCTTTTAAAACTCTGGTCTAGATGGAAGCTTTTGTAAAGTTCACTTGGAAAATGACAGCATAATGGACACCCAAAAGAAAACAACTGCAGAAAATTCAGGCAGCAATAAAGTGTCATAAGCCCAAATTCTCCATCCTATGTATAGACACCATGTTCTGTTCTGTTCTGGTTCTAGTTCTAGTTCCTAGGGAGCGACTGCAACAACTGGCACTGACCGGGAGAGGGCAGCAGCGAGCCAGCCATCACCTGCACCCACAGGGCTCAGCAGCTATTTACTGAGTGTGCACAGCACGTCCCCAGACCAAAGCCTTTCACCCCAGGGAGACTGGGGACCTGAAGGCTGCTCACACGCTGCCACCTCCCTCACACAGGTGTGCTCACACGCATGCTCACACACACGCACACCACCCAGACAAGAAAGGGTGGGCCCTTTCCTCTCCCACCCACCCCACCAGCTCCTCAGGTTAGACGGAGAATCTCCCAGCACTGTTCGTCCATCAAAGCTTTCAGACAGTCCACAGACCAGGAAATGTGAAGCCACAGACCATTAAAGAGAATGGTCTCCCTCCCTCCTCCCTTCCCTTTCCCCTCCGTCGATCCCTCCCTCCCTTCCATCCTTCCTGATGGAGTCTAGCTCTGTTGCCCAGGCTGGAGTGCAGTGGCGGGATCTCGGCTCACTGTAACATCCACCTCCCGGGTTCAAGCAATTCTCCTACCTCAGTCTCCCAAGCAGCTGGGATTACAGGCGCCTGCCACCACACCCAGCTAATTTTTGCATGTTTAGCAGAGATGGGGTTTCCCCACATTAGCCAGGCTGGTCTCGAATTCCTGACCTCGGACGATCCACCACTTCAGCCTCCCAAAGT
>NW_016107392.1:4423988-4425795 GCF_001604975.1 Cebus imitator | reverse complement strand
TTTGGAGAAATGGAGTCTCCCTATGTTGCCTAGGCTGCTCTTGAACTCCTGGCCTCAAGCAAGCTTCCTGCTTCAGTTTCTCAAAGTGTTGGGACTACAGGTGTAAGCTACCACACCTGACCTCACCTCTCATTTTCAAGTGAGATATCTGAAAACCAGAGAGATCAACTCACTAAAGTCACTCCCAGAGCTAGGGGTAAACAGGAACTAGGATTAGCATCCCCCAACTCAGCATACTGGGAATAGTCACACAGTGAAAGCCAAGCAAAGTGGGGGCAGGTGGCAGGGGAGGGCGGATGCTGGCCCTGCGTCAGTCCTGTGGGTGTGTCCTGACTTACGTCTAAACCAGGGTCTGTCACTCTGTAAGATGGGAAAGGGCTGCTTCCCACTAGGAAGAAATGAGGACAGGGAAGCAAATGCACCTTAAAAATGTACTTAGAACACTGCATCCCCTCTACCTCCCTCAGCCCTTCGTGGAACTTGCCCCTCGGGGCAGACCTGAGGGCGGGGCTCCGATCAGGGAGCTACTCACACAGCGGACGTTTCCTGTGAAGTTCAGGATGAGCTGCTTCTCATTCGGTGTTTCAGGAGCCTCACACTTTATCTGGAAGAAGCCACTGAGATTAAGGTTTGGGCCAAAAGTCAGGGAATCCTTGACTCTTCCCTCCCACTAAGGCGTAACCCAGATAGGAAGGAGTTCATGGCAAGCTGGGGGCATGGCTGGAACCATTCCAGAGCCAAGTGTGTCCTGGCTGCATGGCCTAAGGGCAGCCTAAGCCAGGACCAGGCCAACCAGGGAGAGGGGGGAGGAAATGGGTAAATGCTGCTCACAGCCCCGCTGGAGGAAAGAAAAGACTTGTCTTAAACCCCCTCCTCCGAGTCTGTGCTCTCCTACCTGCCCCACTCCTGCTGGAGTTACCCAGTTATTCCCATGAGCCGAGGTGAGAGAAGGTGTTTTGGGGACTTGGTGGGTAGTTGACCCTGCTGTGGGGTTGGAGCTTGTGGTCTCTGGGAGGGGAGACGTTCTCGATGCCATCGCCGGGCTCGTGGGCTGCACTGTCCCCTGGGAGAGGGGGGCCGTAGAGTTGGCTGGCATCTGGCTGGAGGTCTGTTGAGTTCTTTGCGAGGGAACTGATGACACTGTCATTGGGAAATGATGATAATGAGAGAAGATGAGCGCAGCCCTGCGAGAAGAGGACTTGCTCTAATAGTTTTCTCAGGTTCTTTGGTCTCACCTCCCAGAGATGGGAGACGTGAACTCCTATGACACTTTACAGGATGGGTCAGACTGGACAAGCCAGTGGAATTACCCGGCAAAGGAAGCCACTGCAGCCGCAGCAAACGTTCACTGAGCATTTACTTTGTGCAAGGGACTAAGTGCTTCAAAGGTACTTTCCTCCTAATTCCTCACAACAACCCTCTGGCGAAAGAACTGTCCTCATCCCCATTTCATAAACAAGGAAGCTGGGGCTCCGAGGAGCTCAGTGATTTGCCCAAGTTCCCATGCCAACAAGCGGTAGGGCAGGGATTTGAATCCTGGATTATCCCAGCGGGAGCCCGCACTCCTCCTGTGTGGCACCCTCCTGCAAAGGGGCGGTCTGCTGACCAGTCTGCAGCAACGTCACCAGGAGCACTCAGAAATTCTGGGTCCACACATCTGAGATGGACCATGACCCCTGAGATGGGTCATGATCCTAAAGCTCATGATCCATAGGCAGATTTTGAAATTGATTTACTAGGTTAAGACCAGCTCTTTTGTTTTTGTTTTGTTTATTTTAATTTTTTTTTTTTTTTTTTTTTTTTTTTT
>NW_016107392.1:4411795-4423688 GCF_001604975.1 Cebus imitator | reverse complement strand
CAGCTACTCGGGAGGCTGAGGCAGGAGAATCACTTGAACCCAGGAGGTGGAGGTTGCAGTGAGCTGAGATTGTGCTACTGCACTCCAGCCTGGGTGACAGAGCAAAAATCTGTCTCAAAAATAATTAAGTAAATAGGTATAGAATAGAAACTATTAGAATGTATAGTGTATAGTAAGTAGTGTTTATGAAACTTTGGTTTCAATAACATATATATTACACATGCATGTTTTGGATTGTGATGTAAAATGAAAATGTGTTTCTTATTGTGGGATGCCATGAAACAGGCTAAAGCAGCATGATTCTAGGACTTCCAATCCTCCTGATACCCACCACCATCACCACGCAGGGTCTCACCCACAAACAGACTGTTGGATTGTCTGCTTGCTAAACTGGGCAAGCAAGACAATGCAGTCTCATCAGAATCCACAGCCCCACATGCCTCTGCTCCTCCCTGAAATGGGAAGCTAAGTTTGAATGGATGAAACTTGGCCATATTGGCCAAGCTGGCCAGGCTGGTCCTGAACTCCTGACCTCAGGTGATCCACCTGCCTCAGCCTCCCAAAGTGCTGTGATTACACAATGTTTTACCCTTCGCATAGATCTCCATTTTCCAGTTGAGCAACTATATGAATTATAAGTACTGAAAAGTTTATTTTAATTTTTTGAGACAGAGTCTCGCTCTGTCACCCAAGATAGTGTGATCTCAGCTCACTGCAAACTCTATCTCCTGGGTTCAAGCAGTTCTCCTGCCTCAGCCTCCTGAGTAGCTGGGATTACAGGTGCCTGCCACCACACCTGGCTAATGTTGTATTTTTAGTAGAGATGGGGTTTCACCATGTTGGTCAGGCTGGCCAGGCTGGTCTCGAACTCCTGACCTCAGGTGATCCACCTGCCTCAGCCTCCCAAAGTGCTGTGATTAGTGGTGTGAGCCACCACACCCAGCCCTAAAGTTTCTTTGTGCTTAAAGAAAACCAGGCATTACTTACGTAGTGTGGTGGTCATCCCAGGGCCTGTGAAGGTGTGGTCAGGGCCAGCCGCGGTGCTTGAACCGCTTGAAGCTGTCATAAGATGGTCCTGTCCTGAGCTTGTTGGGATGGCCACAGGATGCATCTGAGTGGGTTGGGGGGTACTAACTGGATTTGTAGGGTGAAGGGTCGTCAGATGTTCTGCCCTAGTGGCTGTGACGTCTGTGGTCTCACTGTGGCTACTTTGGTCCCCAGATGTGGCTGGATCTTTTGCTCCATCCTGGCTGGTGGTGGCATCAGCTTGAGCTGTGGTCATGGAGGGTGCAAATGTAGTGCCAGCTGCATCTTTCATGCCGTTGGGATCGTCGCTGGTGGCAGTAGGGTTGCCTGAGTCTCCTTTTCCAGGCATGGTAATGGTCGCTTTGTCTTGCTGAACTGGGGCTGTAGTTCCTGAGTCACTGGACACATCAGGGGTGCTCGTCTTGACTGGGGCCTTGGAGGGGAGGCCTGTGCTCTGCTGGGCTGTAATTGTAGCCTCTGTGGTGACACCGGCTGCTGGAGCCTGGTCCTGCCCGCTGGTGGCTTCTGGTGCTGTTGGGGCTGTTCCACTGGGTGAGTCATTAGCAGGCGAATCTACTGTTTGCAAAGACAATACAGAATGGAGTTAGGGCTAGGAGGCTTTCTCACCATGCTTCTCCACAGCTCTTCCCCAGGATTCAGAGGTCTTGCTGAAGGCCTGGGTCCTTGGTGACTCCAGATTTTTCTTTTCTTTTTTTTTTTTTTTTTTGAGACGGAGTCTTGCTGTGTCACAAGGCTGGACTATAGTGGCATGATCTCAGCTCACTGCAACCTCCACCTCCTGAGTTCAAGCGATTCTCCTGCCTCAGCCTCCCGAGTAGCTGGGACTACAGGTGCACGCCACCATGCCCAGCTAATTTTTGTCTTTTTAGTAGAGGGTTTCACCATGTTGGCCAGGATGGTCTCGATCTCTTGACCTCATGATCTGCCTGCCTCAGCCTCCCAAAGTGCTGGGATCACAGGTGTGAGCCACCATGCCCGACCGACTCCAGATTTTTCTGAGGTTCAAGAAACCTCTAAGAGGGGAGCTTGGAGTGCAGCAGGGTTAGAAAAGCAAAATGCTGCCGAACGGGAGGCCCAGGCCAGTGAGGCCCCGCCACACATGGAGGCTGTCGTGCGCTCCCTCCCTGCCCTCCCTGTCCAGCCCCACACACATCTCCCTCAAGTTTGACAATGTGCTACCCCTGCACTGGCTGCCAGGAACATCTCTATCTCCTCCTCTCCAGCTCCCAGGCACGTGGCCCCACAGAAAATTCCACAGACTAATGCTCCCTGAAGTGCCCCGGCCCTGTGCTGAGCTTAAGCAAAAAACACATGGTCCCTGTTCTCACGGAAGTTAAATCTAGAAGAATAAACGGATGATAAACTGAAGTTACACAGAGCTGTGCCCCGACTGTGTGCAGCGTGGCGGCTTCGCCGTGCCAGGGACAAAGGGAAGGAAGGCTTTGTTTAACGAAATATTTCTTGAAGAAACAGGTGCTGTGTCAGGCAGTGGAGACACAATGGTGAACGCGACACAGACGGTCATACCCTCAAGAAGGTTACACTCAGTGGGGGAGACGGAGACGAAACAGGGTGGTTAAATCTGCTTACCACATGGAGGAAGCGAGGAAGGAAACGGCGCAGAGACGCACAGGAAGGAAGGCAAGGCGTCTCTGCGATGACTGTGAAGCTAAGCCCGGAGGATACCAAGGAGAACCATATGTGGAGCATGGGAGGAAAAGTGTTCATGGCAGAAGGAAGAGAATCTGCAAAGCCCCCAAGTAGGGAAAGGAGCTGAAAGAGGATAAGCAGGAATGGAGTTTGGTGAGAAGGGGTCAAGCACAGGGCTGAGAAAATGCAGGGTCTTATAATTACAGTGACAGCAACTAAGCGTCCAAACCAGGCATTTTTGACAGTAAAAGGCTCTCTTAAAAATCACATCCACGGCCGGGCGCGGTGGCTCAAGCCTGTAATCCCAGCACTTTGGGAGGCCGAGGCGGGTGGATCACGAGGTCAAGAGATCAAGACCATCCTGGTCAACATGGTGAAACCCCGTCTCTACTAAAAACTACAAAAAATTAGCTGGGCATGGTGGTGCGTGCCTGTAATCCCAGCTACTCAGGAGGCTGAGGCAGGAGAATTGCCTGAACCCGGGAGGCGGAGGTTGCGGTGAGCCGAGATCGCGCCATTGCACTCCAGCCTGGGTAACAAGAGCGAAACTCCGTCTCAAAAAAAAAAAAAAAATCACATCCAACAGGGCGCAGTGGCTCACGCCTGTAATCCCAGCACTTTGGGAGGCCAAGGCGGGTGGATCACCAGAGGTCAGGTGTTCGAAACCAGTCTGGCCAACACAGTGAAACCCCGTCTCTACTAAAAATACAAAATTACCTGGGCATGGTGGTGCGTGCCTGTAATCCCAGCTACTTGGGAGGCTGAGGCAAGAGCACTGCTTGAACCTGGGAGGTGGAGAATGTACCACTCTGTACTCTAGCCTGGGTGACAGGTGAAACTCTGTCTCAAAAAAAAACAAATTAAAAAAACCACATCCTGTTGGGCCAGGTACAGTGGCTTATGTCTATAATCCCAGCAGTTCGAGACCAGCTTGGCCAATATGGAGAAACCCCGTCTATACTAAAAATACAAAAATAAAAATTAGCCAAGCTAGGTGGCGGAGGCCTGTAATCCCAGCTACTCGGGAGATTGAGGCAGGGGAGTCACTTGAACCTAGGAGGCAGAGGCTGCAGTGAGTCGAGAATGCACCACATTGCACTCTAGCCTGGGCAACAGGTGAGACTCCGTCTCAAAAAAATAAAAATAATAAAATCACATCCTACATAGAATGAGACATAAGATCACCTTCCTCAGAGGCCAACATGCAGATTCTGGATTTTATTCTAGCCGCAAAAAAGAAGCCAGTGAAGGCGTTAAAGCAAGGAACTGGTATAGGATGACTTACAAAGAAACATGTTTCCGCTGCTCTGGGGAATGCGGACTGGAAAGAGGAACGTGTGGAAAAGGGAAGAGAAGTTAGGAGGCAATTACAGTAATCCAGACAGAGTGAACGGGGTTGGCCACAAGACGCTATTGACACTGGGGACAAAAGGCGGATAGGTCAAGACCGTTTGGGGGATCAACTGCTTGTTGATGTCCTAAGTGAGGGAAGAAGAGAATCCGAGATGATTCCTAGTCTTCTGTCTGGAGCAGAAGGGAGTGGTTGGAAGGGGGCTTGTGACTGCGTGCTGTTCTCTGTGCCAGCCAGCACCCAAACTATTTCTATTTGGGAGTTCCACACCCCAAATGAGACTTGATGGCAACAGAATTTGCCTCCTATGGCAATGCTCCTATGAAAATGCCAGCTCTTTCCCTGACCAGCCTCCCTGGGATGAGCACCAGCATGTGGCAGTGCCATCATGAATGAGAACTCTCATTCCAGCCAGTGAGGGAGGGGATGGCGGCCTGTGAGGGGCTCTGCAGGCAGGAGCAGTGACATCACGCACGGAAGTGAGGCCCAGCTCGCATCCCAAGACGCAGTGGCACCTAGCGCCTGGCAAGAGTGGGCCACGCTGGCCTCCTTGGATCAGTTCTACAGCCTGGCTTGGGTAATGTTCAAAGCAGCCCTGAATGCTGCCTCTGGCAATCCCAGCTACTCCATACGCTGGACGGTAGCCAGTATCTTTTACACACACATTTTGCTACTGAAAAGCAGAAATGTCTATCAGGAGCAGCTGCCAGCAAGACTTCAGGGATGAGTTGTCAGGCCTCACTGGGGACAAAGGGCAGTCAAAATTCTGCAAGTATTAAGGAACAGGACTCAAGTGTCCCATGACATCTTGAGGATAAGCAGTCACATTATCACCTCTAATCTAAAGTGAAGTGCCCAGGAAGTGGCTTTGGTCTGGCCGAGTGGCCACTGCCAGAGTATGAAAGGCATGCACATCAGATGTGTTTTAAAAAGCAATGCAGTGTGGGGGTTTGACAGGCCTTTGTTCTTAATAGTTTATAAAATAATCGTGCTTCTTACTACTGATGGCATCATAGTGTCATCTGGCAAGATACTAGACTGCTAAGGGAATATACCAGCATATCTAAGGAATTAAGGAATTTGTGGGATGATTGCTGCTTCTCTTTTTTTGAGATGGAGCCTCGCTCTGTTGCCCAGGCTGGAGTGCAGTGGCACCATCTTGGCTCACTACAACCTCTGCCTCCCGGGTTCAAGCAATTCTCCTGCCTCAGCCTCCTGAGTAGCTGGGACTAGAGGTGCATGCCACCACACACAGCTAATTTTTATATTTTTAGTGGAGACTGGGTTTTATCATGTTGGCCAGGATGGTCTCCATCTCTTGACCTGGTGATCTGCCCGCCTCGGCCTCCCAAAGTGCTGGGATTACAGGTGTGAGCCACCACACCTGGCTTTTTTTTTTTTTTTTTTTTTTTTTGAGACAGGATCTTGCTCTGTTGCCCAGGCTGGAGTACAGTATGAGATCAGGACTCACTGCAGCCTCTGCCTCCTGCATTCAAGCAGTCCTCCCACCTCAGCCTCTGAAGTAGCTAGGACCACAAGCACGCATCACCACACCCAGCTAATTTTTATATTATTTGTAGAGAAGAGATTTTGCTATAATGCCCAGGCTGGTCTCAAACTCCTGGGCTCAAGTGATCTTCCAGGCTCGGCCTCCCAAAGTGCTGGGATTACAGGTGTGAGCCACGGCACACAGCCCTGGCTGGTTGTTTCTTACAGTGGTGAACAGCTTAAAACAGGATTTCTCAACTCTGAAACTACTGACATTTTGAACTGGATATCTCTTGCTATGGGAAGTTGTCCTATGCATTATACACAGAACGCTTAGCAACATTCCTGGCACCTCTCCATTAGATGCAAGTAACACACATATGCACGTCTCTTTCCAGTTGTAACCATGAAAAATGTCTCCAGATATTGCCAAATGTCTCCTGAGGGAGACAAAATCACTACCAGTGAAAACTACTGGTTTAAACAAGTTCAAATTCCTAAATCCTCCTAGGAACGCACAGACTGAAAACCAGAGACTTTCCAAGAACACATTCAACAAGTCTCTTTGTTTGCAGCTGAAGGGCTGAGATGGCCAGAAGACTTTAAAGCTTGATTCCATGAGTTGCTGAATTACAGTGTTAATACATAACCTCACCAGGTCTCTTATGTGAAAACAGGACCTAGAGAATTTGGTTTGTTGTTGTTGTTGCTGTTGTTTTTGAGATGGAGTTTCACTCTTGTTTCCCAGGCTGGAGTGCAATGGTGCGATCGCGGCTCACTGCAACCTCTGCCTCCCGGGTTCAAGCAATTCTCCTGCCTCAGCCTCCCAAGTAACCTGGGACGACAGGTGTGTACCACCACACTCAGTTAATTTTTGTATTTTTAATGGAGGTAGGATTTCATTATGTTGGCCAGGCTGGTCTTGAACTCCTGAACTCAGGTGATCTGCCCACTTCAGCCTCCCAAAGTGCTAGGATTACAAGCATGAGCCACCGCGCCCGGCCGTGTCTCTCTCCTAAGGATACCAGTCATTGGATTTAGAGCCCTCCCTAATTCGGTATGACTTCATCTTAACTTGATTACATCTGCAGAGACCCCATTTCTAAATAGGGCCACCTGCCCAGGTACCAGGTACCAGAGGTTAGGATCTGACCATGTCTTTTTCAGGGGAATGCCATTCAGTCTCCTAATCTGCATCTCACTATAAAAACCAGGAGTCTTTCAAACATCAGAAAGTAACACTGTCTGCTTTAAAGAGAAAGTAAATGTATTAAAAAGATAATTTGGGGCTGGGCACAGTGGCTCATGCCTGTAATCCCAGCACTTTTGGAAGCCAAGGCAGGCAGGTCAAAAAGTCGAAACCATCCTGGCCAATATGATGAAACCCTGTCTCTACTAAAAAATACAAAATTTAATTGGATGTGGTGTTGCATGCCTGTAATCCCAGCCACTCAGGAGGCTGAGGTGGGATAACTGGTTGAACACAGAAGGCGGATGATGCAGTGAGCTGAGATTACGCCCCTGCACTCCAGCCTGGGCAACAGAGCAAGACTCTGTCTGAAAAAATAAATAAATAAATAATAAAAGGATAAATCATTGGCTAATAAAAATACTTGAGGTTGCTAAAGAATCAAGTGTAAGTCAGAAACAGCGCCCAAGACCTCTTCTCCTGAATGGGTCTGGTGAGGTCATACTTCTGCCACCATCGAGCATCAGTTCACGCCACTGGCAACATCAGTTCTGGATGCTGGATTTTATCTGAGATGACAGTGTGTAAGGATACTGTCTGTAAGAGGTCTTTCCATTTACTTTTATGACTGGCACCATGGGGAATCCCCTGGTTCTATCCACATTCCTTCCTGCTGCATTATTTAGCCACATGTAGGGTTCTCACTACGTAAATATGATTAAATGTAACAGGCCACTTATTCTGCCCTAGAATGAGCTCCCATAGTCTGTGGGGTAATCATGATAGTGAAGAAAGCATCCTGGGAGTCCAGAAACGGTGCTGCTAACAGAAGCCTGGCAGCCTGGAGGGCACAAGCAGGTCTGGGACGTGCTTCCCTCCACCACAGCCACTTGGCCATGGGTCCACAGTGCCATATTAGGCAACGGAGAAAGACACTGGTATGCAGAAGGGGTCATCTTGTCCATCTTATTACCAAGTGCCTTCTCTAGAGCCGCGCACACACCCTCACACTCCAGCCCTATCCCGGCAGGTCCCTCCACCTGCCTGCCTGACCTCCGAATCCCAGTGATGCTCCAGCGAGTGCCGCTGCTTCTACATTCCCTAGCGTTGCTTTAAAAATCATCAGCTCCGGCCGGGCGTGGTGGCTCACGCCTGTAATCCAAGCACTTTGAAGGCCAAGGCAGGCGGATCACTTGAGGTTGGGAATTCAAGACCAGCCTGACCAACATGGTGAAACCCTATCTTTATTTAAAAAAAAAAAATCATCAGCTCCTGTCGATGAATCTGTTCAGAACCTGGCCTCAGCGGACCTTTCCTTCAAAAACAAAAGACCAGGAAATGTATTCTTTAAAGTCTAGCCACTGGGAGAATTTTCTTTCGACACCACCCTTCAGGACCTCCCCTAAATAGGGATCTTCTCCTGTCACCAGCCACTTTCGGCTCGCACTAGCATATGACCCCACATCATATAAAACCAGGCCTGTCTTTTTCACTCCTCAGTCAGCTGATCACAGGGAGTTAATTCTCTTAGAGACCTTTAGGTATGGGCTGGGGCAAGAACAGGCATTCTGAGGGTGGGAGCCACGCTGCAATTTCCACTGTCCTCCTTTGGGACTAGCCCAAGGCTGGTCCTGTATCTAACACCTTCAATCTGACAATGGAAAGCCACAAAATAAACCTAAAGAAAAAAATAGGAAGAATGAAAGAATAACCAACGAGATAGAAACCAAAACACAATAGCAAATATCAAAATCAAAAATCGATTTTTTTTAAAAAGGACTAATAAAGTACTAAAAAGTCTTTGGAGAGGGAAAAAAACAGCCTGGCCAACATGGTGAAACCCCATCTCTACTAAAAATACGAAAATTAGCCAGGCGTGGTGGTGGGCACCTGTAATCCCAGCTACTCGGGAGGGTGAGGCAGGAGAATCATTTGAACCCGCGAGGCGGAGGTTGCAGTGAGCTGAGATCACGCCATTGCACTCCAGCCTGGGCAACAGGGTGAGACTCCATCTCAAAAACAAGGGAAAAAAATCCAAATGCATAAGTAAACAACGTGAGGTACAAAAATAATAATGGGCATTTAAAGCATAATACCTTATGGGCAAATACTTACAAATCTGAGGCAGATGAAATGGACACATTTCTTTTTTTTTTTTTGAAGCAAGGTCTCACTCTGTCCCACAGATTGAGTGCAATGGTGTGATCTCAGCTCACTATAACCTCCTGGGGTCAAGCAATCCTCCTACTTCAGCCTCCTGGGTAGCTAGGACTACAGGCATGCACCACCACACCCAGCTAAAACTTTTGTAATTTTTGTAGAGACAGGGTTTCACCACGTCGCCGAGGCTGGTCTCACACCTGGGCTCAAGGGATCTGTGTGCCTCAGCCTCCTAAAGTGCAAGAACTATAGATGTGAGACATTGCCCACACAAATTTCTTGGGAAAAGCAAAAGCTTAACTAGAGTAACTCAAGGAAAATGGAAATGGAAATAATCGTTTATTCTATAATCAGAAAGAAACTGAGCCTTTCCAACTTGGGTGCAGTAAAATGGCTCCTGCAAAGGTTAGTAAGAAAAGCCATTCTGCCATCGGCGAGGTGGTGACCCGAGAATGCACCCATCAACAATCCCAAACACATCCATGGAGTGGGCTTCAAGAAGCATGCCCCTCAGGCACTCACAGAGGGTCAGAAATTTGCCATGCAGGAGATGGGAACTCCAGAGGTGCACACTGATACCAGGCTTGTCAAAGCTGCCTGGGCCAAAGGAATAAAGGATGTTCCATACCTATCCTTGCGCGGTTGTCCAGGAAACTGCAAAAGGATGAAGATTCACCAAACAAGCTCTATACTTTGGTTACCCACGTACCTGTTACCACTTTCAAAAATCTATAGTCAATGTGGATGAGAACTAACTGCTGACTGTCAAATACATCCAATAAAGTTATAAAACCACAGGCCGGGCGTGGTGGCTCACACCTATAATCCCAGCACTTTGGGAGGCCAAGGCGGGTGGATCATGAGGTCAAGAGATCAAGACCATCCTGGTCAACATGGTGAAACCCTGACTCTGTTAAAAATACAAAAATTAGCTGGGCATGGTGGCACGCACCTGTAGTCCCAGCTACTCGGGAGGCTGAGGCAGGAGAACTGCTTGAACCCAGGAGGCGGAGGTTGCAGTGAGCTGAGATTGCGCCATTGCACTCCAGCCTGGGTAACAAGAGCGAGACTCCATTTCAAAAAGAAAAAAAAAGTTATAAAATCACAAAAAAGGGAAAAAAAGAAATCGATTAGGTAATTAATATTTTGATCATGAAGAAACTCCAAAACAGGATACCAAGATCCAATCATTCTGTCCTTCCATGAACTTTATCACAGTCTGTTCTGTTGTAATATGTGTCTGTAAAAGGAACATTTTAATATACAATTATTGATCAACAAAACACGAAAAGCGCAAACCAAAGAAAAAGACTCATACATTTAGCGTCGAAGTTAAGAATTTGTGTTCATTAAAAGGAACAATAGGACTTCCAGTTTCAGCTAATAAGGGTAGGGACTGGAAGAACTTTGCTGCTACTCTGACTACAAGAAAAATGTTGAGAGGCCAGGCGCGGTGGCTCACACCTGTAATCCCAGCACTTTGGGAGGCTGAGGCAGGCAGATCACAAGGTCAGGAGTTCGAGACCAGTCTGCCCACTATGGTGAAACCCCATCTCTACTAAAAATACATAAATTAGCCAGGTGTGGTGGCGGGTGCCTGGACAAAGTTTGGTAAGAAGATTATTTGTTTTTTCATTTTGAGATGCACTTTGTCGCCCAGGCTGGCCTGCCGGGTTCAAGCGATTCTCCTGCCTCAGCCTCCTGAGTAGCTGAGATTACAGGCACATGCCACCAGGCCCAGCTAATTTTTGTACTGTTAGTAGAGACGGGGTTTCACCATGTTGGTCAGGCTGGCCTGGAGCTCCTGACATTGTGATGTGCCTACCTCAGCCTCACAAAGTGCTGGGATTACAGGCATGAGCCACCATGCCAGGCCGATTGAGGTCAATTTTTAAATGAGTTTCTAAAAGCTGTTTATGTGTTAGTATGAAAATGTGAAGCCCTGGGAGCTGCAGGCATGGGAAGGCCAACCTCCCAGAGCAGCTTCCTCCTAGGAACCCCGCCAGGTGCTCACAGGAAGCCTGGAGAAAGCAACCCCTTGCGGGTGGGGCTGGCAGGGGGAAGAAAACAGCCCGTGCTGAGACGCCATTCCCTCCACATTTCTATAGGGAAGGAAAAAAAGCCTTTCCAGTGGAAATCAACAAAAACTACAACCTGAGGGCACTGGCAGAAACCTTCTGTAGTCAGGCAAGAGAACAGGAAAAATAAAACAGCTCCTTACTCGTGGAGCAGGGCAGGGCTATGGGCCAAACCCAGCTGTAACTTCTAGGAAAGAGGCAGGACACCCTCAAGCTCAGCTTCCCAATGCCTGAGTGACACTTAAACGCAACATCAGGGAATGGTCCCCTCCCCTGTTCCACAAGGCCAGCAAGGGTGAAGTGAAAAATAACAGTGGAGCGGCCGGGTGTGGTGGCTCACACCTGTAATCCCAGCACTTTGGGAAGCCAAGGCAGGTAGGTCACCTGTGGTCAGGGGTTCGAGACCAGCCTAGCCAACACAGTGAAACACTCTCTCTACTAAAAATACAAAAAATTAGGCACAGTAGCACGTGCTGTAGTCTCAGCTACTCAGGAGGCTGAGGCAGGAGAATCACTTGAACCCGGGAGGCGGAGGTTGCAGTGAGCCTAGATCGCGCCACTGCACTCCAGCCTGGGCAACAAAGCGAGGCCGCATCTCAAATAAAAACAGTAACACACAGTTGGAGGGACTCTTTGAGGAACAGCAAACAGTGATGACTTACAGCCAAGCAGGGACGAAGAGAGAGATTACTGGGGGACTTGCAGCCCCAGGTGCATCCACGGTATCCATAGCAACAACAAATTGTAAACCCAGCCCAACTCCTGCCTTGATTAACATAAACCTTCACACTAAAGACACAGCAAAAGAAAAGCCACACCGGCCGGGCACGGTGGCTCAAGCCTGTAATCCCAGCACTTTGGGAGGCCGAGGCAGGTGGATCACGAGGTCAAGAGATCGAGACCATCCTGGCCAACATGGTGAAACCCCGT
>NW_016107392.1:4410142-4411611 GCF_001604975.1 Cebus imitator | reverse complement strand
AGACTCACCTATTCTGGAGAGTTCATGTAAATGGAATCGTACACTATGTGGTCTTCTGTGACTAGCTTCTTTCACTATGATGTGTTTTTAAGCTAAGATTTCTTTTCTGCTTTTGTTTTCCAGGTTCATCCCTGCTAGCATGGGTCCGCTCCTTACTCCTTTGTATTGCTGAGTGGTATTTCATAGTGTGGAGCTTCCATTTTTGTTCATTCATTCATTGGTTGAGGGTTTCGGTTGTTTTAAGCCTTGTGGTGTTATGAATAATGCTGCTATAAACACTTGTGTACAAGTGTCTGTGTGGCCATGTTTTCACTTCCCTTGGGTACATACTTAGGAGTGGAATTGCTGGGTCACATGGTAACTCTTTATTTAGTATTTTGAGGGACTGCCAAGCCATTTTCCAAAGTGGCTGCCCCATTTTACATGTCAATCAGCAATGCTTTGTGAATCCAATTTTTCCAGTCTCTGCCAACAGTTGTCATCTTTTCCACGATTGCCATTTTAGTGGGCATGAAGTAATCTCTCATTGTGGTTTTAATTTTTATTTCCCTAATGACTAATCAAATCCAGCACTACACAGAAAGGACAATACATCATGACCAAGCGAGCCTCATCTCATGGACAGTTCAGTATTTGAAAAATCAGTCAATGCAATTCACCAAAGCGAAATAAGAAAAACCATATGATCACCTTTCTATATGCAGAAAAATCATCTAACAAAAAAAAAAATTCTTTTTCCAGAGACGGAGCCTCACTCTGTCACCCGGACTGGAGTGCGGTGGCGCGATCTTGCTCACTGCAGCCTCCACCTCTCCGGTTCAAGCAATTCTCCTGCCTCAGCCCCCCAGGTAGCTGGGACTATATGTACACACTGCCATGCCCGGCTAATTTTTGTACTTTAGTAGAGACAGGGTTTCACCATGTTGCCCAGGCTGGTCTCAAACTCCTGAGCTCAGGCAATCTGCCCACCTCAGCTTCCTAAAGTGCTGGGATTACACATGAGCCACCACGCCCCGCCAACCTAACAAAATTTAACATCCATTCATGATTTACAAAAATGTTTCAGGGGGACTGTGGATGGGGATTAAACTTATTTCTAATAAGCAAGGCCTAGTTATACAATCAAAATTTGGTCAAATAAAAACCAAATGCTATTATAATAACACAAAAATTCAAACTAAAAAAAAAAAAAAAAACCTTTCAGCAAACCAGGAATAGTAGGAAACTTCCCTCACCTAATTAGTGATGTCTCCAAATAAACCTACACCTAACATACTTAATGGGAAGAGATTGAATGCTTTGCTGTGAAATTTGAGAACAAAGCAAGGATGTCCTCTCTTTCCACTCCTATTGAACACTGTACTGTAACTCCTACCAAGTTCAATAGGAAACACGCACACAGACACAAACACAGACACACACAGACACAGAAACACACACAGACACACACAGAAACACACACAGATGCA
>NW_016107392.1:4394388-4410091 GCF_001604975.1 Cebus imitator | reverse complement strand
AAAAAAAAAAAAAAAAAAAACAAGGAAAACCCAACCATAAAAACCCAATATTTTAAAACAGACAAAAGATCTCCAAGGAAAAATTACCAAAGATAAACAGATGGCAAATAAGGATATGAAAAGATGCTCATCATTAGTCATTAGGCAAATGAAAATTCAAGCTCTAATGCAACACCGTTACATACTTACTGGAATGGCTGAAATCAAACAAATGGCAATCCCAAATGCTCAACGGGAACTCTCATACATTACTGGTCGGAATGCACAATGGTATAGATATTTTGGAAAACAGTTTAGCAGTATCTTTTAAAGTGAAGCAAACAACTATTATATGACTCAGCAATTCCATTCTTATTTACCTACTCAAAATGAAAACCTACAGTCACACAAAAACCTCCATGCAAATGTTTATAACTGTTGACTTACAATCACCCAAAACTGAGAACCACCAAGATACTCTTCAGCAAGTGGATGGGTATTATATGGCCATATAATGACTATTCAGCAATAAAAAGGAATGAACTAGTGATTCATGTGACAGCACAGATGAGACTTAAATACATTTTGCTAACTAAAAGCCAAAAGTCTGCACAGCATTTGATTCCATTTTGATTTTATGGAAAGCATAAAATGATAGGGATGGAAAACAGATCGGTGGACACCAAAGGTTGAGGGAAATGGGAGGAGCTGACTCCTCAACTCCATACAAGGTTATTTTTAGGACAGTGAGTGATGAACAAGAATCCACAAGACTTTATATTTGTTGAAACCCAAAGATTTGTATCCTCCAAGAATTAACTTTACTTAATATTAATCACCTGGCATGTCCAGGAAATCCTAGGATGTAATAGAGACTATGAAAATCAATTTAACTATATTATAAATGTGTAACATGGGCTGGGCGTGGTGGCTTACACCTGTAATCCCAGCACTTTGGGAGGCTGAGGCGGGCAGATCACCTGAGGTCAGGAGTTTGAGACCAATCTGGCCAACGTGGCAAAACCCCGTATCTACTACTCTACTAAAAAAAAAAACAAAAATTAGCAGCGCATGGTGGCATGCACCTGTAATCCCAACTACTCAGGAGGCTGAGACAGGAGAATTACTTGAACCCAGGAGGCGGAGGTTGCAGTGAGCCAAGATCGCACCCTAAATGACAACAGCAAAACTTCATCTCAAAAAAAAGTATAACATAACCTCTCTGAAGAGGGTGGAGAACAAGAGTTGACCTAAATGACCCTGGAAAAGTTTTTTAACTAGATACTACAACAAAAGAACTGCACATAAACAATGTATTTTAAGTAACAAGACTGTTCCTCACAAGGGCATGTCAATTTCAAAACTACTTTACATGTATACTAGGATTTAACAAATTATTCGACAAATTATAGATAACATAAGCCAGGTCTCTAACTGTTGGAGAAAGTTACAAATAAGTAAACATGTAGAGAGGAGGCTAACCCTGAGATACTTGATGAGAGACACCGTAGTCCGGACTCAGGTTGTAATAGACAAATAGATGATAGATAAGGAAATGAATACATAGTAATCAAATGTATATTTTCCAGCTCTGTCCACTTAGAGCAGCTAGAAGCATTGACAAACCAGTAGCATAGAGTACACCCAGGGTCCACGTTTGGTTTCTGATACCATTCTACAATAAAATGAACCAAGGCTCCTTGGAGAAATGGCTTGATTCTAGTGCTGATGTGGGGAAAATGCAAGATGAGCCTGGAACATCGTGTGATGTCAGAAAGTAAAGAAGTGCTAAAAAAGAAGGCAAGTCCAGCCTGAAAGACCAGAAAGAGAGGTCAGCAGGAAAGAGCTCATAATGGGCCAAACCTGGAACAATGTGAGCAAAAAAAATAAGAAATACTGGATTGGAACCCCAAGAATAAAATCAATATCCACGAGTCTATTCTGATAAATAAATGATTAAATAAATAAATCATTCTTACAGTGGTATTCCAAAAAATTGTAGACATGCTCCCAAAACTTCTATACCTAACAAAACAATCAAATAGAAAAAAATAAAAGAATTAAACAAGCATTTCACAGAAAAAAAAAAAAAAATTTGCACAAACAGCCTAAGAATATCTGAAAATGTTAGTAATTAAGGAAATGCAAAATAAGAATTTTCTTTTCATACCCATCAGATTGACAAACATTTCAAGGTCAGTACCAAGTGACAGCAAGAATATGAAGTAGTGTAAACTGGTTCAAACACTTTGGAAAAGAGTATGGCGTTATCAAAGAAAGACATCCAAGCTTCCAATTTTTTTTTTTTTTAAAGAGGAGGTCTTGCTATGTTGCCCAGGTTGGAGTGCAGTGGCTATTCACAGGTGTGATCCCACTACTGATCAGCACAGGAGTTTTGACCTGCTCCGTTTCCAGCCTGGGCTGGTTCACCCTTCCTTAGGCAACCGACTCCTGGGAGGTCACCATATTGATGCTGAACTGACTGCGGACACCCGATCGGCATAGCGCACTACAGCCCAGAACTCCTGGACTCAAGCGATCCTGCCACTACAGCCTCCCGAGTAGCTGGGACTACGAGCACGTGCCACCATGCTGGTTTTTTTTTTTTTTTTTTTTTTTTGGAGACGGAGTTTCACTCATGTTACCCAGGCTGGAGTGCAATGGCGCGATCTCGGCTCACCGCAACCTCCGCCTCCTGGGTTCAGGCAATTCTCCTGCCTCAGCCTCCTGAGTAGCTGGGATTACAGGCACGCACCACCATGCCCAGCTAATTTTTTGTATTTTTTTTTTAGTAGAGATGGGGTTTCACCATGTTGACCAGGATGGTCTTGATCTCTTGACCTCGTGATCCACCCGCCTCGGCCTCCCAAAGTGCTGGGATTACAGGCTTGAGCCACCGCGCCCGGCCTTTTTTTTTTTTTTGAGATGGACTCTCACTCTGTCCCCCAGGCTGGAGTGCAGTGGCACCATCTCGGCTCACTATAGCTTTCGCCTCCCAGGTTCAAGTGATTCTCCTGCCTCAGCCTCCCCAGTAGCTGGGATTACAGACACCCACCACCACGCCTGGCTCATTTTTGTATTTTTAATAGAGATGGGGTTTCACCATATTGTCCAGGCTGGTCTCAAACTCCTGACCTCAAATAATCCACCCACCTAAAGGCGTGAGCCACCACGCCCGGCCCACAACTTCCAATTGTATCCCTAGGCATTTATCCTAGGGAGACACAAGTATGCATCACAGTGCATTTACAAGAATCCCCCTAAGAGTATTTTTACATTGGCCCCACATAGGTAGCAAGAAATGCTGACAGTACAGTACAGTTGACAGTAGTCATATGGATAAATAAAGTGATAGTATATTCTCCCAGAATGCCATACGGGACTGAAAATGAGTGGACTACATCTACATCTATTAGCATTAATCTAAAGAATACTACTAAACAAGAGGCTGGGCGCGGTGGCTCATGCTTGTAATCCCAGCACTTTGGGAGGCGTTTGAGACCAGCCTGGCCAACATGGTGAAACCCCGTCTCTACTCAAAATGCAAAAATTAGCTGGGCGTGGTGGTGGGTGCTGTAATCCCAGCTACTTGGGAGGCTGCGGCAGGAGAATCACTTGAACCTGGGAGGCAGAGGTTGCAGTGAGCCAAGATCACACCACTGCACTCCAGCCTGGGCAGCAGAGCTACTCTGTCTCAAAAAAAAAAAAAAAAAAAAACTGAATAGTAAAAGGAGGAATAAGAACATTTATATGGTTCCACTTACAGGGTACAAAAATCGGCAAAACTAAGTGTTTTTAGGGAAACAGAAAATGTTACTAAATTTTACAAAGAATTTAACACCAAGTTTAGGATCCTAGTTTTCTCCAGGGGGAAACGGGGAGATGCAGCAGAAGCTTCTGCTTTAGATTCTTGTTTTAAGGAAGGAGTGGCTGGCTGTGCTGAGTGATGAGACCGGCAAAGAGAAGTCCCTGACAACCCCCATGTGCAGTTTCAGAGGGCACAGTGCAGGTGAAGCTGGACTCAGGCAGGCTGAAGAGTCAAGAATTGTAGGAAAGTGAGTCTGCACGTACGGACAACTCTTTATCAAACGCTAGGGGCTCGGAGACATATGGCAGCACTGGAGGGAGCTGGTACAGTCCAGAAACTTGTTTCCTCTTTGAAGGTAGGGGATGCTAGAGTTGGTATGAATGCTTTCTTTGTGTATGTGTTCTCTTTCTGTTTCATAGGGTCCTTATGAGGCAGAGGGAATATACCTGTGCTGACTCAGTGCCTGTAGAGGACCTGACCTTCACTGGATAGTCGCTTTCTTTTTTAATATGGAGTCTTCCTGCCACCCAGGCTGGAGTACAGTGGCTTGATCTCAGCTCACTGTAATCTCGACCTCCTGGATTCAAGCGGATCTTTTGCCTCAGCCTCCCAAGTAGCTGGGATTACAGGCGCCCACCACCCAGCTAAGTTTTGTATTTTTGAGTAGAGATGGGGTTTCACCATGTTGGCTGGTCTCGAACTCCTGACCTCAAGTGATCCACCTGCCTCAGCCTCCCAAAGTGCTGGGATTTCAGGCGTGAGTCACCACGCCCAGCTGATACTTCCATCTTTAAAACAGGAGGGAAGAAAATGGATACAGTCCTAAGTACAGCTGTATTTTGGTGGTAGAAAGAGTTTACATTTGACAGCTTTAATTTTCTCAATGAAGTCTAGATGAAATCAGCTATAGTGATATAGACAGAAAAGAGGAGGAGGGAGTGTTTGAGGGAAAAGTGTAAAATACTCATGTTGGAAATAGGAATGTGAACCTGTTAGAGCAGAGGTTCTTCGGCAAGCATCACAATCACATAGAGGGCTTGTGAAAACACCCACCGCTGGATCCAGCCCCCGAGTTCCTGATTCAGCAGGCCTGGGATATGCAGTACACATTTCTAACACGTTCCCAACAGATTCTGATGCTTCTGGCCAGAGGACCACACTTTGAGAACCACTATTCTAGAGAATTAAAATATTGTCAAGTAGTACTTGGTGCCAAATTGAGGCATGTGATCATGAATTCAAAGTTAATGCAATCAGCCAGATTTTACTGTAGCGGATGTTCAGATTTTACTGGGGCGATGTTCAGCTGCTTGGTATGGAAAAATGGAGGCAAAGGTTTATCTGAGAATCGGGTCTTGCTAGGTATGACATCAGGAGAGAGTGCAAGGAATTTGGGGATATCTTTGTAAGGTAGGCATTCTAACGGTGAACTGTTCACACAGAGGATAAATAAACAGAAATAAGGTCAGGTAGGAGCCGACAGGCAATGAGGAAAGTTACTGGACTTTGTTAAGTCCTGAGTTCAAGCATCGTGATGAGGTTTTACTTGAGCAGTTAAGTTGGAAGGTAGAGAGACAGTGATCCAAGGAGGAAATGCTGAGATTTCAGAGGTGATAGAGTTTGAGGGGCTGATAAAGTTCGGGGGTGAAATGGGAATGACCGAATGAAGTAGAGATGAGAAAAGGTCGGGAAACAGAGGCCAGGGCATTTCACTGTTACTCAAGTGAGCACTGACGTCACCAAGAATGATGGCACCTATCGAGATGGAGAGGACGCAGTGAAAAGTCTTCAGTGAGTGACGGACAGGGCTGCAGAGGTCAGTACATAACCGCGGGGTGGAAATGACATGACAGTCTGCTGGTGTTGAAGCCTATGTTGAATGAATTAACACAGCGCCAGCTCCCCAAAGGGGACAGTGGGGGGAGAAGGCAGACTTCAGCCTGCTCCCCTGGGGTGGGGAGGCTGCTTCAGTCTTCAAGGAGGGCCTCCTTCCTCTGTTCCTGGCTATTTCCAGACCTGGGATTGAATCTTGACTATTAATAGTGAGAAAGGAAACTGGAAAGAATGCTCCAGGAAGAGGGGCGTGGAAGGAGGCCGGGGAGGGGGTGGATGGGAGGCTCCAGCCTGGACACCAGTTTCGACCTCTCCTTCCTTCTTTATCCCCTGCTTGCCACCCCCAACTCATCGCCACAGAAATAAAACAAAAAAGCTCTAAGGGGAGAGACAGGCAAGTCGAGCGGATGTGTTCCTGGATTGGCATGCCGACGGGAAGAGCACAGGCTGGGAAACGGGAGGTCAGAACCTTCTCGTCCTGCCTCTGCCTTGGGCCCCAGGCCTGGGCAAGCTGTCCGCCCTCCTGAAATGCATCTGTGAAAGGTGGGCCAGAAGATTCCTAAGGTTCCCTCGGGGTGTGTACCCACTCTCCTGAGCTGTGTACTAGCTAAGCCTGCTGTGGCTGTGATGGTACAGCCATCCTAGCCAGTGGCTTCAGAGGGCTTGCTCTGGGCCTCCCTAGGGGTACAGGCAGGGCCTTTCCAAGGGTGCCCAACCCTAACACTCATTTTTCCAACTGTGACATTTGCTGCATGAGCCCCTTCTTTCCAGGGGGTGCAGGGAGCTGCTGGGACTAGGGAAGGGCCTGGTGTGACGCCCTTGCAGGTTCAGCCAAGTTGACGTTGACACTCCACGCTCCCACCCCCAGCTCCCCAGGGCTCAGCTCTCTAGGGCGCACCTTCTCAGGCTGCAAGTCCTGCTGCTTATTGTACACTGGCCCTTTTATTGCCAGGCTTCTGGGTGGCAGCTGGGCAGGACAGCGGGGCGGGGTGGGATGGGAGAGCTGGGTTAGTAAGGGACCTGGGGCTGCTCTCTGTTCTCCTGGCCAGGACTCCTCCCAGCACCAAGGCATCAGGTGCCCCCTCTTGCCGCTGCATGCAGCCCCCCTCATTCCCCTACCTTCCTTGTGAAGGACGTGATGCTCCCCATGTTACGGTTCCACTTCTGTGTGTCTCAGGCTTTCTTAATCAGGTCAGAACTGGGCTCGGTGCCTCGCACCTGTAATCCCAGCACTTTGGGAAGCCGAGGTGGGAGAATCACTTGAGCCCAGGAGTTTGAGACCAGCCTGGGCAACATAAGCAAGACTACATCTCTACAAAATAATCAAAACATTAGCCAGGCATGGTGGGGGGCATCTGTAGTCCCAGCTACTCAGGATAATGAGGTGGGAGGATCACTTGAGCCCAGGAGTTTGAGGCTGCAGTGAGCTGTGATCACACCACTATATTCCAGCCTGGGCAATGGGGAGAGATCATGTCTAAAAAAAAAAAAAAAAAAAAAAAAGTAAGTCAGTGTCCTTCATTCCAGGTGGGTCTTTCTAATTCCCTGCTCCAGCGGTATGGTCATCCCCCTGGCCCAGCTCTTCCTTAGTTGGGCACTTATTTCCTTCCACCAAAAGGCCCTTCTGGATCCCTCCACCCCAGTGTGGGTCCTATCCTTGGTCCAGAGCTGTCGGCTCTGGTCTTCTGCTCTGGAATCTTATTAATGCTATATCCACCCGCTCATAAACAATTGCCCTCCATGGTTTTAAGAAAACCAGTGTCAGACAGGCATGGTAGCTCATGCCTATAATCCCAGCACTTTGGGAGACTGAGGTGGGTGTATCATCTGAGGTCGGAAGTTCAAGACCAGCCTGGCCAACATGGTAAAACCCTGTCTCTATAAGAATACAAAACAATTAGCTAGACATGGTTGTGGGAGCCTGTAATCACAGATACTTGCGAGGCTGAGGCAGGAGAATCGCTTGAACCCAGGAAGCGGAGGTTGCGGTAAGCTGAGATCACGCCATTGTACTCCAACCTGGGCAAAAGTGAAACTCTGCCTCAAAAAAAAAAAAGAAAAAAGAAAAAGGAAACCAGTGTCTCCCCCTCTCTGCCCTGCAAGGTGCCAACCAGATGTGAGTGCCTGGAGGGGGAACCTGACCTGGGAGAAGAGCAAGGGGCTTGTCGGCAGAGGACAGCATGGGAAGGCGGTGGAGAAACTGACCCACCTCACTCTTGCAAACCAGAGACAGCCATCTCCTCGGTCTGCTTGTGCCTGGGTGAACCCTGGTCCATCTCTGCACCTTGGGTCCTAAATCAGTTTACCTATGACTGCCATAACAAATTACCACAAGGTCTTGAAACGGCAGAAATGTCATCTCTCACCATGCTGGAAGCCAGAAGTCTAAAACCAAGGCGTGAGCTTCCGGCATTCCCTGGCTGAAGCAGCAAGCCTCCACCTCTGCCTGCACAGTCACAGGGCCACCTTCTCTATGTGCCGCTTACGAGGACACTTGTCATTGGATTTAGGGCGCACTCACTTAAATCCAGGATGCTCTCATCTTGAGGTCCTTAATTATTATCTGTCAAGATCCTTTGTCCACATAAGATAATCATCACAGGTACCAGAGATTTTTACTTGTATCTCTTTTTTTTTGTTTGTTTTTTTGAGGAAGGGAGCATTTTTGGTCTGCTATAAGTCCCCATCTGGAAATAGGGGGTAGTGACTCCTGGGGTTGCTCTCTTTCCCTCCAAATGGTCCCCTGCTTGGGCTAAGGACCACAAAAGTGGGGTGGCTCGACTTCCCTGGGTATAAGGGCTATGACAGCCTGAATGTCTGGGTCCCAAACCCAATGCATATGTTGAAGCCCTAACTCCCAGTGTGCAAGTCTCAGGAGGCAGAGCCTTTGGGAAATACTTAGGTTTAGATGAGGTCCTCAGGATGGAGCCTCCATGATGGGATTAGTGTCCTTTTATGAAGAGGAGGAGGCCGGGTATGGTGACTCACACCTGTAATCCCAGCACTTTGGGAGGCCGAGGCGGGTAGAGCATGAGGTCAGGAGATCGAGACCATCCTGGCTAACACAGTGAAACCCCATCTCTACTAAAAATGCAAAAAATTCGCTGGGTGTGGTGGTGTGTGTAGTCCCAGCTACTCAGGATGCTGAGGCAGGAGAATCGCTTGAACCGGGAGGCAGAGGTTGCAGTGAGCTGGGATCGCACCACTGCACTTCAGCCTGGGCGACAGGGCGAGACTCCATCTCAAAAAATAAGAAGACGAAGAGACAGCAGAACTTCTCTCTCTGCACCGTGAGGTCAGAGCATGAAGGCACTGTCTGCAAGCCAGGAAGGCCCTCGCCAGAACCTGACCATGGTGGACCCCTGATCTGTGACTTCCAGCCCCCAGAACTGTGAGAAATAAATGTCTGCGGCTTAAGCCATCCAGCTGATAGTATATTGTTATACTTTAACAAAAGCCACAGCTGAGACAAAGGGTTCAGGGTGGAGGTTAATAACAAGGACACAGCAGGAAGGGCTGCTCCAACTGTCTGGGGCAGGGCCTGGTCCCCAGCCTGCTCCCCTCACCCACCCCCACCCAGGCTGAGTGTCAGGTAGACAAGGGCAGCCACAGGCTGTCTTGCACCAAACCGCCCCCCAATTACCCCGTCCCTTCCCTGGGACCCTAGCAGTTCTGCTGGCTCAGCAGGACAGTACCCCAGAGGTGGGGTCATCAGGCCTGCCTCTCACATCACCTCTCCCAGGGGGGCCCAGAGCTGACCCCCAGGGGAGATAATTCCAGGCACGTCAAATCTGGAATTGTTCTGCCCTTATCAGCTTGTTTCAGCTGGCCTGTCTGGCACCCGCTGCTCCCCCTAGGGTGGGGCCCACATGCCTGCTTCCCTGGGCAGGAGAGGGCTGCCACTGTCCAGCGTGGCGATGTCCCGGGGATGGGGAAGGGCAGCCTTCACTTGGGTGCATTTCTCCCTGCAGGGAGGGCACTGTGGCCGGATGCCCTGTAAGATGCCCTGGCTCACACCCCTTCTTCCTCCTGGGACTGACAAGTCCTCATTCTTTCCTGTACCCAATACCTGGGAGCAGGGCACAGCACCCAAGGATACTTGGTTCCCATCTGCCCACATCTCTGCCCCAGAGGTGCCCTTCTGTGGCTCCCCCACCGAAGCAGTACAGGACAGAGGCTAGGAACATGTACCTGGGAGTCAGATCGCTGGCTTCCACTCCACACACTAGCTGTATAACCAGGCATGAGTCTCGACTTAACACAAATGTCTGAATGCTGTTCCTCAGTTTCCCCATCTGTCAAAAGCGGGGAGTAGGGTGATAAAGTAACAAGCTCTATACCTTTGAGTATTTAGAGCAGTGTGTGCACATAGAGAGTGCCCGATCTACGTCATCGATAATTACATTCCTGCTGAGCAGTGCAGGGGGAAGGAAAGGCGATCACTCTCCCGCCCGGCGCCGCACCCCACCTCCCCTTCCCTGTTAGAGCCCCTCACACCTGCACAGGCCTTGCCGAGGTGAGAGTGGGTGCAGGTCTACCCAGACCCATGGGGCCCTTCCCTCCCGGGGAGGCAGGGCTGATCTGGGGAGGGAAGGGGAGAGGATGAGGCATCACGGCAGCTGTGGTCAAGAGAAGACCCAGATGAGAGGCTGAGCCTGAACCTTACTGGGGAAGGAAAGGAAACCCAGGGCTGGGGGACCCTAGCTCCAGGAAGTGTTTCCTGAGGGGCTTTCCAGCTGTCAGCCTCAAGTTCTGTCCTAATAGTGACCCCATACCCCAGTCCTGGTGAGGCAAGGCTGCCGTTTGTGAGAGCTCTATGTGAGGCCAGCTGGGCTCCAGGACCAGTGTCTGGTGTCAGGGCCACAGGGGTGGCTGGCGGGGGTGGGCACAGGGCTGGGGTGGGGGTCAAGGAGACCGGAGCTCAGGTTTCACTGGGTGTGCCCCTCTCCCTCTCGGGCCTGGGTTTCCTGCTCAGGGACATGAAGCTCAGTCACTTCTGCCTCCTTCCCTTGACCATCATGATGGGTGTGGACCAAGGTGGAAGTCATCAGTGTGACTCTGGATGAAGAAGGCAGGGAACTCAAATGTATTCAAAGATACTGACTGTGACTGGGTGCAGTGGCTCACACCTGGAATCCCAGCACTTTGGGAGGCTGAGGTGGGCAGATCGATTGACATCAGGAATTCAAGACCAGCCTAGGCAACATGGTGAAACCCCGTCTCTACCAAAAACACACACATAAAAATTAGCCAGGTGTGGTGGTGTGCACCTGTAGTCCTAGCTGCTATTCAGGAGGCTGAGGTGGGAGGATGGCTCGAGCCTGGCAGGCAGAGGTTGCAGTGAGCCAAGATCGGGCCACTGCACTCCAGCCTAGGTGACAGAGCAAGACCCCATCTAAAAAAGAAGAAAAGAAAAATTTTGACCATCAACGGGGGGCCAGAGTATCTCCTTAATTCTCAAAATGACATGAGATATGTGTTATTACCCCCATTTTGAAAGTGAAGGAAGTCTGGCAGGCAGGGAAGGGGGTGTCAGCATTTCACGGGTGCAGAGCTTCAGTGATGGACGATGAATAAAATCTTTTGCAGGTGGGTGGTGGCAGCAGCTGACAACATGAATGTACTTAATGCCGCTGAACTGCACCCCTAAAAATTGTTACTACGCTGTTTTACATTACGTCGATTTGGAACACATACACACAAAAGTGAAGAAACCGTTCAACGCCCCGGCAAGTGAACAGGTCAGTTTGGGACGACAGTCTGACTGGGGGCAGCTTTCTCTCCACCGCACTTGTGCAGGAAAGGCCGCCCTCTCGTGTGTGGAATCACTCTGGTACACAGTAACGTACATCGGGGGCCACACGCTTTTTCTGTAAAAGGCCGAAATAAATGTCGCAGGCCTTGTAGGGGACCGCACTACTCTGCTGCAGCTACTCAGCTTTGCTGCGTGGGCCTGAAGGCAACCAGAGACAACCTGTATGTAAATGGGTTTGGCTGTGTTCCGAAAAAGCTTTACTGACAAATACAGCCTGCCAAGCAGTCATGTGCTGAGCACTGATGTCTAAGATCCCCTGGGGCTAGGCCTATTTTTTCTTCTTCTTCTTCTTTTTTTTTTTTTTTTTTAAATAACAACAGGGTTTCACCATGTTGGCCAGGCTGATCTTGAACTCCTGATCTCAGGTAATTCACCTGCCTTGGCCTCCCCAAAGTGCTGGGATTACAGGCGTGAGCCACCACGCCCAGCCATTTCTTTTGTTTTTTTGAGATGATCTCTCTGTTTCTTTTGTTTTTTTGAGATGGTCTCTCTGTTTCTTTTGTTTTTTTGAGATGGTCTCTCTGTTGCCAGGCTGGGGTACAGTGGCACAATCACAGCTCATTGCAGCCTTGACCTCTGAGGCTCAAGCCATCCTCCCACCTCAGCCTCCCGAGTAGCTAGGACTACAAGTGCTCATCACCAGGCCCAGCTAATGTATTATTATTATTTTTTTATATATAGAGACAGAGTCCCGCTATGTTGTCCTCAAACTCCTGAGGCCAAGTGATCCTCTCTCCTCTGCTTCCCAAAGTGCTGGGATTATCGGCAGGCAGGAACCACTGTGCTTGGCCAAAGAGGTCCATGTTTTTAGCCCAGCTGTGGATCCTATTCTGACTTCCCAAAAAACCTTGATGAGTGTCACTTGTACCAGCCTGTTAGAAACCAAGCCACATCATGGCAAATTGGGAAAAAATATTTGCAACTCACATGGCAAAGGGAAAGACCTAAGTGGTTAGCTAGCTACTCAACCACTTAAAAAGTAAGATAGGGCTGAGTGCGGTGGCTCAAGCCTGTAATCCCAGCATTTTGGGAGGCCAAGGTAGGCAGATCACAAGGTCAAGAGATCAAGACCATCCTGGCCAACATGGTGAAACCTCATCTCTAATAAAAATGCAAAAATAAGCTGGACACACCTGTAGTCCCAACTACTCAGGAGGCTGAGGCAGGAGAATCGCTTGAACCCGGGAGGCAGAGGTTGCAGTGAGCCGAAATCAGGCCATTGCATTCCAGCCGAGACAGATGGAGACCCCGTTTCAATAAAAATAAAAATTAAAAAAAAAACTAAGATAGATTTTAAAATCTGAAAGTTCCACAATCCAGTAATAGACACTGGGGGGTGTGGCATATAGCATGATGCATCCTTGGAGAGATGCCCTCCCCTCTGATGACTGGTGCCATCTACTGATGTTGCCGCCCCTCAGTGGGCAGATGCTGAGGCTTCCATGGGAGGGACCACGACTGTTTCCTTCATATCCCCGGCGCCTGCACAGCACCCAGTCCCAGCAAACACCTGATAAGTGTGTTCCAGGATGGTGCTTACACCCTTGGGCCAGCGGCAGCCGGTGTCAGGGCTAGGGTACAAGTCAGCCAGCAACCCCAGTGAGTCAAACACAGCAGGTTAAGGCACCTAATCTGGCCTTCCCTGCCTCTCCCCCAGGGGCCTCTCCCTGTTGCTCCCTGTCCACGGCGCCCTTTTCCCTGGGAGGCTCACTTGCACTGCCTGCCTGGAACCTGGTGTTTTCATTCCTCAGTGTCGCTCTCCTGAGCTCACAGCAGGTTCTACTGTGCTCAGTGAGGTGGTTCTCAGAACAGCCCCTTTCCCTATCATTATTAAAAATGATTCATTGAAGAATTACAGGCATTTGAAAAATAGCACATGACCAGCGAGGTGGCTCACGCCTATAATCCCAGCACTTGGGGAGGCCAAGGCAGTTGGATCACTTGAAGTCAGGAGTTCAAGACCAGCCTGGCCAAGATGATGAAACCCCGTTTCTACTAAAATTACAAAGATTAGCTGGGTATGGTGGCATAACACCTGTAGCCTCCTCAGGAGGCTAAAGCAGGAGGATCACCTGAGCCCGTAGAGGTTGAGGCTGCAGAGAGCCATAATTGTGCCACTGCACTCATATATGTATGTATAAATTAGTTAAATAATTAATTGCCAGACCTGGTGGTGTGCACCTGTAGTCCCAGCGACGTGCAGGGCTGAGGTGGGAGAACTGCTTGAGCCTAGGAGGTCAAGGCTGCAGTGAGCTGTCATTGCAACACTGCACTCTACCTGGGTGACACTGCGAACCTGTCTCTCAGGAGTTTGAGACCAGCTTGGCCAATACGGTGAAACCCTGTCTCTACTAAAAATACAAAAACGAGCCGGGCATAGTGGCCCACACCTCTCACCCAAGCTATGCGGGAGGCTGGGGCAGGAGAACTGCTTGAACCCGGGAGTGGGAGGCAGAGGTTGCAGTGAGCCGAGACTGCAGCACTGCACTTCAGCCTGGGCGTGACGGCGAGACTCTGCCCTCCGCCCCCAAGAAAAAAGGTGCAGCTTGATAAACTGTCCTCCAGGGAACACGCGCATTTAACCAGCACCAGATCACGAAACGGGACGGCTCATCTCAGAAGTGCTGGCTGTGTTCCTCTCCACCTCGGAGGGTAACCACTACTCTGCTGAAAAGATCCGGGGTTGTGCCTGTTGTGGGATTTCACATCGTACCATCGTGACTCTCAGGTCTGGCTTCCTTCACTCCGCATTTGTTTTGTGTGGTGTGGAGACGCAGACCGCTCACCCCCATCACAGTGGAGTGCTCTATTGTGTGCGCATGCCACTATTTATCCGTTCTGCTACAGATGGGCATTTGGGCGGCTTCCGGTTGAGGGCGATCGAGAGTAGGGCTTCCATGACCATCGCAGTCTCTGTTGTTGGGGAACTTAGGCATGCCCTTCAAACAGGTCCACTGTGGCCCTGCAGAGCACAGGAGGGAGATGAACCAGGGGACCAGCTCCTGGCTCCTCCCCTGTGCTCTGGCCTAGTTGGCAAGACGCCACCCCCAGGCAGCCCCTCAGGCTGTCCCTGTGTGGGCTGCCCCACTCCGCTCTGTGTCCCAGACCCACTCTCTGACCGAGCTTCCTATTCCTGAGGTCTGGCAGGGGCAGAGGCCCTTGGCGGGGAGCCAGCCTCATCCTCCTCAGTCCTGCCCTGGCACAGCACCTGGCAGGGCTCGGTTTCCACATAATGCAGACAGCACAGGGTTCAATGACCTCTGCAGTCCCACCTGATGAAAATCACGCCCAGAGTTGATGACACTGCACCCTCCAAGTGGAGGTTAGAGGGCTGAAGCCCACCCCTGCCCCCTAACAGGACCTCGAGCCTCAGCAGGAAGCTTCTACAATTCTTTGTATAATTTTGAAATACATTCTTTGGATTACTCATGACGATAATTCTGTGGCTGAAAGCAGAGAGGTAACAGGAAAGCTTGGAATTCAGTCAATGGTGCCCACCAAGATCCCTCCCCTGCCACTCCCTGGGGCTTGGCCCACCGCTACCCGCTCTGATTCGCCCCTCTCAGCTGGTCCTGCACTCCCCATTCTCCTCCCCAACCCCACTCCTGCTGTTGTTGCTGTTCCTGACAAGTGGGGGCGTCCCCGTGCCGAGCCCCTGGAGCTTTGTACATGGTGTCAGGCTTTGTCTAGGGACCACCAGCCAGGCCAGGGAAGGGGCTGTGTTCTTCCTGAGCTGGAAGGAGCAGACTAACCTCCTTAAAATAATACCCTCCCCAGGGCCTCCTAATCCCTTGGCCTGCTGCAGACCATGTGAATCCTGATCTGTCAGCCCGGGCGGGGTGCCCAGAGACAGCCAACGCACCGGCCAGCAGGCAGGCAAGGGCAGGGACACTGCTGATGCCCAGCTACCTTCGCCTCACCTCACCTGCCCCAGATGGGCTCGCAAACAAAAGTCACCGCCACAGACAGCACCTGGGGGAGGTGGCAGAGCGGCCCCTCACTCCATCTTTAAGGTCAGTTTAAATGACCACATCCAAGATGTGATGCAACCTCCATAGATACAGTGAATAGGGTGAGCTCTGCAGATGGAGACCTGGATGCCTATGTGAGTCGGGGACCTCTTTGGACCTTGGTTTCCTCATCTGTCAAGGGAGACATATCTGTCTTAGAACAAAATGAACATATTTTTAGGCCAGGCACAGTGACTCATACCTGTAATCCCAGCGCATTAGGAGGCCGAGGCAGGCGGAAACCCCGTCTCTACTAAA
>NW_016107392.1:4390024-4394103 GCF_001604975.1 Cebus imitator | reverse complement strand
AAAAAAAAAAAGAACATATATTTTAGTATTTTAGAATGCGTAAGTTTTTTGTTGTTGTTGTTTTCGTTTTTGTTTTGAGACAGGGTCTTGCTCTGTTGTTCAGGCTGGGGTGCAGTGTTGTAATCGGCTCACTGCAACCTCTGCCTCCCAGGTTCAAGCTACTCTCCGGTCTCAGCCTCCCGAGTAGCTAGGATTACAGGTGCACACCACCACACCTGGCTAGCTTTTGAATTTTTAGTAGAGATAGGGTTTTGCCTTGTTGGCCAGGCTGGTCTTGAACTCCTGACCTCAAGCCATTCACCGACCTCAGCCTCCCAAAGTGCTGGGATTACCAGCATGAGCCACCACCACGCCCAGCCCCCGGAATGTATAAACTTTGAAGAAAATGTTTCAATATCCCAAATCTACTGTATCCTTACTAAGCGCAGGGCTGGAGGAAGGGGCAGCCAGGCTCAGCTAGCCTTGCCAACACCCTGCTGTGAGCAGGTGACACGAATGTGTGTGCCCAGCCTGGATGCTGCATGTGTCCCGGTACACTCAGGGAAGCTCTGAGACCGGGGGTAGGGGTGTGGACAGGCTGCCTCACTCACATGCTGGAACTTTCTGTAAATCCACCTATTAAATGACACCTCCCAAGAGCAGTTTATCATCCCGACTCTAAACTTAATACTGAGCAAATACTGAGGTCTTCCCATGTTGGCAGGACTCTGTGCTACGTTCTTCATGCTTATGATCTCATTAGTCTCCAGCATCTTCTGAGGACATGCCTTTAAGATGTATCTTTTAGTTTTTTTTTGTTTGTTTTTTTTTTGTTTTTTTAAGACAGGGTTTTACCATGTTGGTCAGGCTGGTCTTGAACTCCCGACCTCAGGTGATCTGCCCGCCTTGGCCTCCAAAGTGCTTGGATTACAGGCGTGAGCCACCACGCCCGGCCCGTACCTTTTAGTTTTAATCTTTTTAGAGACAGGGTCTTGCTCTGTCACCCAGGCTGGGGTACAGTGGCATGATCATGGTTCACTGCAGTTTCAGCCTCCTCCTGGGCTCAGGTGATCCTTCCACCTCAGCCTCCCATGTAGCTGGTACCACAGGTGTGTACCACCACATCAGCTGTTTTTCATTATTCTGTAGAGATAGCAACAGCTTCTCCAGATGTTGCCCAAACTGGCCTCAAAACTCCTGAGCTCACGTGATCCTCCTGCCTCAGACTCCCAAAGTGCCGAGATTACAGGAGTGAGCCACAGTGTCTGGCCTACTGTGTACCTCATTCAGAAAAAGAGACATGGACTAGCCCAGGGAAGGCCCCACCCCAGGTCAGAGAGCCAGATTCTAACCCAACTGTCCCGGGGATGAGTGTTCTACCCCGCACACCGATCACAGCGGGTCTACACAGACCCACACACTTCTCAGCTGGCTCTGTCCCTGCTCCCAGGAGCACCTGCGACCTTGTCCCCAGGCACATACACACTTCCAGAGCCAAAGCGCACGGACATTTGGCATGCAACTCTTCCCCTAGCAGTAAGTTCAAAAACAACCTTGGTAAATATTTTTCTGAGGGAGAACGTTGTCATTCCCACGCCACCTCCTGCCTCCTGCAGCCATGAAAATAACCAGATGTGTATGGGTTTCTCAGCAGCCCCTGGAAACCTCCGCCAGGGCCCAGTGTCCACTCCTAGCCTAAAACAAACAAGGGCCCCAAGCCAGAGGGAAGTCCCGCAAGCACGGCTGTGGGATATTCACCTCTGAAACGGAGTGTGTGTCTGGGAACAGGGAGAGAAAGTTCTGTGAAATGGAGCCTGTCCATTTCCCAGGGAATGATCTGCTTCTGTCTGGTGGACACTGAAGGTTAAGGCAGCAAGTGCAATTTTGCAAATTTCTACACTCTTGTGTTCTGTCCTGGAAAGCATTCTCCCCTTCCAGGAATAAACACCTGTGTCCTTCTTGCTGCAGAGTAATTCACAGCAGGGCACGCTCCCCAGGCAAAATCCCAGACTACATCTGTGCGTGCTGGGGGTGGGGCACGAGCAGGAGTGAGGGCTCTCCAACGGTCACCCGCTTACTCTGCAAAGCAGGGCAAGTAAAGCTAAAACTATCACCTAACTCTCTCGTTGGCCCAGGAGGTGGAAGAAAAAGCATGACTACCTCCCACAGAGCATACAATCCGAATTTCTCTGGTGGTTGATGACAGTGGAGCCTGTATCTTTTGGACAGGGAGTGGAGTGGAGATGGGTGGGGGGGTGTTACTTAAAAAGAACAAACAGGCCGGGCGTGGTGGCCCATGCCTGTAATCCCAACACTTTGGGAGGCCAGGTCAGGTGGATCACGAGGTCAGGAGTTCAAGACCAGCCTGGCCAACATGGTGAAACCCTGTCTCTACTAAAAATACAAAAATTAGCTGGGTGTGGTGGCAGGCACCTGTAATCCCAGCAACTTGGGAGGCTGAGGCAGAGAAATGCTTGAACCCAGGAGGTGGAAGTTGGAGTGAGCCAAGATCATGCCACTGCACTCCAGCTGGGCAACAAAGCAAGACTCCATCACAAAAGAAAAAAAAAAAAAGAACAAACCAAGTAAGTGGCTATCATTAAACAATTGAGGACTGGTTCCCTTGTCCCCTGCCAGGGACTGCGGGGAAAGTTAAAGGCCATGTTCCTTTTAAATAAAGCCAAGTCGTCATGGCCTTCCCCGCATTTGAGACGTTAAGAGTTCGTCAAGGAAGCCCGGTTTCCTATGGGCTCCGCCTAGGGAAGTGAATCAAAATCCCAGGCCTAGCCCCAGTTGGAGCCAGGTGTCCAAACAACTGAAAATTCATCCCCTAAAAGTAGTTTCATGACATCAGAGAGGGGGGACAGAAGGCATGACTGAGTAAATGCACATGCACGCGCGCACGCACGCACACACACTCATGTGCACAGCAGTGAATTCACAGCTCTTCTATTCCCAAGCAACTGGGAGCAAAATGTTTCCCTATGAAGTTTCACAGGTCAGGAAAGGGATCAGGTTTGCTTAGATCACCCAAATTGATTCTTAAGTCAGACTTGGGCTCCAAAAGGGGTGGAGGAGAGGAAGGCACCATGTCTTGCCCCCTGGCCCTCACTGGCTCTGTGCTCCCTTCTCTCTCTGCCCTCTTTACTGCATTTCCATCAGGCTGCCCTGCAAGGTGGGTGCAGAGGCCCAGATGTCCAGGCCAAGTTTATTTGGCTACTCCCATGCCCAGAACAAGAAAAGAAGGCAAGGCTGGGCACAGCGGCTCACACCTGTAATCCCAGCACTTTGGGAGGCTGAGGCAGGCCAATCACGAGGTCAAGAGATCAAGACCATCCTGGCCAACCTGGTGAAACCTGTCTCTACTAAAAATACAAAAATAAGCTGGGTATGGTGACACACGCCTGTAGTCCAAGCTACTCGGGAGGCTGAGGCAGGAGAATCACTCGACCGTGGGAGGCGGAGGTTGCAGTGAGCCAAGATCACGCCACTGCACTCCAGCCTGGTGACAGAGCGAGACTCCATCTCCAAAAAAAAAAAAAGAAAGAAAGAAAAGCAGGCTAATCCAAAGTGGAAAGGAGGCTGGTGTGGTGACTCATGCCTGTCTGTAATCCCAGCACTTTGGGAGGTTGAGGCACGAGGATCGCCTGAGCCTAGGAGTTCAAGACCAGCCTGAGAATACAGTGAGACCTCATCTCTACAAATAATTTTTAAAATTAGCAAGGCATGGTGGCGTATGTCTGTGGTCCCAGTGACACAGGAAGCTGAGGCAGGAGGATCGCTTGAGCCCAGGAGGTCAAGGCTGCAGTGAGCCATGTTTGTGCCACTGTACTCCAGCCTGGGTGACAGAGGGGGACCCTGCCTCAAGGGCTACCTGGAGTCTCAAGACATGACTCTAGGTAAAATCACCACCATCCTCCCGCCTTGGATTTCACATCTGGAAAGTGGGTACAGTGCCAGTTAGAGCCTCCCTCCCTCTGGAGCATGGCAATAGTGCAGCTCCTAGGGAGAGGCACAGTTCCTAGGGTCACAGGATCCAGAGATCCTGTCCCAGGAGGTGTTGTCTTTGTTTTTTGTTTTTTTTTTTTTTTTTTTTTTTT
>NW_016107392.1:4369666-4390003 GCF_001604975.1 Cebus imitator | reverse complement strand
ATGGAATTTTCTTGGAATGCATCTTTTTTTTTTTTAAATTAAAAACAGTTTTTTTTTCTTTTAGAGGCGGGGTCTCGCTATGATGCCCAGGCTGAAGTGCAGTGGCTATTCACAAGCGCCATCCCACTACTGATCAGCATGGGAGTTTTGACCTGCTTCGTTTCCAACCTGGGCTGGTTCACCCCTCCTTAGGCAACCTGGTAGTCCCCTGCTCCTGGTTGGTCACCATACTGATGCCGAATTTAGTGCAGACACTGGATCGGCATAGCGCACCACAGCCCAGAACTCCTGGGCTCAAGCAATCCTCCCACCTCAGCCTGAGTAGCCAGGACTACAGGCACGCGCCACCGTGCCTGGCACCTTTCTTGTTTTCCCTTACAGCCTAGTCTGTGCTGGCACAAGCCCTAGAGATGCACAGCACGAGGAGCTGATGCCACCCCCAGGGCTGGATGCTGGGGTCAGGGCCAGGCTGGGGCTGAGTACACGGTGCTCTATGACCAGGGGCTGGGATGTTCTCTGCTTTTCTTTTGTTTTTTTATCAGCCAAATTTATGTTTTGAAGCCAGCGTTTTTTACTTTTTAGACGTTGTAGATGTTTTAAACTGTATGTAGAGACAGGGCCTCACTATGTGGCCCAGGCTGGTCTTGAACTCCTGGCTTCAAATGATCCTCCTACCTCGGCGTCCCAAAGTGCTGGGCTCACAGGCGTGAACCACCATGCCAGGCCATCTCTTGTCCCCTGCTCTTTAAAAGCCACACAGGCATCACCTTCCTCTGCATCCCAGGGTCGTAATGTCAGAGCTAGAGAAACCCTCGATGTCATGTGATCTCAGCCCAACAAGTAGAGATGAGCAAGCAGTCAGGGGACCAGGTGCCGCCATGCCTTCTTTGGCATCTAGAACTGTGGTCCCCACTCATCTCCACTCCTGCGGGGCCTGAGTGCCCACATATGCCTGGCCCCAGCTGCTGTACCCCTCCTGGTTGCTGGACAGGGAAGGGGAGGCATCTGACCTGCGGTGAGATGAAGAATGGGCCGAGGCCAGCAAAACCCCCAGAGACCCCAGGACACCACAGGGCATGTGCCCATGGGCCCTCTCACGTTACCCCGGAATCCATGGCCTGCCTGTCCCCAGGAGCCAAATGCATGAGAACAGCCCCCTCCAGCCATCCCCAATGGCTCAGAACATCCACTGTCCAGCAAAGTTCCCTCTACAGATGCAGCCACACACACCCCTCAGTCCCATGACGCCAGCAGTCCTGGGGCCGAAATCACCCAGCTTTAGACCATGGGAAATACTAAACAGGAACGTCCCTGAGAGTCACGGGGTCTGCTCTGCATTCACTGATGAGGAAACTGATGCCTGCAAGGAGGACAGTGGGTTGTGAGTGTCTGGACAGAGCATCTCTTTCTTTAGCAAACCCATTTTCCTTTTCTCCCCACTCCTCAGCCCAACACCCAACTCAGATGGCCCCTGCTGGGTTTCTTCACCATGCCTGCCACCACCCCTGTGCACACATGCCGCATCTACACATAAACACCCAGCACTTAATTGACAGGAGGCCCCAGGACCAGTTATAGCAGGCATATGAATACAATTGCCCTAGAGTGCCTGTAGCATTGAGAGATGCGATTCTGTGTGAACACGACCGGACTTCCAGATTCACCCCGGGCTGGAAGGCTGGAGAATTTCCCTGCCTAAGTGCAACCTCCATAGGATGCAGAGTCAGGCTCCCAGTCTGCCCTTCCCTAAAAGCTCATCCACAGCACAAGCTCTCTAGAACCCGGGCCACAGAGAAGCAAAACCCAGGATGGCCTCAGGAAGAGAAGCAACTTTTTGGATGGTGCTCTCAGGGCCTCCAGACGGGGGGCGGGGGGGGGAGGCCTAGGCAGGAGTCAGGACAACACAGGCCTGGGGAGGGAGCAGCAGGACCTAGCGCCCCCCAACCCCGCCCCTGCACACCCTACATAATGCTCAGCTGCGCCCCCTAGGGCGGAGTGCAGGACTGCATCTGGCTGAGCAACAAGCATCTTCCCTCATTGTCCCACCTGTTGAGTAGGTGCCAACTGGAGCTGAAAAATCACATGTAAGCTGGTGGCTTAACAAACAAGCACAAAACCCCCTCAGCCACCAACTCCTAGGAACAGTGACAGCATGAAGGTGGATAAGACCCATGCACTCGGCAGGCCCTGTTCAGCCAGAACTGTCCCTGAGCCACTCTGACAGTGCTGACTACCAGAACGCCCTGGAATCCCCTTCTCCAAGCTGCTGGAGCAGGACGACAGGATGACGGGACTCAGGATCTGGAACAGCGCCGTGATGCTGTCAGGTCAGGGACGCAAAGCAGCAGGGGGCAGAGGCACAACAGGAAAGAGCCAGCCGCAGGCAACCGGCAAACAATGTCTGCCCCCAGCTCCGCAGAGAGATCAAACGTCAGAAACACACACTTCCATAGCTTTTAACAGAGCCTCCGACTTCTGGCTGAGAAGCGACACCACTGCAAACACTCTTGAGGGGCCACCAGCCTTGAATGTAACTTGTTCCCAATGGACTCAGGTGCAAGCAGCCTTCAAACTGGCCACGATCTGCCATGTCATTTCCTACAAATCCCCTAAGGTCGGAGGGCCTTCTGAGATTTCATTTTCTTATTTTGGAGGGGGGTGATGGAGCCTCCCTCTGTCACCAGGCTGGAATGGCGTGATCTCGGCTCACTGCAACCTCCACCCCCTGGGTTCATGCGATTCTCCTGCCCTAGCCTCCTGAGTACCTGGGATTACAGGCACCCGCCACCACGCCTGGCTAATTGTTGTATTTTTAGTAGAGATGGGGTTTCACCATGTTGGTCAGGATGGTCTCAAACTCCTGACTTCGGGTGATCCGCCCGCCTCAGCCTCCCAAAGTGCTGGGATTACAGGCGTGAGCCACCACGGCGGCCGGCCTGAGGTTTCATTTTTATTTCAGCTAGACGCACATGGGTGTGTTTTTATAGTTAACGCTTTTCCAGCTTGGCCTTTACATAGGAGTGTCTGGGCTTTTGACCTCAAAGTCCCACATCCCAGGATCACCTGTTAATACTGGGTAAACTGGGACAGTTGGTCACTCTACCCTCACAACAGTATTTCCCCCAAAATATCCTGAGGAAACACGAGTGTTTCGCAAGATGTCAATTGATGCTCTACTAAAAAGAGGAAGCCAGAAAGGAAATGGTCCCATGGTTAAAGTACACTTGGGGAATGATGGGTTAAAAAAGGTAATAAGTAATTCTCCTTAGAGGACATTTCAAAGCATGTAAGATCATAATGTATTTTGACCTTCTAAGAAGAGAAATGTATTCATTTTATTAAATATTCATTGAGAGCATAGCTATTAAAATCTCGAGTACTACAAAGTGTTCGTGCTGGATGGTGTGGAATGCAGCCTGCTTTATAGAATATAAAAGTCAAATAAAAAACCCCATATGGTGCTAGCCCAGATTTACCATGTGAGTAAACTGAGGCACAGAGCAACGTCCCCAAGGCAGATCTGTGAGTACTTCCTACCTTCCCTTCCTACCTTCCTCCCACCTTTTATCCTTCTGAGGAAATATTCCTTTCCCTAGTTGCAGGGTTGTAGCCCCGTGCACCTCCCACAGGCCTTCCCTTTCCTGAGAAGGAAAATGCAGAGCTGGCCAGAGAAAGATCAACATAGCGCTTCACCACCTGGTTCGATGGTGTCAAGAGGAATTTGGTGCAAGTGTTGGGGTAGGCTCAGGGTTGGAGGATCTGAGAAAGGAAAGTGAAAGCGAGACTCAGATCCCAGGGCTGGGAGGGAGTGGACAGTGGGCGTGGCCAGGAGCTGATTAGCCAATCACAAGAGCATTTATCCAGGTAGACAGAGAGCCAAGAGGTGGAAGACTGATTAAACTGTGTAGCTAACCACCTCAGAGGCTCCAGGATCAGGGTGCAGGTGGCTCCAGAAAGCCTGTTTTCGGCTGGGCACGGTACCTCACGCCTACAATTCCAGCACTTTGGGAGGCCGAGGTGGGCATATCACTTGAAGCCAGGAGTCCGAGACCAGCCTGGCCAACATGGGGAAACCCTGTCTCTGCTAAAAACCCAACAGTTAGCCAGGTGTGGTGACAGGCACCTGTAATCCCAACTACGGGGGAGACTGAGGTGAGAGGATCACTTGAACTCGGGAGACAGAGGTTGCAGTGAGCCAAGATTGTGCCTGGGCGACAGAGACCCTGTCTCCCCCAAAAAAGTCTGTTTTGACTGAAAGCCCCAAAGTGAAGGGCAGTGGCCCTTAGGGCTGGGCTGAGGAGCACCATGCAGGAACAGGAAGGCAGGGCTGGCCATCTCAACTGCTTCTTAGCTAAGCCCACCGTGGCCACCTTTATCAGGAACTGCTGTCTGAAACTAACCCCACCTCCCTGCACCCGCACCGCCAGCCTGAGTAACGGGGAAGGGCCCTGAAGAAGCAAGCCTGTCCCTGTGAGGTCACAGGACGCTGCTCTAGCATGGTGTGGTGGGTGGGGTAACAGGGTATGTTGACTCACACCTCATGCTGGGCTCCGGCTGACGCCAATACAAGAAATAAAATCAACATGTGTGGATGCTTTGTGCATATCAGACGGCACCACCTACATGATTTTTTCTTGAGCCAGAGTCTAGCCCTGTCGCCTGGGATAGAGTACAGTGGCACGATTTCGGCTCACTGCAACCTCTGCCTCCCAGGTTCAAGTGATTCTCCTGCCTCAGCCTCCTGAGTAGCTGGGATTACAGGCACCCACCATCACGACCAGCTAATTTTTTTTTTTGTATATTTAGTAGAGACCGGGTTTCACTGTGTTGGCCAGGCTGGTCTTGAGCTCCTGACCTTATGATCTGCCTGCCTCCGCCTCCCAAAGTGCTGGAATTACAAGCGTGAGCCACCACGCCCGGCCTTACATGATCATATTTAGCCCTTGCTGTGGAGGAGGGCACAATACCTATTTTCCCTCCAGAGAAGCCCAGGTCAAGGAACAACACTGAGATCACAAGCCTAGCAAGTGTTAAAGCTGTGGCTAAATCCAAGCCTCTTAGCTGCACAGGAGTCTAGGGCATCAGCAGAAATTTCCGTTTTTCTTCTCTTCACCATCACAGCAAAACTTTTTTGTCAAAGGAATTTTTTTTTTTTTTTTTTTTTTTTGAGATGGAGTCTTGCTTTGTGGCCCAGGCTAAAGTGCAGTGGCGTGATCTCGGCTCACTGCAACCTCCTCCTCCCAGGTTCATGCGATTCTCCTGCCTCAGCCTCCTGAGTAGCTGGGACTAGAGGCACATACCACCACACCTGGCCAATTGTTGTATTTTTAGTAGAGACGGTGTTTTGCCATGTTAGGCTGGTCTCAAACTCCTGACCTCGTGATCTACCCTCCTTGGCCTCCCAACATGCTGGGATTATAGGTGTGAGCCTCAGCGCCCAGCCGTCAAAGGAATTCTTATGTAGATCTTTCATACAGAACAGTTAAAGGGGGCCAGGCGCGGTGGCTCACACCTGTAATCCCAGCACTTTGGGAGGCCGAGGCGGGCGAATCACGAGGTCAAGAGATCAAGACCATCCTGGTCAACGTGGTGAAACCCTGTCTCTACGAAAAATACAAAAAATTAGCTGGGCATGGTGGTGCGTGCCTGTAATCCCAGCTACTCAGGAGGCTGAGGCAGGAGAATTGCCTGAACCCGGGAGGCGGAGGTTGCGGTGAGCCGAGATCGCGCCATTGCACTCCAGCCTGGGTAACAAGAGCGAAACTCCGTCTCAAAAAAAAAAAAAAAAAAGAACAGTTAAAGGTAGGCCTTCGTGAAGAGGGTGGATGTAAAACTCCCCCCAAATTGGCCAAATTGGCCTCCTCTTCATTTTCCTCTCCAGATATGCACCCCAAGCCCTAGGTGGCCCCCACGGCAGCTCGCAGAATACCTCCCGCAGGTTTCAAAGCCACTGGCCCCAGCTGCTGCTGTCAGTGAAGTCTCATAGCCCAAACTCCTAAGATAGTATCTCCTTGGCCCTGCACTCACCCACTCTGAATGAAGTGAGAGGGAGAGATGGGGAACGGAAACACTTCTTCCCTATCCGCAGGCCAGTGGGAGAACCTACATCTTCCCACTACCTAACCTGGCCAAGGCCTGGCTCACAGGGGTCCTGGGACACCTCAGCTCCCTGTTGCAGCTCAAGACCCGATTAGGAAGGAGCCAAGTTTATTTGTGCGTTACCAGGAACTGCTCCTCAGGACCAGAAGACTCCAGCCACGTAACCGGAGGGCCAGGCGGGACCAGACTGCCTAAGAGGCATGTTTCACTCCTGTAGAGGCGAAGCTGATCTGACCAGCAAGGTGAGGATGGAGGGCTGCTACAGAGAAGCCCAAGGTTGGCAGGGACTGGTTTTGCAGTAGCATTTGCTAGTCCCCTGCTCCAGATATCCATTCGCTGCTTCTTTTTGTTTTTTTGAAACGGAGTTTTGCTCTTGTTGCCCAGGCTGGAGTGCAATGGCGTGATCTCAGCTCACTGAAATCCCTACCTCCTGTTTTTAAGTGATTCTCCTGCCTCAGCCTCCAGGGTACCTGGGATTATCGGTACTGCCACCACGCCTGGCTAATGTTTGTATTTTAGTAGAGAAAGGGTTTCTCCATGTTGGTCAGGTTGGTCTCGAACTCCCAACCTCAGGTGATCCTCCCGCCTTGGCCTCCCAAAGTGCTGGGATTACAGGCGTGAGCCACTGCGCCCAGCTTCTGCTTCTTCTTTGTAACTGAACCACTGTTTTTCAGTTAGACAATTGGGTGCCTGAAATAAAAACTACTCTTCCCTAAGTTCTCTTTCCTGCCGCCCTTTCAGCTAGAGTGGCCACATGCTAACCTCTGTTCAACAAAATGTAACTGAAGTGTCACATGGTTCCTGGGAGGGGCACTCAAAAGGAACCACATGCTTCTTGTTCCTTCCTTCTTCCTCATGGCTGGAACCCTAGCAGCCATCTTGGACCATGAGGCCACATGTGAATGGTGACAGAACCACCATACCAGCCCTCTGTACTTCAATGATATGAGTGAGACATAACTGATGCCTGTCTTATTTAATCCACTACTTCTTTTTAGTTGCTATGAGCAGCCAAATCAAGTTCAACACTTTGGGAGACCAAGGCAGGTAGATCACGAGGTCAGGAGTTCAAGACCAGCCCAATGAACATGGTAAAACTCCATCTCTACTAAAAATACAAAAATTAGCTGGGGGTGGCGGTGGGTGCGCATGTAATCCCAGCTACTCAGGAGGCTGAGGCAGGAGAATCACTAACAAACAGAAGCCCTGATCCTCAGCTGAAGGACCCTTTGGGTGGGGACAGCACAGGAGACAGATGCTGCTGCACCTCCCGCAGCCACCCCCTGCTTCCTACCAGGAGTCCCCACTCCCTCCTGCCCACATGCCTGCTCTCCCAGGACCCAGGGCCAGCCCCCACCTGCCACCTCCTTCTGGAATCAGGTTAAGAGCCTTAACTTGTTGGAGAGCACAGGCTGGCAGGCAAGACGTTAAGTTCTAAGCCAGCGCTGCCACCCACACACTAACCACTCATTCGGCCAATATTTATGGAACAGCTACTTTGTGCCAAGTGCTATTGTGGATGCTGGGGCTACAGCTCTGAGGAACGGAAGTGCCTGCCCTCATGGAACTTACAGTCTAATGGGGGAGAGCCAGACAGACAAAGCAAGGAACACACATCAGGTGATGAGTGCTGTGGAGAAAATAAAGGTGCGTAGCGGGGAAAGGGTGTGCTGGGAGGAGGTGGTTTCTAAGCAGAAGAGCCCCGAAGTCCTCTTTGAGAAGGTGGTATTCATGGGGAGAGCTGAAGTGAGGGAGTGAACCACACATACATATTTGGGAGAAGAGCTGGTTGTGTGATCTACGGCAAGTCCTTGCACCTGTGCCTCAGTTTCCCCTCTCTGAAATGGTCTGTGAGATAAAGGTTATCCAAAGGCAGGCTACCCCAGCTGGAGGGCTCTGTGGTTCCAATCAGTGTGCTGGGAATAGGCTGGCATTGGAACCTGGCTGGATACAAAGGGCCTCAGTCCTCAGGCAGAGCTCCATGAATTTCAGGTAAGAAGGAGCTGTGGCTTCAGCCTCACACGCAGCCAATACGTTCAAGAATTACAGAGTGCGCTCCTCACCGGTTTAACTGCTCCCTTCTAGCTGACCAGGGTCAGGTAGCTGGAAGGTAAGAGATCAGACAGCTTATACCCCGGTCAGTCCACACATCCCTAGGGGCCTGGCTCTGGGAGGCCCCTGCACCCCAATCCAGGGGTCAGAAAGCATGCCTCTCATAGCTGCTGCTTGGAATTCTCTTCCCCCTGAGCGGAGGCACACCGCCTTCCGGCCATGACAATTGGCGGACAGGGTGCCACCCTGCACCCTGGCCCTGGGAAGTGTGAGGTGGCTGACCCAAGGGGAGTAAGGATACAAAGGAAGAGAGGGTGGTGGTGGTGTGTGTCGGGGAAGGGGGTGGGGATGGTGGGAGGTGGCCCAGTGGCCAACCTTAGCTGAGGGTCTGTACTTACTGCTCCATTGGTTCAGGCTGGGGCCAGGACTCAGACAATGCAAAAGCTTGGGATACGGGAGACATGGGCAGGTGGCCACTGATGAATCTACAGCTGAACACTGCATTTTGTGCAGCCAGCTATCCTGCAATCATTTCTTTTTTCTTTTTTTTTTTTAAGTAGAGACAGGGTTTCTCCATGTTGGTTAGGCTGGTCTTGAACTCCCAACCTCAGGTGATCTGCCCACCTCAGCCTCCCAAAGTGCCGGGATTACAGGTGTGAGCCACTGCGTCCAGCCCCGCAAACATTTCTTAACCACCTAGTTGGCTAGAGGCCATAGACATGACAGGGGGTCCTCGGCCAGTGGGCCAGTGACAAACATAGACAGGCACAATGCATGGTGGCCAGCGCTACGGCACAGTATTCCAGGTACCCTTAGGAGCCTAACTCTTTTTTTTTTTTTTTTTTTTTTGGGACGGAGTTTCGCTCTTGTTACCCAGGCTGGAGTGCAATGGCGCGATCTCGGCTCACCGCAACCTCTGCCTCCTGGGTTCAGGCAATTCTCCTGCCTCAGCCTCCTGAGTAGCTGGGATTACAGGCACGCGCCACCATGCCCAGCTAATTTTTTGCATTTTTAGTAGAGACGGGGTTTCACTGTGCTGACCAGGATGGTCTCGATCTCTTGACCTCGTGATCCACCCGCCTCGGCCTCCCAAAGTGCCGGGATTACAGGCTTGAGCCACCGCGCCCGGCCAGGAGCCTAACTCTTAAATAGCAAAGTGGGTCCAAGCTTCAGTTTACCCTGATGGCAGAGGGGTGGGGAGAGAGATGTGTGCACAGTATAGGTTTGTCACCACCCTAAATATCCTTTTTAAAGAGGCTTTTGGCCAGGCATGGTGGCTTATGCCTGTAATCCCAACACTTTGGAAGGCCAAGGTGGACAGATCACTCAAGGTTAGGCATTCAAGACCAGCCTGGCCAACATGGTGAGACCCAGTCTCTTAGCTGGGTGTGGTGGCACACGCCTGTAGTCCCAGCTACTCAGGAGGCTGAGGCAGGAGAATGTCTTGAATCTGGGAGGCAGAGGTTGAAGTAAGCTGAGATCATGCCACTGCACTCCATCCTTGGCGACAGAGCAAGACTCTATCTCAAAAAAAGAAAAAAAAAAGCCAATGCGGTGGTTCACACCTATAATCCCAGCACTCTGGGAAGCTGAGGCAGGCCTTCCTTGTCCCTATATCTCCTTCCTGCCCATGGCCTTCTCTCTCTCCTTGCCTTGGTATTCAGGCTTCTTGCATGGCTTGTGTGTACACACTGTCTATTTTCTTATTTCCTCCCACTCTTGCTGGTATCTTTTCAGCCTCCAGTGAACTGGTGTCTGTTGCCCTGCCAGCCCTTCCTGGATCATGAGGTCAAGAGATCAGACCATCCTGGCCAACACAGTGAAACCCGTCTCTACTAAAAAATATAAAAATTAGCCGGGCGTGGTGGTGGGCGCCTGTAATGCCAGGCTGAGGTAGGAGAATTGCTTGAACTGGGGAGGGGGAGGTTGCAGTGAGCCAAGATCAAGCCACTGCACTCCAGTCTGGCGACAGAGCAAGACTCTGTCTCAAAATAATAATAATAATAATAATAATAAAGGGGCTTTGGTGAGTTTTTCTAATTCCCAGGAGGGAATCAGCACTGGAAGGAATCAGTTCTATTCTGGTATCTACAGCTGACACGCATGAACACATGCGCACACCTATCTCCTGGGAAGCCATTTATTGGGAGTCACTGGGAACTTGGGCAAATGAATCCACGTCCCTGGTCTGCAATCCCCCATCTGAAACATTAGCAGGTTGTAGCAGATTATTTCCAGAAGGCTCCCCAGCTCTGGAATTCTGTGTCCTATGATTTTCTGGCTCATTTAGAAGTGGTGTGGAAAGTTCTCTTTGCCAGCTGAATTCCACATTGCACAGCCCGCAGGCTGCCTGCTCGAAGCAGTCGTATGGCAAGTGTTACTGCAAATATGAAGAGGCTCCTTTAATGGATCCTCTGTGTCAATTTTCTTGAAGGCGTTTCTTACAGAGAATGTCTCCGTCATGTGACCTGTGTAGGCTGGGAGTCACTGTCCCGGATCTGCTATATCACTTGATATCTTTTTTTTTTTTTCTTTGAGACAGAGATCAGCTCGTGTTGCCCAGGGCTGGAGTGCAGTGGTGCGATCTCAGCTTACTGCAACCTCCACCTCCCAGGTTCAAGCGATTGTCCTGCCCCGAGAGTAGCTGGGATTACAGGCACCTGCGTGGCTAACATCACCTGATTTCTTAACAGCTCCATAGAGCAAACAGGACACATGACAAAGAGAGGCCCCTCCAACTTCACCCATGTTCCTGGGTCTGGGACGCAATAGGAAACCCCGCCAGCTGAGCTCCCTGCCCTGCTTCATGCCCAGTGGGTGCAAACAGGAAATGAGTCCAGAGCTGGGTAAAGAGCTCCTGGCTGAGGTCCGATGAAAGTGTCCAGGCAGGCTTAGGCTGGTGGGTAAGGATGGGCTGGGCAATGGCAGTCTTTTTCTCTGATGATGTAGGAATGGCTTCCATTTCGGCTAGAGCGAAGCTTGCATTAGCAGCCCTGAAGAGGGCCCCTGCCTCAAAGGATGTGAAGACTCAGCCCGTCCCAGGATAGGAGTCATCTAAGTCCCCTCCCGAGAAGTCCAGTGAACTATAGACACGGGTCCTCCCACTTCCCCTAAGAGTGAAGAGCTCTGGGCTAAGTGCTGAGCCAGCCCCACAGCAGCCGCCTGCGTCACAGGGGTCACCAGCCCCCACAGAAGCCGCCTTAACCCCCAGCAATTGCTGCCACCAGCTCCGGGTGCTGGAGAACAAGCCCACTGGCCAGACATCCCTTCCCAAGTTGCAAACTGGCTTGGGGGCTCCCCTTCCAGGGAGCCTGGAGCCAGGGCTGAGGCCAGCTCCCCTCAGTTCCACAGTCCGGAGTATCCCAAGCGACTGCTAAGCGCCAGGTGCTAGGCTAGGCCTTGGAGGTGGCGATGAGTATATTGCTGGCCCCTCGACAGGCTCACTGCACGGTGGGGGAGACACACAGATCATGGAACACCCCTGCGTTCTCCCTAGGAAACCAGGGAAAGCGTCTCAGCAGAGACAATGCATGAGGGTGGCTAGGAGTGGCGCCTCCCTTCCCTCCCCACCCACATTCCCCCACCCCATCCTTGGGCACCTTGTTTTTATTCCTTGAGTCAGGGTCTCCCTCTGTGGCCCAGGCTGGAGTGCAGTGGCATGATCTCGGCTCACTGCAACCGCCTCTGTCTCCCAGGTTCAAGCAATTCTCTTGCCTCAGACTCCTGAGTAGCTTTGACTACAGGTGTGTGCCATTACTATGCCGAGCTAATAATGTTTTTGTCTTTTTAGTAGAGACAGTCTTACTAGGTTGCCCAGGCCAGTCTCAAACTCCTAGGCTCAAGCAATCCTCCCACTTGGCCTCCCAAAGCTGCTGGGATTCCAGGGTGAGTGGCCACGCCTTGCCACCACGGAACTTGCTCTTCTCCCTCTCTGAGAGCTGATCTCCTTCCTAAAGCCTTCCTTCCGGCCTTTCACTGACCCCATCTCAAGAACCACCATTACAGATTCCCACCCCCCACCCCGCCAGTCCCTCATCTGCATCACCCCCTACATGCTACAGTTCATAGAGCCTCAGTCACACTCAACTGAACCTTTTAATTTTAAAATCCCTATGTGAAAACCCCACCTCCTTCAGGAAGCTTTCTCCAGACCACCCCTTCCAAATCTTACCACTCTTTCAGAGATGCCTCCCTCTCCCCGACAGAGTGGCACTGGGGCTTCAGTTTTTATTACCATACATCCACCGATACCCACAAACATTAGCAGAATTCCAATGCCGGGGAGGGGGGGGTCCCTTAAACCCACCAGGTGCTCAACATATATGCTTACTAATCATCACAGCTATTGTTTGAGCACTGATCCTGAATTGGGCATAAAGCCAAGCTCATGATATATACACCCTCTCATCTTCATAGCAACCCACAAGGTAGGGCTCTTATTTTATAGATGAAGGAACTGAGGTTCAGCAAGGGCCACTATTTTGTCCATGGTCACACACATCTGTCTGACCCAAAGTCTGAGTGTTTTCACCCCACCAAGCTGCTTTTCTGTTGCCCAGTATCAGATTGAGAGCACTGAATCGGCCCGTTATTTTGGCACCTGAGGAACACGGAACCCCAGATATCTTATCATGGTGGTACTAGAGGTCTCTATGGCTCTTGTATTCTATCTCACAAACAAGGAAACAGAGGCACAGAGGCATGATTTACCATTGTGGTTCTGCCAAATGGTTATCAAACCAAAAAGCACTAAAAGGGGGTCTGATGAATTGTCCAGCCCCCAAGGTGAATGCTTTCTCTGCTGTAGGCTGCATGGTCTGCCCATATTAGAAGGTAAGCTGGGGGAGATGGGCGGGAAAGGACCTGTCTGGGGATAATTGCTTTGTTACAGAGACTCGAGCTATAAATCTTTATTGCTTTGAACCAAATCAGAGAATTCAGCAGGTGGGGGGCAGTGTTTACACTATTCCTGATGACAGCAGCCCAGGCAGCCACACCTTAAGAACAGAAGAGCCGGCACGGTGGCTCACGCCTGTAATCCCAGCACTTTGGGAGGCCAAGGTAGGCAGATCACGAGGTCAGGAGCTCAAGACCAGCCTGAACAACAAGGTGAAACCCCGCCTTTGCTAAAAAGACAAAAAAATTAGCTGGGCGTGGTGGCGCACGCCTGTAATCCCAGCTACTTGGGAAGCTGAGGCAGGAGAAATTGCTTGAAACGGGGAGCCGGAGGTTGCAATGAGCCAAGATGGCACCACTGTGCTCCAGCCTGGGTGACAGAGCAAGACTCTGTCTCAAAAAAAAAAAACAAAAAAATAAAAAAGGACAGAAGATGAAACTGGCCTTACTGAGTCCCTAGAGGATAGTGTAAAATGCACCATAGCTACTGAGCAGACCAAGTTTGCCACGCACCCCCTCCACAAGCCTTTTCTAGCCTCAATATATGCAAATCATCACCATCATCATCATCATCATCATCGTCCCCCCACCCCCAACTTAGCACTTTTGCACTTTTCTAAGTGCTTCCGGACAGTGCTGCATGTTGGAATAAGCGCGGTACTTAGATAGGCCAAGTTACTGGCTGGTTAGAGCAGGTATTGTATGGTCACTTTTGTTTGACACATACCAAGCTTCTACCATATGCATGTCCCATGCTAGGCTAGAAGTGGTGCTTCATGGAAGAGACATGGTTTCTGGCAGTGCCCAGGTGCCAGGAAAGACAGTCCCATCCTTGATGCCAGCAGTGAGCTAGAGTCGGTGCTTTGCCCACTGGTGGCTTAGGAACATTTCCTTTTAGGGCAGAACAGTGAGGGTCTGATCTCACAGCACCTCCCACTCCTCAAAGAAAGGGTGGCTCAGCCTTTTAAGATCAGAAGCACTAGGGACTGACCCCTCTTTCCTGACACAGCCCAATGCCCTTCTGGGTGGTTCTAAGAGGCTTCCCAACAAAACGGTCATGTGAAGGCCCACCCTGAAGTCCAGCTGTCCCCAGAGTAGGGCTGAGGAGTGCCACCACACTCCCATGTCATCTCAACCCTGCACGTCGTGTGGCTCTTCCATGACTGCCACCCTGAAAGCTGTTCTACTGTCCCTCACACTGCAGCCCCTCTTCCAGGCACACACACCCTTCCCCTGCCAGAGTGCCCTTCCCTGTCCTAGCCAAGCTGGTGGAGTCTCCTACCAGCCACGGGAGGATGTCCAAGCCTGCCTGTTCCCTGAGTGCCAGCCCCTGCCCACTACTAAAGATTTCCTGTGGTGCAGAGGAGAGAGGTGCTGCCCTTCCATCACCCCTGGCCCCTTAGAGTCCAGTCCCAAACTGCCAGCACCTGCTCGCGGCAGTCCCTTCCCTGTCTGTGCCTCCCGCAGTCCTCCTGGCCCTAGGGTGAGTACACCACCTGCTCTTTCTCCCTGCAGACACATGCTCAGGTGGGCAAGAGAGAATGAGAAATGCGCCTCTCTCCTGGGGCTGAGCCGACTCCTGCTGTTCCTAGGGGCTTAGTGACACCCGCTCTGGCTGAGTTTGCAGCCATTGCCTATCCCCACAAAGAGAAAGAGTCACATTTCGCCTTGAGAAGAAACAGGGAGGGTATGTTTCTGAGGTGCAGCTCTATTTCACAAGAGACAGGTGCAGTTTCTAAGGTGGGTCTAAAATGCAGCCCCATCCTCTTCTACGAGAGAGAAGTTCCCGTTTGCACAAGAGGGTTTAGAGGGGGGTCTCACCATCGTGGCCACAACCTAAGAAGGGATTGCTTTGGCGACACGGAGGTAGGACCCCCACTCAACCAAGTGACTCTGGGGCTGTGGAAGGTCCCCTTACGTCCCTCTACCTGCCCCAGCACGGACTCAGGGGGTTAAGCCTGCACATATGGCTTGGAAAAACCTCTCTGCAAACGAGTAAGCACATTGCCCGCGTGGGCCGTGTCTGGAGGCTTGTCACCTGCTTCAGGGACTTCCCCGGGAGCTTCTGGCCTGCCGTTTTGCCTGGAATTAACGGATACACAATACAGCCCCTCATTCCCTCCAACACGAAGCAAAGGTGTATTCAGATGCCGAGGGTCCCGCAGAAGCGTGGAGCCTTGCGGTGCCCTGTTTCCCTTTTCTTTCCCAGCAAACCCACTTAGCATAGGCGCACCCCTGTCTGCCCGGGCCGAATCCACCGCCTACTCCTCCCGAGTGGAGACTGGAGACGAATCCACGCTCGGTCCCTGCACCTGCCGCGTTGTGGAGTTTGGAGGGGGCGTGGATGGTGCAAGGTCAGGGCCCCGTGTGTGGACCCGGGGGTAGCAGGGCTGCTCCGAGTCTGACCACGCGGCGCGCTGGGCTTCCCTGCATCCCGGCCGGGCAGGGGCACGAGGGCACAGTAGGGGTCCCGGCGGAGCCCCGGCAGGCCACTCACCATTCTGGGAGAGCGACGGCGGCGGCGGCAGCAGCAACAGCAGCGCCGAGAGCACCAGCGCACAGCGCATCGTGTCTCGCCTCGAGGCCAGGAGCAGGTGGCTGCGGGGTGAGCGGAGGGTCCGCGCGTCCAGGTGGTGGGAGCGTGGGTGCCGCTCAGGGAGGCCTGTGGGTGGCTCCGGCGGCCCGGCGGTGGCCCGGGGCTCCCGAGTCGCGCTGCGGCGGCCCTTCCTCCCTGCTGCTGCCGCAGAGCGAAGCTAGGGCGCACAGCCAGCGGCAGAGGAGCGGCGGCGGCGGCTGCGTCCTGGGCGGCGTCTGCGCGGCTGCGGCCCCACTGGCGGCTGCGGCTACTCCCGGCCGGTCCCGTCCGCGCCGGCCCCCGCCCCCGTCCCTCCCCTCTGCCTCCCTCTCGCCCTCCCCCTCCCCCTCTCTCTTCCCCTCCCTCTCCACCAGAAGCCCGCCCGCCGTCGCGGCGGCCGGGCCGAGCGGGGCGGAGGCTGGGCGGGCGCTGGGCCGTGAACAATAAGCAGAGAAGGAAACTCCGCCCTGGAGCGCCGTGGGCTGGAGGCCGGGCGGCCTCCGCGCCTCGGGGGGCTGTGAGTGTGTGCGCGCGGGCCAGGGCGGGGAACTCCCGTGGGGCAGTCAGGCCCCGCCCACGGGTGTCCCGAACAGGTGTCCCCCACCAAGTGCTTCTGAGGGGCCCCGGCGGGATACCCCCGCACGCCGGGGCCCTCACACTGCGCGCACATCCGGAGCGGGCGGACCTCCAGCCTCGCGTGGCAGCTGATAACCATTCGCTGCCTCCCCAGCTGCGGCGCGTTCTGCGGCGACCCCCGAGAAGCTCGCCTCCCACCTGCCAAGCGCAGTTCACCTACCGGCGGGCCCCCACCCTGCACGACTTCTGAGCCGGTCTCTGCGGCAGGGTGTGCACCGGGCAAGCTGGACCAATTCACTACTTCACCTCTCCAAGGCTAGGTTCTTTACCTGTGAAATGGAGATGATGGTTAAAAAACAACGGCAACAACTTCAGGGATGAACGTGTACCGGCTTTACGTATGTTAATTCGTTTACTTTTCACGACACCCTTTTTTTTTTTTTTTGAGGCGGAGTTTCGCTCTTGTTGCCCAGGCTGGTGTACAATGGCGCGATCTTGGCTCACTGCATCCTCCACCTCCAGGGTTCAAGTGATTTTCCTGCCTCAGCCTCCTGAGTAGCTGGATTACTGGCACGCTCGGCTAATTTTGTATTTTTAGAGACGGGGTTTCACCATGTTGGTCTGGCTGGTCTCGAACTCCCGACTTCAGGTGATCTGCCCGCCTCGGCCTCCCAAAATGCTGGGATTACAGGTGTGAGCCACCGCGCCCGGCCCACGACAACCATATTTTTAGCCTCATTTTGCAGACAGGGAAATTGAGTCAAAAAGAGCTTAGGAGGCCGGGCGCGGTGGCTCATGCCTATAATCCCAGCACTTTGGGAGGCCGAGGCGGGTGGATCACGAGGTCAAGAGATCGAGGCGATCCTGGTCAACATGGTGAAACCCCGTCTCTACTAAAAATACAAAAAGTAACTGGCCATGGTGGCGCGCACCTGTAGTTCCAGCTACTCGGGAGGCTGAGGTAGGAGAATTGCGTGAACTCAGGAGGCGGAGGTTGCGGTGAGCCAAGATAACGCCATTGCACCACTCCAGCCTGGGTAACAAGAGCGAAACTAAGTCTCAAAAAAAAAAAAAAAAAGAGGTTAGGAAACTCGCTGAGGTCACATAACGGGTAAGTGGCAAACGTGCCTCTGAGAGCAGTTTGGAGAGCTACTGTGCACCGTGCCTAGAATACAGTAATTGCTCTGCAAGAAGTGGTTATTATTCTTATTCCTGCTCTATAAAGAACAGCAATAAAGATTTAGGGCTTTGGGGTCAGAAGAGACTTGGGCTCAAAACCTAACCATGCCAATCTATTAATTGTAAAATCCTAGGCTAGTTACTGTCAGTACCTCATTTCTTTTCATCTGTGAAATAGGGATAATAACACCTACTTCAAAGATTGTTGGTAGACTTAAGTGTGATCATACAGGATAATACTTAGCCTAGGGCCAGGAACACAAAAGTCTCAGTGAATGAAGCTGCTCGCCTTCCAAGTGAGGATCAGAGATATTTGCACACTGGGGCTGGGGGTGGGTGTTGGAGAATTCCATAAACTGAGTTTATCTGGTGAAAGAACAAAGAACGTCCTCTCCCCTCCCCCCACTTCTCCCCTCCTTCCCCCCCCCCGCCCCCAAAGTTGCTTGGGAGACGCAAGCCCCAGGCCCTCCTGAATAAGAGGCACACCAGCGGAGCCGGGATGTGGAGGGGGCGGGGGATGATTAACCTGGGAACCCGGGTACAGCGTGAGTTTGGCTCACGTGACTCCGAGGTTGCTAACCTGGAGTCTCCCTGCCAGATGGGGTTGGCTGGGGTTTTCCCCAGGATATAGCCGCGTCCCTGGGGCAGGGGACTCCGTGAGCCCCTAAAGTCGGCTGCAAGCAGGCGCTGCCTGCGAGGCATTGCGTCGGTGGAGCGGCGAAGGAAGCTTTGGCGCCCTAGCTGGGGTTCCGTGGCAGCCGGCCTCAAGCTTGGGACAGGGCTGACCGGGCTGTTTTCATCAGGAAGTTTCTGCAGGATCGTTCTGGCCCGGTTTTCCACACCGCATATAGGAAAGACAGAGGGTGTTCCCTGTGAATACTCTGGGATATGTGTGCGTGTGAGACAATCTTTGATGTTTTTTTAGTACTGTTCCCCTGACATCATGTCAACAAAAGTCTTATTTCTCTTCTGAAACCAAACTATATATATATATATATATTTTTTTTTAAACTGGGATTTAAAAAATGCATATAGTACGTTGTCTGATTTAAACAGTGTTTTTGAACTAAGTGATTCAATTTCTCTAAAAACTCAGAAACAATAAAAAAAGTTAACTTTATAAAGAAAGAGTGTATATTTTGAAGCCTAGGGTATTTTAAATTCACATGATTTGGGACTGGTACCATTACAAGATCATGCAAAATTAAAATGAGAGCAGACATCTGGGCTTAGAGAAGACACAGAAACGTCAGAATTGTGCTGGACTCTCCCCAGTATCCAGCAGTCCCCTCGACTTATGCACAGTGTGGCTTTCTGGAATGAGGCCGGCTGGGTTTAGGGGTCACCTGTGGCCAGTGAGATGAGCTGTCCCCAGGTAATTGGCCTGTGCCTTTGTCCCCTTTAGCATTGCACTCCAACTTGTGACCTCGCCGGCCCAGAACACCCGAGCTTATATCTGAAACCCAAAGCACTTTACAGATGCTGTTTTTGAAGCTTCTCATCAGGAAGTTTCTGCGGGATCATTCCTTCTGGGATTTGTTGCATTTTTTTTTTTTTTTTTTTTTTTTGTTTTTTTTTTTTTTTTTTTTTTTTTTTTTTTTTTTTTTTTTTTTTTTTTTTTTTTTTGTTTCTACTTCTGTCTGGACGGGACTCCATGTCCTTCTCCATGGCGTGCTTTCTCAGAGGGTGCACCCGCCCCAGCAGGGACACTGTGCTGTTTTTTTATTTTTTTTTTAGATGGAGTCTCTGTTACTGAGTCTGGAGTGCAGTGGTGAGATCTCAGCTCACTGAAACCTTTGCCTCCAGGTTCAAGTGAATCTCCTGCCTCAGCCTCCCAAGAAGCTGGAAATATAGGCGCCCGCCACCACGCCCAGCTAATTTTTTTTTAAATGTTTTTTTTGTTTTGTTTTGTAGAGACAGGGGTTTCACCATGTTGGTCAGGCTGGTCTCAAACTCCTGGCCTGACCTCAGGTGATCCACCCACCTCGGCCTCCAAAAGTGCTGGGATTACAGCCGTGAGCCACCTTGCCCAGCTCATTTTGGTAATTTGTATACCAGCATTAGCTCCCCTAGTAGACGTTCACCTTCTTTAACATGTGGTCTTTCTTTTTTCTTTTCTTTCTTTTCTTTCTTTCTTTCTTTCTTTTTCTTTCTTTCTTTCTTTTTTTCTTGACAGAATCTTGCTCTGTTGTCAGGCTGGAGTGCAGTGGTGCAGTCTTGGCTCACTGCAACCTCCGCCTCCTGGGTTCAAGCAATTCTCCTGCCTCAGCCTCCTGAGTAGCTGAGACTACAGGCACACGCCACCATGCCCAGCTAATTTTTGTATTTTTAGTAGAGACGGAGTTTCACCATGTTGGCCAGGATGGTCTCAATCTCTTGACCTCATGATCCACCCGCCTCGGCCTCCCAAAGTGCTGGGATTATAGGCATGAGCCACCATGCCTAGCCAACATGGGGTCTTTCTTATTCATCCTTTACTTCCTCAGACCATCAAGAGCAGCTCATCACACTTTTATCAAGCACATGGGTTTTCTGTCCCATGGGCACAGAAGCCAACACTATGAAGCACTAGATTTTGATTTGCAAACACTATTTGCAAATAAAGTAGCAGCTTTATTTGCAAAACCAGTCAGCAAAGAGACAGGAGTGAATTCAAATCTGTCTCCCTGGCCAGGTGCGGTGACTCATGCCTGTAATCCCAGCACTTTGGGAGGCTGAGGTTGGCAGATCACCTGAGGTCTGGAGTTTGAGATCAGCTTTACCAACATGTTGAAACCCCTGTCTCTACTAAAAATACAAAAATTAGCCAGGTGTGGTGGCACACACTGGTAATCCCAAGTACTCAGAAGGTTGAGGCTGGAGAATTGCTTGAACCTGGGAGGCGGAGGCTACAGTGAGCTGAGATTGTGCCTCTGCGCTCCAGCCTGGGTGACAGAGTGAGACTCCATCTCAAAAAAAAA
>NW_016107392.1:4364135-4369506 GCF_001604975.1 Cebus imitator | reverse complement strand
TCAAAAAAAAAAAAAAAAAAAATGAGAAAAGAAATCTGTCTCCCCAATTTGGGGTCTGGGGCAAATTTATAGGATCAGAAGGCAAGGGAAAAGATTTAGAAATGTTGGCTTGGCACTGTCTGATTGGACGGCTTTAAATTTGACCATTTACTGAAAGGTATCTTGAGGTAGACTTTTAGCCCTGCATCTTCCCTGCATCTTCCAAGCCTTGGGACCTCTGGCTTCTGAAAGAATTCTGGCATTCAGGTTCAGGTCAAGTCTCTTAATCTTTTTAGCTCAAAGGAGAATTCATTGTTTTTAAGGTGTTGTTAGAGTTCCAGCTATTTTCTGTTGCTCATGCTGGGGGCAATGGTGACGTGTAGTTTTTGGCTCTGTTGTACCTAAAACATAACATTTTGTTATCAAGAGTAAGTCCAGTTTGGACTTGTCCCTCAGTTACACCACCATCATACATATAGATACAGATAAAGATCTATAGATACAGATCTTGAATGCAAGCATGAATGTCACCTGGAAAATGTGATACAGGAACCTATGGCACGAGGTTGCATATTTTTCCACAGCCCCTGGCTGTGAATGTTAGAGGTCATGATTCTCTGCCCCAGGTGCAATTTGGTGATGTTGCTTACCTAAGTCCTCTTGAACCTCATCCTAAGTAATATTGATTCCCCAGTCACAACATCTACAGGTGAGACAGAGTGTTCCCTACCACATCCCCCAATAAAAGATGAGTACACACTTGTATCTATCCGGGAACCACAGCTCCTACTTGTAAGGAGCCAGGGATGCTCTTACCTGGGCTTTCTAATCAGTGACCTCTAAGTTCCTTGTGGGTCGGAGCAGTGTTTAGTTCATCTTGGAATCCAGTGCCCAGTATGGTAATGTCTGATCCCAAGCAGATGCATGATATTCAAAGGCTGCATAGATGAAGAAGTGGTTGGATTTTATCTCCAAGGTTGGGTTATCCCTGACTGCAAGTCATGCAAGTCTATGGGTATTCACTGGGACTCAAGCTGGGCAGCTCACCCCAAAGTCATGCCCTTGTGTATTATTATTCGATGGCATCTACTCTAACCAGCAGAGTGTGCTAGGTTCTGTGCACTGTGCTGAGAATGCAACCCTGTACACAAACATATCTAATGTGTGGTAGGAGCTGTAACACATGGCATGGGCAGGCACAGGGGAAGCGGAGAGGATGGCTCAGCCCCACCTGGGGAGGTCAAGGAAGGCTCCAGAGGAGGGAACTGGGTTTTGGAAGAGTCGTAGGACTCCACCAAAGGAAGAGTGAGAGAGAAGGCTTTTGGGGCAGATGGAGGAAGATGTGCAGGTATTTTGCCCTCAACAGAGCACAGGATTTGTGGGGGTGATGGGAGATGGGGCCTGGGGGGTGGGTAAAGGTGAGATGCTTAGACAATGGAGAGTCACTGAAGGATTTTAGCTGGAAGGGGCCAGAGCAACTTTCCATAAGAGAAAGGTCATTCTAGCGGCTGGTGAGTTTGGGAAGGGTGGGCCGATGTGAGGTGGGAGGTGAGCACAGCATTTGGGGAGGCTAGCTCAGCTGTCCCTAAAGGGCCTGCCCTCAGACAGTGGCGGTGGGAAAGAAGAGAAGGGGCCTGATGCAAGAGAATCTGAGGGGTTGGCATTGATATAGGACTCAGTGACCCATTGGATGTGGACGTGGTGTATGGGCTGGTGTGTGTGGTGTGTTGAGGGCAGAAAGACATGGCAGGACTGCATGAATTATCTCAGTGCCATGGATGGAGGGAGAGTAAATGGAACAAATCATGATGGAGAATATAAGAAGAGAAGCAAATGTGGGAGAAGAAATGATGAGTCCAATTTCAAACAGGCTGACTCTGAAGACCATGGCCATGTCTCAAAGTTATATCCAAGACAAGACTCAGGGGCCATGTCTAGAAGATCTTTCCTTTTTTTACCCCTCTAATAAATAGAGATGGGATCTTGCTGTGTTGCCCAGGCTGGTTTCAAACTCCTGTTCTCATGTGATCCTCGCAGTCTGACCTTCCAAAGTGCTGGGATTATAGATGTGAGCGACCACACCTGGCCTAGACAGTGTGGATCTGTGACAGGGAAGCTCAGACCTGCAGTCAGGACTGGAATTGCAGATCCCAGAACCACAACCAAGCCAATGGGGTTGCAGCCATGACTGTAGATGATGGGCCGGGAATATTCTGCCGTGGAGAAGAGAAGAGGCTGAAGGCAGAGGCCTTCAAAAGATCAACATTAAGGAATGGGCTGAGGAAGAGGAGATGGAGAATGTGTTGCTGAATAGAAAGCCAGCCAACAGAGAAGGGTGCCATAGACACGGAGGCAGGAGAAGGTTTTCATAAGAAGGATAGGCCGGGCGCGGTGGCTCAAGCCTGTAATCCCAGCACTTTGGGAGGCCGAGGCGGGTGGATCACGAGGTCAAGAGATCGAGACCATCCTGGTCAACACGGTGAAACCCCGTCTCTACTAAAAATACAAAAAATTAGCTGGGCATGGTGGTGTGTGCCTGTAATCCCAGCTACTCAGGAGGCTGAGGCAGGAGAATTGCCTGAACCCAGGAGGCGGAGGTTGCGGTGAGCCGAGATCGCGCCATTGCACACCAGCCTGGGTAACATGAGTGAAACTCCGTCTCAAAAAAAAAAAAGAAGGAGGTGGCCAGGGGTGGTGGCTCACACCTGTAATCCCAACAGTTTGGGAGGCCGAAGTAGGTGGGTCACAAGGTCAGGAGTTCAAGACCAGCCTGGTCAACATGGTAAAACCCCATCTCTACTAAAAATACAAAAATTAGCTGGGTGTGGTGGCACATGCCTGTAATCCCAGCTACTTGGGAGTCTGAGGCAGAGAACTGCTTAAACCCCAGAGGCAGAGGTTGTAGTGAGCCGAGATCATGCCGCTACACTCTAGCCTGGGCTACAGAGGAAGACTCCATCACACACACACACAAAAAGGAGGTGGTCAAGAGTCATTTGCTGCAAAGACTGAACTCTACCAGCTGAGGTTTCTAATGAAAGGTTTCTTGGCCTGATGCAGTGACTCACACCTGTAATCCCAGCACTTTGGGAGGCTGAGGTGAGCAGATCACGAGGTCAGGAGAGTGAGACCATCCTGGCTAACACAGTGAAACCCCATCTCTACTAAAAATACAAAAACATTGGCCAGGCATGGTGGCACGTGCCTGTAGTCCCAGCTACTAGGGAGGCTGAGGCAGGAGAATCGCTTGAACCGGGAGGCAGAGGTTGCATTTAGTCGAGATCATGCCACTGCACTCCAGCCAGGGTAACAGAGAAAGACTGTTTCAAAAAAAAAAAGGGGTCCTTCGGGATCTTACCAGAGGTGAAGCCTTCACTCACTCAACTCGTCAATAACACCGGTTCTGGAACCAGCTTAGAACTCTAGCTCCTGTTCTAACAGCCCATTGCAAGCATCTGTGTCCCACAGCTGTTGGTCTTACAACAACTCAAAAAGCCACAGGAGCAAAAGATGTGGCACGGAGATGAACGGGGAGGGGAGTTACGAGTCGATTCCTACTTATGCTGAACTAAAGCCCAAGGCATCACCTTCGGCTCAGTCTTTGCCGTACACTACAACCTGCTTTCCATTCTCAGCCCCTGACCTTTTCTCCCATTCCCCTGCCCTGTACAATAAAAACAGCGTGCAGTTACCTTCCTCCACCTCGGAGGCTGACTAGGGCCAGAAGCAGCACTTGAATAGCACTACATGGAATTTTGCCTGTATTCTGGGCAAGGTGCTGAACACTTTACTTTCTTAACATGATTTAATCTTCATATGTCTGGAAAGGAAAATATATTACTGTGATCCCATTTTACAGATGAGCAGATGAAAACTATTTCCCTAGGATAACCTGAAGGCAGACATGTGAGAACACGTAAGACTCTGTTCTCACATTTAATAAAATAAAAACTTAACCCGAATTAAATTTAAAGGAGTTTAATTCAGCAATGAACGATCCCCAGAATAACAGCAGATTCACAGAGACTCTAGCGCAGCCACGTGGTGGAAGAAGATTTATAGACAAAAAAAGGGAAATGACGTACAGAAATGAGAAGTGAGGTACAGAACGGTTGGGTTGGTTACAGCTCGGTGTTTGTCTTATTTGAACACAGTTTGTACACTCAGCAATGCATGAATGGTTGACGTATGGCCACTGGGATCAGCCGAGACTTGGCTATTGTTACAGATGCATACTTCTCGGTTAGGTTTTTAATTTTGTCTGTTAAGTTACAGTTCATCCACAAGGACTCAAATATGGAAGTATGGAGCCCTTCTCAGGCCGTATTTAGTTTGATTTAACACATTGCTATAAAGAAATATCTGAGACTGGATAATTTATAAAGAGATTTAACTGGGTGCGGTGGCCCACGCCTGTACTACCAGCACTTTGGGAGACTGAGGTGGGTGGATGACCTGAGTTCAGGAGTTCGAGACCACCCTAGCCAGGCTAGTCAACATGGTGAAACCCCGTCTCTACTAAAATTACAAAAAATTATCTCTGTATGGTGGTGGGTGCCTGTAATCCCAGCTACTCAGGAGGCTGAGGCAGAAGAATCACTTGAACCTGGGAGGCGGAGGTTGCAGTGAGCCGAGATCACGCCACTGCACTCCAGCCTGGGCAACAAGAGCGAAACTCCATCTCCAAAAAAAAAAAAAGGAGAGAGAGATTTAGTTGGCTCACAGTTCTGCAGGCTATGCAGGAAGCATAGGGCCAGCATCTGATCAGCTTCTGGGGAGACCTCAGGAAACTTACAATCATGGTAGAAGGCAAAAGGGAAGCAGGTGTATCACATGGCCAGAACAGGAGCAAGACAGCGAGGGAGGAGGTGCTACACGCTTTTAAATGACCAGATCTCACAAGAACTCACTATTGCAAGGACAGTACCAAAAGGGATGGTGCTAAGCCATTCATAAGAAATCCGCCCCCATGATCCGATCAGCTCCCCCTAGGCCCCACCTCCAACACTGGAGATTACATTTCCATATGAGATTTGGGTGGAGACACACATCCAAACGATGTCAATGAGGCTTCATTATGTGGCCCTGCTCCCTGATGTTGACATGCATGTGTCTAATTTCCCTGACTGGCCCTGGCTGCTTGAGGACAGAGCTGTGTCAGCTCTCCTTTACCCCCTTGGCAGTGCCCGGCCCTTGCATCCACTCCTGCCTTCCCTCCACCTGCCACCAGAGAGGTGGCCTCAGAGTCAGATGGAATTTCATCTCACACCTGCCCAAACTCCCTAATTCTGGCCCCAACTAACCTTTTCATCCTGTTCACCCACTGCCTGGGAGAAAACTCTCTAGATTGAATTGTGACACTCATTTTCGCTCTTTTTTTTTTTTTTTTTTT
>NW_016107392.1:4346909-4363773 GCF_001604975.1 Cebus imitator | reverse complement strand
TGCTGGTCACCACCCCTGGCTAATTTTTGTATTTTTAGTAGAGATGGGGTTTCACTGTGTTGGCCAGGCTGGTCTCTAACACCCGACCTCAGGTGATCTGCCCACCTCAGCTCCCAAACTCTTGGGATTACAGGCATGGGCCATTGTGCCCAGCCGACTACTAGTGTTTTTATAAATTCAAGGAAATGATTGGTTCACCCACACAATCTCTTGAAATCACTTAGCCAAAGTCATTTGTAAGCTTTTCAAATCCACACCACCCTGGATTCCCCAAAAAGACCCACCCAACCTGAGTAAGAATGGACATGTACTTAGCCTTAGTTTCCAGTTACTGAGCCTTTATTATACAATACGCAAGAGACCATGCCCTGCATTGAAGGCAAACACACACAGAACTTTCCATGTAATCACAGGATCCTTCTCAGCTCTGGGCTACTTCCTCCACCTGCACAAATCAGAACTGCCACTCCACCCCAGTGTTTTCACACTATTGTTCACCACCTCTTCCTTTCACAGGCGCAGGGGGCTTCCTAACTGTCTTGATTGGTTAGTAATTGCTACGGGGTTCTATTCACCTTTCCTGGAAGTTTGATTCGCAAATCAAGCCCAGATGTATGCAAGTCCATCATGCTTTCTACTCTTAGAGTACATACTCTGTTCTCAAGGCCTTCGGTTTCTGGGAAAAGTATCGAGTCAGGCAGGTGTCCTTCCCTCAACAGTAAAACTGGAGCAGCCCTGCCGGGACTCGTGGGGACAGGGCTGCAGACCCGCTAGAGCAAACATGCGGCCCAGATACCGACAAATGACAGCAACACACGAGGCTGGGATTTAGCCGTGGAGGTTCCCATGACTTCGTTAACTTCTGAAGCACTGTTCTTCCCCATGTCACCAGGGCACTTGATAACAGTTGCACACTCGAAGTGCACAGCTGGGGTTGTAAGATCTACCTGTCTGGGCAGGAAGACAGAGTCCACAGCTCCGAGAGGGCCAGCCTGCAGCAGAGGCAGCTGAGGGGCTGAAGAAAAAGCAAAGCCACCTCTGCCCGCACCGTCGCACATGCTGTTTGCAGGGGCCATGTGGGAATTCCAGGATTCTCAAGTTGGAAAGAATCCTGACCATCAAGTAGCTTGGGGGCCTGAGTAAAATCACGGACTTAGAGAATCGGAGAACGTACGGAGCTCTTTGCCTTCTCTTCCCTTATAGCACGGGTGGGCCATGCATTTCCACATTGGTTTATTTGTGTGTGCAGTAGCGTCCCTACCCCACAACATTCAGAGCTCCCTGAGACCTTGGGCCATGTCTCTGTCTTCACACCTATACCTGGGGCCTAGCCTGTGCCTGGCCTTAGTAGATGCTCAATAAATACTGGCTGGATAAATGAATCATCCTCCAAAGGTAGTTTAAAAAGCAAAATGTCATGTTTTTGTGCTTTGTTTGCCATCAGCTGGCTTATGATATCAGGACCCCCCCTTTGTTTTTGAGACGGAGTCTGGCTCTGTCACCCAGGCTGGAGTGTAGTAGCACGATCTTGGCTCACTACAACCTCCACCTCCCAGGTTCAAGCAATTCTCCTGCCTCAGCCTCCCGAGTAGCTGGAATTACAGGCACCCGCCACAAAGCCTGGCTAATTTTTGTACTTTTTAGTAGCACAGGGTTTTGCTATGTCCACCAAGCTGGTCTCAAATGCCTGACCTCAAGTGATGTGCCTGCCTCAGCCTCCCGAAGTGCTGGGATTACAGACGTGAGTCACCACGCCCAGCGCCCTTATTACTTTTCAAAGAGGATTTGCAACTCTGGAGGCAAAAATTGTTGAACAGCTTTGAAAAATAAACATTCCTTGTAGCTATATTACTATGTTTATATTACTAGTTGTTTAATTACAGTCTCTGATGGGCTTCGCACAGGTGGATATCTAATACTGACCAGGGCAACTCATTTAACTCAAGGATGAACACCCCATCTTCTATCATAGGGTGCCTCAAGATTATTATAGTTTTGCTGGGTTCAGTGGCTTACACCTGTAATCCCAGCACTTTGGGAGGCCGAGGAGGGAGGATCACCTGAGGTCAGGAGTTCGAGACCAGCCTGGCCTACATGGTGAAACCCCATCGCTACCAAAAATACAAAAATTATCTGGGTGAGGTGGCAGACGCCCGTAATCTCAGCTATTCGGGAGGCTGAAGCATGAGAATCGCTTGAACCCAGGAGGCGGAGGTTGCAGTGGGCCGAGATCGTGCCACTCCAGCCTGGGTGACAAGAGGGAAACTCCATCTCAAAAAAAAAAAACCAAAAAACTGCATTGTCCGTGCAACTGTTAAGTACCGTGGTTTGCGGCTTGTTGCTTTGTCCACAGAAATAAAGCTCTGAGACTTTCCTGCTTCTGCCCAGTGCCCTGCGGGTCCCATAACCCCAGGTCTCCACTCCACAGGACCACCCCCAACCCCAGCCTCCTCAGTTTTCTCTCGTGACCCCTGAGCATTTTTCTCTCCACTTTTGAAACCAAACCACCCCAGGCAGTGAGGTTTTAACCTGAAACACACTAAATATAGAGAGTGAGGCCCCTCTTGCACCATAGACAGTTGTCGAGCCTGGACTTGCCTGACCAGATTTCTAACCTTGGATTCAGTTTTTGAAGATGTTTTCTTCTTCGTCTGTCCGGTAAGTTTAATGATCAATAGCTACGGTTTGCAGAGCACTTACTGTGTGCTGGGCCCTATTGAAGCACATATTATTTAATTTTCACGACAAACCTATGAGGAACAAACAATTGTCTTCCTATTTTACAGATAAGAAAATTGAGACCTAGGCCAGGTGTGGTGGCTCACACCTGTAATCCCAGTACCTTGGGAGGTCGAGGCAGGAGGATCGCCTGAGGTCAGGAGTTCGAAGCCAGCCTGGCCAACATGGAGAAACTCTGTCTCTACTAAAAATGCAAAACTAGCTGGGTGTGGTGGCAGGTACCTGTAATTCCTGCTACTTGGGAGGCTGTGACAGGGGAATTGCTTGAACCCGGGAGGTGGAGGTTGCGGTGAGCCAAGATCACCCCATGGCACTCAAGCCTGGGCAACAAGAGCGAAACTCCATCTCAAAAAAACTCATGAAAGCAACGTAAAGTGGATGCTCCAGGAGGACCTATGAGTGAAAGTTTCACCAGAGGCTCCACAGGTGGGCATTCAGGCATGGAAGGGCAATTAGAGGAAAGCATCGTGAGAGCCGAGGATGACTGTGTATTACAAGCACTCCAGTTTGAAACCAGGCTGTGTTACCCCGGGACTCAGGTCTATCAGAGGGATTCCTTTACCTGCATGGAGCCCTTTACCTGCATGGAGCTACACGGAGAGTTCAAAAGCCTTCAAGCAGAGAATTTGTCATAGGAATGAGAGAGTCACACACCACTCAGGTTCTAGAACTATAGGCCAAGGACAGAGAGGAGATTCAACTCTGAGGCCAGAAAGTATCTATTTCCCAGGCTGTCCTGTGGCCCAGCTCCCACAGCAAGAAGACTGAATCACAGAGGAAATCAAAACAAGAAGCCAGGCACAGTGGTTCGTGCTTGCAATCCCAGAAACTTGGGAGGCCAAGGTGGGCAGATCGCTTGAGCCCAGGAGGTGGAGACCAGCCTGGTCAACATAGGGAGACCCCATCTCTACAAAAGATTTTTAAAACTCAGCCACGCATGGTGGTGCAAATCTGTAGTCTCAGCTACAGGGGAGGCTGAAGTGGGAAGATCATTTCAGTGTGGGTGGGCAAGGCTGGATGACAGTGAGACACTGTTTTTTGTTTGTTTGTTTATTTTACCTACTGATTTAAAACTTTATTGTTAATTTTTAAAATGGGGGAAAAAACTTTTATTGGCAACCATCAAAGAGATATTCACAACAAGACTTTAGAAACCCCTAAACAGGGCCGGGCGCGGTGGCTCAAGCCTGTAATCCCAGCACTTTGGGAGGCCGAGGCGGGTGGATCACGAGGTCAAGAGATCGAGACCATCCTGGTCAACATGGTGAAACCCCGTCTCTGCTAAAAAAACACAAAAAATTAGCTGGGCATGGTGGCACGTGCCTGTAATCCCAGCTACTAAGGAGGCTGAGGCAGGAGAATTGCCTGAACCCAGGAGGCGGAGGTTGCGGTGAGCCGAGATCGTGCCATTGCACTCCAGCCTGGGTAACAAGAGTGAAACTCCGTCTCAAAAAAAAAAAAAAAAAAGAAACCCCTAAACAGATAATTTTCCCTCAACTCGTCAGGCTGTAACAGATTTTAAACCAAGCTGGAGAAATCACTCCAGCTCTGGCCACAAACTAGTCTCTACATCCTGGCCTTCATCCTGGCTGGAAGCTGGATCCCTTCATCCAAGGGCCCAGTTCGAGGGCATTCATGGTTTCCTCAAGTTTGAGCATCCCTCGTTCCTGGCGCTGGCAGTGCCGCTCAGCCACAGACTGGAGCATCCACTTGGCCGGGAGCTTATATATGTAGGAGCCGTAAACCACGACCTTGGTGAAGTGTGGAGACTACAGAGCCTTTAGCTTGAGCATGGCCTTGCTCACCTGTTCGATGTAAGGGATTCGACATCCTTCCCGGCCGAAGATGGCTTCCAACAGCCGCGTCGGGACCTGGAACACCTCTGGATCTTTCAGGTCTTCGGGAACTTTCACCCACGGTGGGATACGGTATTTCTATGTTCCAGGAGCGTTACCATCTTATGACCCTCACAAGCAAAACCACACCACTCTAGCGCAAGCCAGCAGACCCTGTATTTTTTTAAAAAGGCCAGATCAGGCACGGTGGCTCACGCCTGTAATCCCAGCACTTTGAGAGGCTGAGATGGGCGGATCACAAGTTCAGGAGTTCAAGACCAACCTGACCAATATAATAAAACCCCATCTCTACTAAAAATACAAAAATTAACTGGGCCCGGTGGCGTACACCTGTAGTCACAGCTACTCGGGAGGCTGAAGCAGGAGAATCACTTGAACCTGGGAGGCGGAGGTTGTAATGAGCCTATACTGCACTACTGCCCTCCAGCCTAAGTGACAGAGAGAGACTCCATCTCAAAAAAGTAATAATAATAAAAATAAAATAAAATAAAAGGCCAGGTGCAGTGGCTCATGCCTGCAAATCCCAGCACTTTGGGAGGCTGAGGTGAGTGGATCACTTGAGGTCAGGAGTTCCAGACCAGCTGATCAATATGGTAAAACCCCATCTCTCCTAAAAATACAAAAATTAGCTGGTGTGATGATAGGCACCTGTAATCCCAGCTACTCGGGAGGCTGAGGCAGGAGAATCACTTGAACTGGGAGGCAGAGGTTGGAATGAGCTGAGATCGTGCCACTGCACTCCAGCCTGGGCAGCAGAGCAAGACTCTGTCTCAAAAAAAAAAAAAAAAAAAAAAGCGCTGGAGTAACATCTTGAGTAACATCTCTACTGAGCACTGAGAGGGCACGGTAGCTTCAGTGGCCCAGGCTGTGATGGCCAGAAGCTCCATCGAGGTCAGGGTAGCCCTGACCCATGGCATCTAGTGGCCACCATCACTGCAGGAGCGATGAGGTCGATTGTGCCCTGAGGTGGGCGTGGGCTGCCCAGAACATGCAGTACCTTTTCCTAACTAGCACAGAGAAGCCATCTGGGCCTGGAACCATGGTGGGAGGGCGGGAGGTCGTGGCCAGCCTGGAGAACTGTGTTCTTATGTGAGACACTCCCTAGGGTTGGGGTGGGCCCTACAAGCTGGAAGCAGGGAGCCAGAGAGTAGTGTGCAGCTCACAGTCTCTGTGACTGGTTTTACACACCTGGACTGGTTTTGTCAGAGAAAATAGAGTATTGACTGTTCCTGAGACTATTAAATTATCCTTCCTTAACTGCAAGTGTCAGAGGCACTTCCTGACCCTTCCTGGCCTTGCTGTCAGAGCACTTCACACTCCAGTGGCAAGCCAGAAGGGAAATTCACAGAACCAGAGCTGTGAGTGCATTCTCACTGACTGGAGAGCAGACAGCTTGCTGGTCCCTTCCTGGGCCCACCACGGGAGGAGAACCGGGCTGGCTGGGTGAGTCCCTACCTTCCAGAAGCTCTAGGTCTATTTAGAGAGCAAAGCACAGAGCGTGCTCACGACCAAGGTGAATGGAATGCTTTGAAGCTCAGAGCTCCAGGGAGCGGCAGAGCCTTGAAATGTCTTAGCCACCTGCATTGAACATGGGGAGGTATTTTAGTCAGTGACTAAGTCTTCTTGTTCAGAGAGAGGTGTGATCTTGAAGGACGCTTTTAGAGAAAAAGCTAACAATCACTGAGTGCCTCTTCTATGACAGCCACTATGTCACATGTGATGTTTCATATAATTAAGTCACTTAATTCTTTTTTTTTCTGAGATGGAGTCTTGCTCTGTCACCCAGGCTGGAGTACAGTGGCACAATTTCGGCTCATTGCAACCTCTGCCTCCTGGATTCAAGCAATTCTCCCTGCCTCAGCCTCCCAAGTACCTGGGATTACAGGCGCCCGCCACCAAATCCAGCTAATTTTTGTGATTTTTTTTTTTAGTAGAGACGGAGTTTCACCATGTTGGCCAGGCTCTTCTTGAACTCCTGACCTCAGGTGATCTGCCTACCTCGACCTCTCAAAGTGCTGGGATTACAGGTGTGAGCCACTGAACCCAGCCAAAGTCACTTAATTCATACAGCAACAGTGACAACAGTTAATGACACTGATGCCTAAAGAGGTGACCCACCCTGCTCCACAGCCTAGTGGTTCCAAAACAGAGAATTGTGAAGGAATGAAGTGGCTGATCCCATGAGGACAAGCACTGAGGATACCTTTCTTTTTCTTTCTTCATTGAATCCCCAGGGTTTAACTCAGGGCCCAGAGCACAGTAAGTGCTCAATTAATATCTGTGGGATGAGTGAAAACCAAGGGCAACCTGACAGAATATTGTGGTTTATGTCGTAAGGGCATTTCCATGTGCATGCGCTCTGTTGTTCTTCATATTGACCTTGCGAAGAAGAAGGAGCGCAAGTATTAATTGCTGCGTGGCAGTGTTGCTGCCGCTGCCGTTGTATTGTTGTTCTTGTTGTTGTTATATTGTTGCTGTTATCATTCTCCTTTTGTAGACAAGGGAATTGATAGGGAGCCCAGAGAGTTTAAGTTTTTCCAGGGTGAGACAGTTAAGGCTGCCAGAGCTCCAGTCCAGCTCGCGGCTTCTGATCCCAAATCCCAGGGTACTCCGATGGCAAACAACGTGCGCCAGAACCTACAGCTAATTACCTTGTTCTCATAAGGAAGTTCAGGTCTTACTTCAGACCCCCAGATTGCTGCCTCCTGCCTCCTCCCCACTTTTTCTCTCCACTCAAAGATAACTGTCCTTACCCCGTGGAAAGAGGTAACCCCCTGACTCCCCAACACCGCCATCTCTCACCATCCTGGCTTCCTTCCAGCTAAGATGCGTGAAGACACCAAGAAAAGTCCTGGCTAGAAAATTCATCCTGGAAAATAGCTCAACCCTACCTGGCCTGTCATATGCGGGCCATACTATCTCAGGACGGAAGAGCTAATTAGGTGAAACTAGCATGTGGAATGCTCTGTGAATTTCCAAGTCTGTGCAAAAGTTAGTTATTATTATCTTTTTTTTTTTAAAGGATCTCACTCTGTCACTCAGGCTGAAGTGCAGTGGTACACTCTCAGGTAACTACAACCTCTGCCTCCCAGGTTCAAGCAATTCTTTTGCCTCAGCCTCCCAAGTAGCTGGGACTACAGGCATGTGCCACCAGGCCAAGCTAATTTTTGTAGTTTTTGGTAGAGATGGGGTTTCACCATGTTGGCCAGGCTGGTCTCAAATTTTTGACCTCAAAGGATCCAACCACTTTGGCCTTCCAAAGTGCTGGGATTACAGATGTAAGCTGCCACCCCTGGCCCAGTTATTGTCACCTTTTGAGCATCACCTTCCTGAAATGCCTCTGTGTGGCCTCTAGAGATGTCTGGGGCTTCCAAATTGCATTCTAAGAAGGAAGGATAACCTAATTAATACCTTATCCCTTTTCTTCATGGGAATGATGGGCTGAGGCTCCATGCAAGAAAGAGACAGAGGTTTTGAGGAAGGGAAGGGAATGTTAGGAGCAGGGTTTTGTGAAACAAGCATGCAGGCCTGGTCTGCTTCAGACTTCACACTTTTGCTCAGAAATAAACTTGCATGAGGCAGACTGCTATCCTGGGCGAATTTTTGAGTAGAAAGGGAAGATATCCCATTCAACAATAATTTATTAAGTTCCTACTGTGTTCCATAAAGGTATAATAGAGATATATTAGCAAGGTATAGTAGTATGTCATTGTGCTTTCGACTTTTTTTGCTTTTTTAAGATGGAGTCTCGCTCTGTTGCCCAGGCTGGAGTGCAGTGGAGCAGCAATCCTAGCTGACTGCAACCTCCACCTCCCAGGCTCAAGCAGTTCTCCTGTCTCAGCCTCTCAAGTAGCTGGGATTACAGGTGTCAGCCACCATGCCCTGCTAATTTTTGTATTATTAGTAGAGACAGGGGTTTCACTATATTAGCCAGGCTGGTCTCCAACTCCTGACCTCAGGTTGTCTGCCCGTTTCGGACTCCCAATGTGCTGGGATTATAGCCGTGAGCCACCATACTGGGTGCTTTTGGCTTTCTGACAACTTCTTTTCTCTACGATAGGATCAAGAATTAGGAAAGGGGCCGAGTGTGGCGGCTCACACCTATAATCCCAGCGTGTTGGGGGGCTGAGGCGGGCAGATCACTTGAGGTCAGGCATTTGAGACCAGCCTGGCCAACACGGTGAAACCCTGTCTCTACTAAAAAGACAAAAATTAGCCACGTGTGGTGGGAGGCATCTGTAATCCCAGCTAATTGGGAGGCTGAGGCAGGAGAATCACTGGAACCTGGGAGGCGGAGGTTGCAGCGAGCAGAGATTGCACCACTGCACTCCAGCCTGGGAGACAGAGTGAGACTGTCTCAAAACAAAACAAAACAAAAACAAAAACAAAAAAAACCAACAAACAAAAACAACCAAAAAACAAACAAAAGAAAAAAATAAGAATTAGAAAACAAAAAGTCATTGATTAGTCAGAATTATGCCTCAGATACACACATAAATCTGTGCATTTATATATTTACTCTGAGCTGTTCACTTTAGATTTGCATATAGTTACAGCAGATCAAGAAGTCAGAAACTTGAAAGAGAAAGAGCTTCTGCTGTAGATGGATCCATGAACAATGGTCTCGTGCTCGCTTCGGCAGCACATATACTAAAATTGGAACGATACAGAGAAGATTAGCATGAACCCTGCGCAAGAATGACACGCAAATTCGTGAAGCGTTCCATATTTAAAAATAATTATTTTAAATATTTTTTTAATTAAATGAAAAAGAATTTTAAAAATTGAAAAAAAAATAACAAAAAAATAATGGTCTAAAATTAGCCTAGGCTAGGTGCAGTGGTTCATGCTTGTAATCCCAGCATTTTGGGTGGCCGAGTTGGGAAGATCGCTTGAGCCTGGGAGTTTCAGACCAGCCTGGGCAACATAACAAGACCCCACCTTTACAATATCAGTTTTTAAAAGTTAGCTTAGGGGCAGGCACTGTGGCTCACGCCTGTAATCCCAGCACTTTGGGAGACTGAGGCAGGCAGATTACTTGAGGTCAGGAGTTTGAGACCAGTCTGGCCAACATGGGGAAACCCCCTCTCTATTAAAAATATAAAAATTAGCCAGGTGTGGTGGTATGTGCCTGTAATCCCAGCTACTTGGGAGGCCGAGGCAGGAGAATTGCTTGAACCCGGGAGGTGGAGGTTGTAGTGAGCTGAGATCGTGCCACTGCACTCCAGCCTGGGTGACAGAACGTGATTCTGTCTCAAAATAAAACAAACAAACAAAAAAGCATAGGAGCCTGGATCTCAAACCTACCTGTCAGGGCTTTCTGTACCTCTCCACCCAGGACTCAGAACTGAGACCCCAATTTTCCAAGAAAGCACAGAATCTGTTCTAAGTATTCTATCTGAGACAGTAGAAGTATGTGTGGTTGCCTTTGGGAAGAATTCCACCAGAAATGATGCTAATGAAGAAAAGACTGGGAGCATGAAAGGGTCCTCCGTGCACTGTTGCCCACAAACACGCCCCCCAGGTATCTGGCTGATCCTCAGGATGCCAGCAACAGAGGTTCTCCTATGGAAGACAGAAATGGCCCCTTCCTCCAAGAAGCCCACATAGCCTTGGAGGATTGGGGCAGGTGACCTGACTCACACCTAGGCGGAGGCCAACCAGGCCATGAGAACCCAAGGGTGGGGCCACAGGGAGGCCTGATGCCAGGGCAGGCTGTGATGCCCTGAAACGTGCCAGGGGAGCGTGTGGAACATCTCATCAGATACATAAATATCAGGCAGGCTTATGATCGGGTGTCCATGGCCACCTTCTTTCAATTAGGCAACCCTGTCCCCGCTGTAAGGCATCCTGCCAGTCTGCATTCCCACATCCTGCCGCCGGCTCCTGGCCCACCCGTTTCTATATTGAGGAGCTCCTCTCCATAAATAAAGCACAGGAGTCAGGCACCAAAGAAAGGCCATTTGGAGCGCCGGGAAGGCTGTCCCACGGGCCAACAAAGGGCAGGAAGTGCCGGGCGGTGGCCCCTGTGTCTGTCCCTGGGCCCAGCTCACCTGGCTGGGCTATGGGGCCTTTGTGCAAAAAATATCAGACCCAAGTCCTGAACTTCCTGCCATTTGTCAGGCTGTGCTGTGACCCGGGGTTCACCGAAATGCTCTCTGCTCCCAACAATGCACACACACATCCTCTGGAAAAATTCTCTCTGTCTCTCCCATCCAGGCAGTGTTGGCTTTTTATGGAAGCGGCTTCAAGGATGCAGGGCTGAGCAGTGGAAAGTTGAGGCTGCAATTCCCTCCTGAAGAAGCCCCACTCAGAGAGGGAAGGGAGAGGGCAGAGCCCCAGGGGCGGGGACTGAAGATCAGGGCTCTCACCCTAGGAGCCTTGTGGCTGTGGGCTGGGGGTGTCTGTGTCTGGGACTCATTTGCTTCTCACTCCTGTCCACCACTCCAGATGCCCCCTCCCTCCTGGCTCCCCTGAGACTCAAGGGTTTCACTGCCCAAGAGTAGGAAGCAATGAGTGTCACAAACACCTGCTTGCCTACAGAGTCCAGCTTCCAGGAGCACAAAATCAGGACAAATGGGCTGGATGCGGTGGCTCACACCTGTAATCTCAGCACTTTGGGAGGCTCGGGCGGGTGATCACTTGTGGTCAGGAGTTCAAGACCAGCCTGGCCAACATGGTGAAACCCTGTCTCTACTAAAAATTCAAAAGTTAGCTGGATATGGTGGCGGATGCCTGTAATCTCAGCTACTCGGGAGTCTGCGGCAGAAGAATCGCTTGAATCTGGGAGGCAGAGGTTTCAGTGAGCCAAGATTACGACATTGCACTCCAGCCTGGGCTCTGTCTTAAAAATAAATCAAGACAATGCTCTGGTTTCTCTTCGTAACGAATAAATCTTTCGCCTTTTACTAAAGATTTCCGTGGAGAGGAACAATGATGAGTTTATAACTGAATTTTTTGATGTCCTGCTTAGGCAGGGCTCATTAAAAAAAAAAAAAAAAAATCAAGGCAAATGTCTGAGACAAAGTCTAAGGGGATAGAAGGCTGAGTGTGGGGTCAGACATAGGCCAGACATGTCCGTGGATGCCAGGCCCCATCTGGTGAGAGGACACTCAGGATAGCTTCTCCCGCCAATAACCAAAGCAAGAGATCAAAGGACCACTCCACTCACTTGAGCGGAGCTCAGCCCTGGTGAGGGGCTGTAGACAGTGGCTCCCAAATGCTGGGATGGATGTTGATAAAGTGGCCACCTGCCCCCTGTGAACTGAAAAAGACATGTGACGAATTTTCCATCTGGCTAAATTTATTCCGTGGAAAAGATTGTCCTTTTATTCTGAGACTTTCTGAAACAGAGAAAAAGAAAAATGTGGTGAGTTTTTCTATACTGCTAAGCTTATTCCATTCAAAGTTGAATAAGCAACTTTAGAAATGGAATAAGCTTAGCAATACAGCAGTGATTTCAAAAGTTTATTCTAGGATTATGTTCTTTCTCCGTTCTTAGTGTTAAAATGTGCCTTCGTTTATGACCACGTAATTAAAAAATGTGTTCGTTTGATAAAATAAAAAGTTGGCAGTTCTGTGCTAGTCTTCCAAAGGAAAACATGAAAGCCTGTGGTTTGCGAAGTTCCCAACTGGAGAGCCAGGGCCATGGGGGACACAGAAGATGTGGAGACAAGTTTGCTGTCATGTAGCTTGTGACATGATTGGTGAGACGCAAGGCCTATAATGTGGCACATGATAAGACCCCCGGGGTCTGTGCCCAAGTGTGTGGAAGGAGTGACTCATGCTGTTGGAGCTCAGAGGAGAGGCTGGCAGAGGCAGTACCTGCCACATCAGTCCATAGTAAGTGCTCAGTTAAAATTGGCTGAATGGGCTGGCCATGGTGGCTCACGTCTATAATCCCAGCATGTTGGGAGGCCAAAGTGGGAGGATCTCTTGAGCCCGGCAATTAGAGACCAGCCTGGGTAATATAGTGAGACTCTGCCTTTAAAAATAAAAAAATTGGCCGGGTACGGTGGCTCACGCTTGTAATCCCAGCACTTTGGGAGGCCGAGGCAGGTAGATCACCTGAGGTCGGAAGTTTGAGACTAGCCTGACCAACATTGAGAAACCCTTGTCTCTACTAAAAATACAAAATTAGCTAGGTGTGGTAGCACATGCCTGTAATCCCCACTACGCCGTAGGCTGAGGCAGGATAATCGCTTGAAGGGAGGTGGAGATTGCAGTGAGCCAAGATTGCGCCATTGCACTCCAGTCTAGGCAACAAGAGCGAGACTCCGCCTCAAAAAACAAAAAAATTAAAAAGTTAGCTGAGCATGGTGGCACATGCCTGTAGACCCAGCTACTAGGGAGGCTACAGTGGGGGGATCACTTAAGCCTGGGAGGTGGGGGTTGCTGTGCACCAAGATTGTGCCACTGCACTCCAGCCTGGGCAACAGAGCGAGACTTTGTCTCAAATGTAAAATAAAACAAAATAAGCTGAATCAATGAATGATGGGAAGACTGGAAAAGGACTTAACAGAACTAGGACTTGGAGTGGGAGGAAGTCTTGACAAGGTAGAGGAAATACTGCTGGCTCAGGCAGAGGCATAGAAGCCCCAAGAGCATGCTTTTGTGGGGTTTGCTGGGGGCAATACTTACAGAGTCATGGGATTGGATGTTAGACAAGTGGAGGTGAGCCTTGAGAGCCAGACACATGTGTTCAGACTTGATGCAATCAGAAACAGGGAGCCACAGAAGGTTCTCGAGCAGGGAAGTGCCGAGGGGAAATGACAGCGTAAATCTATTTCTGTGATGCGTGATGTAGGAGACTTGGAATCCCAGTGCCTGGTGGGAGGGTGTCTGAGGACTGTGGCTTGGAAGGACTGAGGGCCTGGGTGTGGGCAGTGGTGCTGGTGAGGGTCACTGCTGCGGTGGCAAGGGCTCAAGAAGGCGACTGAGATTTTATGCTGGAGTCTGAGAAAGGTGGTGTTGTTTTATTTTATTTCATTATTTTATTTTTTGAGATAGAGTCTTGCTCTTTTGCCCAGGCTGAAGTGCAGTAGCGCGATCTTGGCTCACTGTAACCTCTGCCTCCCAGGATCAAGTGATTCTCCCACCTCAGCCTCCCGTGTAGCTGGGACTACAGGCGTGTGCCACTGTGCCTGGCTAATTTTTGTATTTTTAGTAGAGATGAGGTTTCACTATGTTGGCCAGGCTGGTCTCGAACACCTGAACTCGTGATCTGCCAGCCTTGGCCTCCCAAAGTGCTGGGATTACGGGCATGAGCAACTGCGCCTAACTATTTTATTTTATTTTTGAGATAGAGTCTTGCTTTGCTGCCCAGGCTAGAGTGCAGTGGTGTGATCTCGGCTCACTGCAACTTCTGCCTCCCGGGATCAAGCAATTCTCCTGCCTCAGTCTTCTGAGTAGCTGGGATTATAGGTGCTCACCACCATGCCTGTCTAATTTTTGTATTTTTAGTAGAGACAGGGTTTCACTATGTTGGCCAGGCTGGTCTCAAACTCCTGACCTCAGGCGATCCGCCCACCTCAGCTTCCCAAAGTGTTGGGATTACAGGTGCTAGCCACCACCCCTGGACTTGTTTTAAAGAAGCATGCTTGGGCCGGGTGAGGTGGCTCACACCTGTAATCCCAGCACTTTGGGAGGCCAATTCGGTCAGATTGTTTTAACTCAGGAGTTCCAGACCAGGCTAAGCAATATGGTGAATTCCTGTCTCTACAAAAAATCCAAAAATATTAGACAGTCATGGTGGTGCACGCCTGCAGTCCCAGCTACTAGGGAGGCTGAGGTGGAAGGATCACTTGAGCTGGGAGTTCCAGGCTGCAGTTAGCCAAGATCATGCCGTTGCACTCCAGCCTGGGAGAGAGATCCTGACCCTGTCTCAAATAAATACAGAAGCATGCTTAGGATCGGTGCAGTGGTTCACACCTGTAATCTCAGAACTTTGGGAGCCTGAGGCAGGAGGATTTCTTGAGACCAGGAGTTCAAAACCAGCCTGGGCAACAAAGCGTGACCTCATCTTTAATAAAAATAAAAATTAAAAAATCAGCTGAGCATGGTGGCTCGTAATAAGTATATGTGTTTTCAGGGTATATGTGATAGTTTGATAATTCAGATTATCAAATCAGGGTAATTGGGATATCTATCACCTTAGATATTTATTTTTCCTTTGTGTTAGGAACATTTGAATTATCATCTTCTAGCTATTGTTTTGGAGAAAGGGTGTTTCTCTGTCTCCCAGGCTAAAGTGCAGTGGCGCAATCATGGCTCCCTGCAGCCTCAAACTCCCAGGCTCAAGCAGTACTCTTCCCTCAGCCTCCTGAGTAGCTGGGACTACAGGCGCCTGTCACCCGCCAGGCTAAGCTGCTAAGTTAAAGTGGACAAATGATTGATGTTAGCTGTAGTCACCCTAGCGAACTATTGGACACCAGGTCTTTGACATGACTGCTGGAACGGCAGTGTAGGAGAGGTAGAAGGTTTCGATGTGCTTGGCTTTGAATTTGGCAACTTTAAGCGGTAACTGGGCAGCTCGTGAGCCCTGACCACCTCCCCAAGGGAGGGCAGAAGCCCTCGGGTACTGTCCTGGACACGAGGGGGAGCTTGATGGAGGCGGAGGTACGGAAGAGCTCCAGCTTGGTCTAATAACTGTGGAATTCAGGTCTGGATTAAAGGAGAAGGACTTCCAGGGATGAGGGGTCACCCTCCCTGGAGGGGTGGAGGAGGCTGTCAGGCAGGCGGGCCCACACCCACAGCTTAGATAACCCTGAGCTATTTCAGGAAGAAAGCCCTAAGAAGATAAACAGTCAGGTGGCCAGCAGATGGGCAGATAACCTGAGCTTATCCAAGGAGAGGCGGAAGGGGGCCCTTTGAGGGCAGGGTCCTCCAAGACAGGAAGGTGCCAAAGTGCGTGCGTCAGAGGGAGATAGGAGGGGCTGGAGCAGGCCTGTGGGGGTGGAATTCCAGCTGGGAGGGGCGGCTTCTGCCCTGGCCTGGTCACAAGTGGCGAGAGAAGTCCTGTGATGCTCACGGGAAGTGGGGACAGAGCTCCCTGAGGTCTCCCAAAATCCAGGAGATGCAAACCTTATTTAGGGTCTGAATGCACCCCAGTCGTGCCAGCGGCGGAAAGCCTTGTACCCTTTATTCTTTCAGGTTGTTCACAAGTCCGTGCTCACATTTATTGGAGGCGTAACTCCAGTGTGGTGCAGCGTGTGTGCGTGTGTGGTAGTGTGCGCATGAGAGGGTGGTCTTGTGGGCATGGCTGGTATATAGGTGCACTTTGTCATGTATGCACGTGGTGAAGGATGTAGTGTGCCTGTGTAACGTGTGGTTGATGGTGGCATGTGTATGTGCAAATGCTGTGTATGAAATGTGTGGGTGTTGTGTGTGTGAAATGTGTGTGGTGCATTATGTGTGTGTGGTGTGCTGCAGCATCTGTGGTACAATGTGTGTGTGTGATCCTGTGTGTGTGTGTGTGTGTGTGTGTGTGGTCTGAGTGTGGTGTAGTGTGTGTGGTGTGAGTGTGTGGTGCAGAGTGTGGTGTATGTGGTGCTGCAATGTGTGTATGGTCTGAGTGTGTGGTGTGAATGAGTGGCATGAGTGTATGATGCAGAGTGTGCTGTGTGCTGTGTGTGTGGTGGTGCAGTGTGTGTGTGATGTGTGTGTAGTGTGTGGGGTGCAGTGTGTGTATGTATGGTGTATGTGTGGTGTGTGATATGTGTATGTAGTATGTGTGTGGTGTGTGTGGCAGGTGTGGTGTGAGTGGTGTAGTGTGACTGTGTGGTGTGTGTAGCATGAGTGTGTGTGGGGCATGAGTGTGTGGTGTGAGTGATGTATGTAGTGTGTAGGGTGGATGGGTAGTGTATGTGGTGTGAGTGTGTGACCAGTGTATATAGTGTGTGGTATGTGTGGAATGAGTGTGTGGCATGAGTGTGTGGTGTGAATGGTGTATGTAGTGTGTGGGGTGTATGATGTGGTGTGAGTGGCGTACATAGTGTGTGGGGTGTAATGTAGTGTGAGTGTGTGATGTGATGTGAGTGGTGTATGTAGTGTGTGGGGTGAGTGTGTGGCATATGTAGTGTGTGGGGTGTGTGGTGTGAGTGGTGTATGTAGTGTGTGGGGTGGGTGTGTGGTGTGGTGTGGTGTGTGTGGTGTGAGTGGTGTATGTAGTGTGTGGGGTGTGTGGTGTGGTGTGTGTGGTGTGAGTGGTGTATTAGTGTGTGGAGTGTGTAATGTGGTGTGAGTGTGTGGCATGAGTGGTATATGTAGTG
>NW_016107392.1:4339548-4344559 GCF_001604975.1 Cebus imitator | reverse complement strand
AAAAAAAAAAAAAAAAAAAAAGCTTCTGTATAGCAAAAGAAATAATCAACACAGCAAACAGACAAGCTACAGAACGGGAAATAATAATTGCAAACCACGCATCTGACAAAAGGACTAATGTCCGCAATCTATAAGGAACTCAAACAGCTCAACAAGAAAAGAACAAATAACCCCATTACAAAAGTGCGCAAAAGACACAGATATTTCTCAAAAGAAGACATACAAGTGGCCAAGAAACATATGAAAAAATGCTGGACATCACTAATCATCAGGGAAATGCAAATGAAAGCCACATGAGATACCATCTTACATCTGTCAGAATGGCTATTACGAAAAAGTCAAAAAACAACAGATGTTGGCGAGGATGTGAAGAAAAGGAGACACTTAGACGTTGTTGGTGGGAATGTAAATAAGTACAACCTTTGTGAAAAATAGTATGGAGATTTCTGAAAGACTCAAAATAGAACTCCCATTCAATTCAGCAATCCCACTACTGGGTATCTACCCAAAGGGAAAGAAATCATTACATCAAAGAGTTGCCTGCACGCATATGTTTATTGCAGCACTATTCAAATAACAAAGATGTGGAATCAGCCTAAATGTCCATCAATAGAGGATTGGATAAAGAAGATGGCATACTACTCAGCTGCAGGAAAGGATGAAATCATGCCTTTGGCAGCAACATGGATGGAACTAGAGGCCAATGTCCTAAGTGAAATAACTCAGAAACAGAAAGTCAAATACTGTGTATTCTTACTTCTAAGCGGGAGCTAAACGATGGGTACGTATGGACATACAGAGTGGAATAACGGATATTGGAGACTCCAAAAGGTGGGTGGGTTGGAGGAGGGTGAGGGAGAAGAAATTACCCGCTGTGTACGATGTGCACTTTTTGGGTGATGGGTATGCTAAAAGCTCAGACTACACTGCATAATATATGTGTGCAAGAAATCTTCACTTGCCAGCTGGGCAAGGTGGCTCACACCTGTGATCCCAGCACTTTGGGGGGCCGAGGCGGGCGGATCACCTGAGGTCGGGAGTTCAAGACCCGCCTGACTAACATGGAGAAACCCTGTCTCTATGAAAAATACAAAATTAGTGGGGTGTGGTGGCACATGCCTTTAATCCCAGCTACTCGGGAGGCTAAAACAGGAGAATCGCTTGAACCTGGGAGGCGGAGGTTGTGGTGAGCCAAGTCGTGCTATTACATTCCAGCCTGGGCAACAAGAGCAAAATTCCATCTCAAAAATAAATAAATCAATCGGCACTTGTACCCTCAAAATCTATAAACACTTGTAAAAGATGTCCTTTCCAGTTTTAATTCACAAAGATATTCTCCTACATTTTTTTTTCTTTCTTTTTTTTTTAAAGACAGGGTTTCACCATGTTGGTCAGTCTGGTCTTGAACACCCGACCTCAGGTGATCTGCCTGTCTTGGCCTCCCAGAGTGCTGGGATTATAGGCGTGAGCCACTGCGCCCAGCCTCATTTTTTTTCTTTTTTCTTTTTTAAGACAGGATCTCTGTCACCCAGGCTGGAATGCAGTGGTGCGATCTCGGCTCACTGCAGCTTCAGGCTTCCAGTTCAAGCAATTCTCCTGCCTCAGCCTCCCAAGCAGCTGGGATTACAGGCACATGACACCATACCTGGCTAATTTTTGAATTTTTTGTAGAGATGGGATTTCACCATGTTGGCCAGGCTGGTCTAGAACTCCTGATGTCAAATGATTCACCTGCCTGGGCTTCCCAAAGTGCTGGGATTACAGGTGTGAGCCACCATGCCCAGTCTCCCCTACAGTTTCTCAAACTCCTGGGCTCAAATGATCCTTTCGCCTCCATCTCCCAAGTACCTGGGACTCCAGGCATGTGCACCTCCTGGCCCATAATGTTTTTCTATTTTTTTCAGTATTGGTCATTACCCAGAGTGACAGGTATTTTGCAAAGAACTTTGCAGCCATGATTTTAATAGGCAGAGACTATTTTAGATACTTTACATGTATTAATATGCTTAATCTTCATAATAGCCCTATCAAGTAGGAACTATTATTATCCCCATGATACATATAAGGAAACCAAGGCACTGAGAGATGAAGTAACTTCTCCAGGATCATACAGGTAATGGGTTGAAGAGTCAAGGAATCTGGCTCCAGAGACTGTGTTCTCAACATCTTTGCTAGACCACTGCTCTAGCTGACTTCCATAGCAACCCTTAGACCAGGCAAACAGATGCTACTCCTGCTGGGGAGAAGGGAAGCCCCTTGCCTGTGCTTACAGCCCTAGCCAATGGCCAAGACAGTCCGCCCAGAGCCTGTGCCCTGAGCCACTTAGCCTCTTCTCTCATTGGGAAAAAACACAAGAGACGGGGCCTCGATCCACGTGGTTCATTTTGGGAAGTGGATCCCAAAGAACAGGAGTGGGAGACTGAGAGTGAACAGGCAAGGAGGGTACACCAATCTAAGAATGTGTCTCCAGGCTGTCACTGCTGTGTGCAGCTGGGCACCATCATGCTACGAGCCTCGGAGGAGTATATGGAAGCAGGGTCAGAACTATCCCCAGGACAAATGAAAGGGATAGCACTTATCCACCGGCTTGGGTATCCTGTGGGCCAAGGGTTATTCTGCCACATGTGTTAGTGTCCAGAACGCCTGTCCTGGGCACAGAGGGCCCCTGGGGCAGAAATGAGATGGTCACGGGTACAGCTGAGCCCAGGTGCTGTGGCCAGGTCTTGGGGAAATGTGTGTGAGAGCCTGTGAGGGAAGGCGCTGTCCAGCGTTAACTACTACTGCCACGTCCCACGTGGTCTTCTGCACTTTCTCTTCCTGTGTGTCTTTCTCACTTCAGGTAGACAGCTGGCTTCTGGTAGCCAGCACTTTAGCTCCTTGATCATTGTTTCCATGGTGCCCAGTGCGGTGCTGGGAATAGAGCATGAACTCCAATATCAGCCTGCCCCCTCCACTTTCTTTTTTTTTTTTGAGACAGAGTCCTGCTCTGTCAACCAGGCTGGACTGCAGTGGCATGATCTCCACTCATTGCAACCTCTGCCTCCCAGGTTCAAGTGATTCTCCTACTCAGCCCCCTGCAGCTGGGATTACAGGCACACACCACCACACCTGGCTAATTTTTGTCTTTTTAGTAGAGACGGGGTTTCACCGTGTTGGCTAGGCTGGTCTCGAACTCCTGACCTCAGGTGATCCACCTGCTCAGCCCGCCTTGTACCCAGGACCTTTGCTGTTCCAGGTACCAGTCTGGGTTCTCTACATGTACCATAGCCTTGCATCTTGACAAGAACCTGTTCTGCCTGCCTCATGTACAGGGACGTTGAGGCTGAGAGGCTAGAGGCTCAGGGCGGCAGAGCTGAAAGCAGAATCTGGGTGGGTTGGTAGGAGGCTAACAGGACCCTGTGCTACCTCTGCGCTGGCTGAAGTGGGGAGCTCCCAGTTTCTCCTGCTGGATCTGAGAAAACCATGGCATGGGGAGCAATGAGGCTTTCGGCAGAAAGAGGTGGAGTCTTAACAACAACACAGAGCAGGAAAGCCAGAGCTTGCCTAAGGAATAGCACTTTGGCCAAGGGTAGGAAACCTGTGGGAGGTGCTCTCACAGCCAGTTGCCCCTGGGAGTAGGAGGAGGGGAGGAGGGCCCAGGAGGGGAGGGTGCCTCCTAGGGTTCAGCTGGTGATAGAGCTGGCCTTTTTAGTTTATTTATTACAATTTAAAAATTCAGTTGGGGGAGGGCCTGTCTTGGACATTATTGTTTCTTTTTCTAATTATTTTATTATTATTTTTTAAGTTCCAGGGCACATGTGCAGGATGTGCATGCTTGTTACATAGGTAAACGTGTGCCATGGTGATTTGCTGCACCCGTCAACCCATCACCTAGGTATTAAGCCCCTCACGCATCAGCTCTTTTCCCTAATGTTCTTCCCCCACCACCCTCCCCTGACAGGACCCAGTAAGTGTTGTTCCCCTCCCTGTGTCCATGTATTCTCATTGTTCAGCTCTCACGTATAAGTGAGAACATGGCCGGGCGCGGTGGCTCAAGCCTGTAATCCCAGCACTTTGGGAGGCCGAGGCGGGTGGATCACGAGGTCAAGAGATCGAGACCATCCTGGTCAACATGGTGAAACCCTGTCTCTATTAAAAATACAAAAAATTAGCTGGGCATGGTGGCGCGTGCCTGTAATCCCAGCTATTCAGGAGGCTGAGGCAGAAGAATTGCCTGAACCCAGGAGACGGAGGTTGTGGTGAGCCGAGATCGCGCCATTGCACTCCAGCCTGGGTAACAAGAGTGAAAAACTCCGTCTCAAAAAAATAAATAAATAAATAAAAAATAAGTGAGAACATGCGGTGTTTGGTTTTCTGTTTGTGCATTAGTTTGCTAAGGATAATGGCTTCCAGCTCCATCCAAGTCCCTGCAAAGAACATGATCTTGTTCCTTTTTATGGCTGCGTAGTATTCCATGGTTTATATGTGCCACATTTTCTTCATTCAGTCTATCATTGATGGGCATTTGGGTTGATTCCATGTCTTTGCTATTGTGAATAGTGCTGCAATGAACATATGCATGCATGTATCTTTATAATAGAATGATTTATATTCCTTTGGGTATATAACCAGTAATGAGGTTGCTGAGTCAAGTGGTATTTCTGGTTCTAAATCTTTGAGGAATCGCCATACTGTCTTCCAAATAGTTGAACTAATTTACAAACAACCACCTTAAAAAGTGGTCAGAGAAGGTTGCAGTGGCTCACACCTGTGATCCCAGCACTTTGGGAGGCTGAGGCAGGCAGATCACCTGAGGTCGGGAGTTCAAGACCAGCCTGAGTAACATGGAGAAACCCTGTCTCTACTAAAAATACAAAATTAGCCGGTGTAATGGTGCATGCCTGTAATCCAAGCTACTCGGGAGGCTAAGGCAGGAGAATCACTTGAACTCAGGAGGCGGAGGTTGCCATGAGCTGAGATCGCGCCATTGTACTCCAGCCTGGGCAACAAGAGTGAAACTCCATCTCAAAAA
>NW_016107392.1:4335808-4338698 GCF_001604975.1 Cebus imitator | reverse complement strand
AAAAAAAAAAAAAAAGGCCTAGTGGCTCACACCTGTAATCCCAGCACTTTGGGAGGCTGCAGTGGGCCGATTATGATGTCAGGAGTGTGAGACCAGCCCAGCCAACATAATGAAACCCCGTCTCTACTAAAAATACAAAAATAAGTCCGGCATGGTGGTGCATGCCTATGGTCCCAGGTACTTGGGAGGCTGAGGCAGGAGAATCGCTTTAACCCAGGAGGTGGAGGTTGCAGTGAGCAAAGATCACACCACTGCACTCCAGCTTGGGCAACAGAGTGTGACTTCATCTAAAAAATAATAATAATAATAATAATAAAAATAAAAAAAGATGCCATCACACTGCACTCTCCTTGGGGGCAGGGATCCCTGCTTCTCCTTCTTTGTATTAGGGAGAGGCAGAGAGACACACTTCGAGCCTTTTGGTCATCTGGAGGACTGGAGGGTGAGCCTGAAGTCTGATGGGTGGGGTCCCACTCCTTCTCAGGAAGTCCCCCTGGCCACCCTCTTCCTCCTGCCCTAACGCACCCACCAGACCTTCCCTCGCACCAGCTTGTTAACATTTCCATTACTGATTTTCGGCAAAGAGCCTAGAAGTCTGTGGGGGAAAGCAGCTCCCTTAATGTCCTGTAGGGGAGGAAGGGTTGCTCTAGCCCTGCCTGCTGATTCTGCAAACTGCCACCCTGCCCAGGCATGCACAACTAAACAGCCAGCAGGAATGGAAAAAGGGACACTGGGCATGGTGGCTCACAACTGTAATCCCAGGACTTTGGAAGGCTGAGGAGGGGGTATCAGTTGAGGCCAGGAGTTCAAGACCAGCCTGGCCAACATAGTGAAACCCTGTCTATACTAAAAATAAGAAAGTTAGCCAGGTGTGGTGGGGCGCGCCTGCAATCCCAGCTACTTGGGAGGGTGAGGCAAGAGAATCACTTGAATCGGGGAGGTGGAGGTTGCAGTGAGCTGAGATCACGCCATTGCACTCCAGCCTGGGGGACAGAGTGAGATTTTGTCTCAAAAAAAAAAAAAAAAAAAAAAATGAAAGAAAGTAAAAGGGACAAGAGAGTATCCTCCCCAGACCAGGGGCCTAGTTGGCCAACCCTTGGCCAAATAGCCACAGCAGTAGAATTTGTCCTTGGTCTTCCTGCCACATGTCCCTCTCCTGACTGGCACATTTTCTGCCACTGCAAGTAATTGACCTTATGCCTTGCCTCCTTTAGCCTGGCCCTGGTCCCAGTCTCTTGGCTCCCTCTGTGCTCATGGTGTAATCCCAGCACTTTGGGAGACCTAGGTGGGCGGATCACTTGAGGTCAGGAGTTTGAGACCAGCCTGGCCAGCATGGTAAAACTCCATCTGTACTAAAAATACAGAAAGTAGCTGGGCGTGGTGGTGGGTGCCTGTAATCTCAGCTACTCAGAAAGCTGAATCAGGAGAATTGCTTGAACCCAAGAGGCAGAGGCTGCAGTGAGCCGAGATTGTACCATTTACTCTAGCGTGGGCAAAAGAGGGGGACTCCGTCTCAAAAAAAGAAAGAAAAAAGAAAGAAAGAAAGAGAGAAAGAAAGAAAGAAAATGTAGGAGAATATCTTTGTGAGTTAAAACTGGAAAGGAACCACCTGTGTCCTGGCTGAGAGTTTTCAGGGCTTTTTGGGGCCCAAGGATTCCTGAAATCATACATCACCCACATATGCTTTGAGACATGCTTTAATTTTTTTTTTTTAAAGACTAGTCAAGTGCAGTAGTGAGAAGAGGGGAAAGAGTAGAACAAGGAGTTCGATCTGTAACTGACTGTGAACAATCAATTGAGATAACTCACTACCTTTGGACCAGCCGATTTAATTTTTTTTTTTTCTGGATGCCCTATGACTTCCCTAAAAATTGAATTAATTATAGAACAGATCTATGGTGGCAATGGGTCATGTTTGGTTAGAAGGTGATAATCTACAGAATTCTACAGATTCCAGGGCCTCGCCCCGGAGCTGAATAAACTGGCATTTAATTTTTTTATGCTGGCCTCAGTTTCTTTATTTTAAGCTCGGCAATGACCCTTACACTACTGACCTATGCCATCTAGGCTAATAAGAGGATGAATCTTCTTCTTTTTTTTGAGACGAAGTCTTGATCTTGTCCCCAGGCTGGAGTGCAATGGCATGATCTCGGCTCACTGCAACCTCTACTTCCTGGGTTCTAGTGATTCTCCTGTCTTAGCAACCTCTGCCTCCTGAGTTCAAGCGATTCTCCTGTTTTAGCCTTTTGAGTAGCTGGGGATTACACGTGCCTGCCACCACACCCGGCTAATTTTTGCTACATCTGTGGAGATGTTTAACCTTTTATCTGTAGCTACTATCTGCTTAGGAACAAAAGGAAAAGCAGCTTCTTGCATGACTCAGCTTTCAGCTTAATTTTTTCATTTTGACAGAGTTAATTGGAGTCCCAAGTTTTTATTTTCCTTTCACACACTGTAATAGTGTACATCTGTCTCCTCTCTCTCTATATGTATGTATATACACACATATGTACATATATACATGCATATATACACATACATAATATATATCTAAACATATGTATTTGTGTGTACATATATAGACACAAAAGTACTGTCCAGGCAGGATAGCTCATGCCTGTAATCCCAGCACTTTGGGAGGCCGAGGCTGGAGGATTGCTTGGGGTAAGGAGTTTGAGACCAGCCTGGGCAACATAGAGAGACTATCTCCACATAAAAAAAAAAACAAAAAACCCATGACTATTTGCACATATATATTGCAAAACCAGGATCATGCAGTGTGCGCGATTCTTCAACTTGCTCCCCCACAATCATATCAAACTGACGACTTGGACCCAACTGCTTCTCAGGGGTCAGTTAACATTTCTGTACATACAAATGCCATTATATA
>NW_016107392.1:4329849-4335689 GCF_001604975.1 Cebus imitator | reverse complement strand
CTCTGTCATCCGGGCTAGAGTGCAGTGGCATGATCTCGGCTCACAGCAACCTCTGCCTCCCAGGTTCAGGCGATTCTCCTGCCTCAGCCTCCTGAGTAGCTGGGATTACAGGCACCCATCACTACACCGAGCTAATTTTTTTTTTTTTAATTTTTAGTAGAGACAGGGTTTCACCATGTTGGCCAGGCTGGTCTCGAACTCCTGACCTTGTGATTTGCCTGCCTCAGACTCCCAAAGTGCTGATATTACAGGTGTGAGACATCATGCCCAACCTGCCATTATATTTTAACGGGTTCTTTCCCATTGTTTGTGGATGACTTGTCTTGAACAAGGCTATGTTCTGGGGACCAGAATTTACATACTATTAAGGGAGATAGGAATAGGAAATATACAGTAATTAAGTTGATAGGCAGGAGCATTGTGGATGGTGTTAGGTGTTAGGAATATAAAACAGGATCTGTGGGCTTCAGGGGCAATGCCACTATGGAGGTGAAGTGATGTTTGATAACCCATTGGGAACCAGCCCCAACCCCATTCGTGGGTGCCCTTAGTCCTGGCAGTGATGAAGGATTGAGAAAAGGAAATAAAGACAGAGACGCAAGAGTAGAATTTACAGCATGGATCCAAGGGACCAACGCAAGTATGGGAACCGCCTTGGCCCCAGCTCTGTGCACCAAACACTTTTATTATGTGCATCTCATTGATTTTATGGGCGTGGAAGGGGAGAGTGAAGGGGGTGGGTAAGATGGGGGAGGGAAGAGCACTTGTAATCCTTCTAAGACATGCTAAACCAGTGCTCTGAGCATTCAACAGCACTTGAGATCCTTTTAAGACCCGCTAAACTAGTGCTCTGAGTTTATCACTGATTATCATGAGGATGTGGCTGCATTAGAAATATATCAGATTAGCAGCCACTGGATCTGACCACACCCAAAGCATCAAGCGGCTTTCATCTCCTGAGCACTGAGAACATAGAGCAATTAATATCACTCCACATCCCAAGAACCTAGGCAGAGCCTGACGTGTTCCGTGATCTCTGCTCTGCAAGGCTTTTCTCCTCTTTGCTAGCTCCCATCTGCAAAGACCCTTCTGGATCTTGTGAGCAGAGGTCACCTCCCTTCTCAGAGATTTTTGCATAAGCCCTCTTTACGAGGCCCTCATGCAGTCTCCATGTTGAGAAGGCGTTCGTAGGACCAGAGCAGTATTCCCTGCTCTGCAACCACCCCAAGGTGTTCCCCGGTGTTACTGCGCACTAGGATGGTCTTTTCCTTAGGCCTCCTGTTGCTGCTTGATTTCTTATTAACTGCACCAATAATATAGTTTAGTTCGATGTATAAACTTCAGTGTACTCTGAGCCAAGGAAGGTTATTATTTGGATCGAATTAACATAGGCCTCCCCCCGGCTGTCTTGACCCACGGATAACTCCAGTTAGAACTTCTGGGCGGGGCAAGGTGGCTCACGCCTGTAATCCCAGCACTTTGGGAGGCTGACGCGGGAGCATAACCTGAGGTTAGGAGTTCGAGACCAGCATGGCCAACATGGTGAGTCTCCTGCTTCAGCCTCCCTGAGTAACTGGGATTACAGTTGACCACCATCACACCTAGCTAATTTTTTTGTATTTTTAGTAGAGATGAGGCGTCAACATCTTGGGCAGGCTGATCTTGGACTCCTGGCCTCGTGATCCACCCTCCCTCGCCTCCCAAAGTGCTGGGATTACAGGCATGGTGAGCCCTGACAATGTGTTTTTTAATATTGATTTTCTGCGATGATGATGACAAAGATGGTGCTGATGATGATGACATGGGTTGAACTGTCCCCCCTGCAAAAAGATATGTTCAAACCCTAACCCCTGGGACCTGCAAATATGACTCTATTTGGAAATAGGATTTTTGTGGATGTCATCAGGTCATTGGGGTGGATCTCATCCAATAGCTGATGTCTTTATAAGAAGCAAGGTGGGGGACAAAAAAAAAAAAAAAAAAAAAAAGAAGCAAGTTGGGCACAGACACACAGGGAAAATGCCATGTGATGATGGGGCAGAGATTGAGGTGATGGTGTCACAACCAAGGAATGCCAGGGATTGATGACAGCAGCCAGAAATTAGGAGACAGGCATGGAACAGATTCTTTCTCAGATTTCCCAAGAAGGAACCAACGCTCCCAACACCTCATTTTCAGACTTCTGGCCTCCAAAACTGTGGAACAATAAATTTCTGTTCTTTGAAGCCACCCAGATAATTGTGCTTTGCTCTGGCAATCCTAGCAAACTAATAAAATACTTTCCTCTTGTAAAGCACTTTTGTGTGCATTTTCTTGTGAAAGCAGAGGCAGAGAAGCATTTGAATACTTTACAAACAAGAAACACCCTTTAGCTGGGTGTAGCAGCTCAGCCTGTAATCCCAGCACTTTCGGAGGCCGAGGCGGGGGGATCACCTGAGGTCAGGAGTTCGAGACCTGCCTTGCCAACATGGTGAAACTCTGTCTCTATTAAAAAAAAAATTACAAAAGTTAGCCAGGCGTGGTGGTGGGTGCCTGTAATCCCAGCTACTTGGGAGGCTGAGGCAGGGATAATTGCTTGAACTGGGGAGGCGGAGGTTGCAGTGAGCTGAGACGGCGCCACCCCAATCTAGGCTGGGTGACAGAACAAGCCTCTGTCTCCAAAAACAAAAACAACAACAACAACAAAAAACAAATAATTGGCTGGGCACAGTGGCTCACATCTGTGATCCCAGAACGTTGGGAGGCAGAGGCTGGCAGATCACCTAAGGTCAGGAGTTAGACACCAGCCTGACCAACATGGGAAACCTCGTCTCTACTAAAAATACAAAAATTGGCCAGGTGTGGTGGTGGGTGCCTCCTGTAATCCTAACTACTCAGGAGGCTGAGGCAGGAGAATCACTTGGACCCTGTAGGTGGAGGTTGCAGCAAGCCGAGATTATGCCACTGCACTCCAGCCTGGGTGACAGAGTGAGACTCCATCTAAAAAAAAATTAGCTGGGCATGGTGGTGGGTGCCTGTAATCCCAGCTACTCAGGAGGCTGAGGCGGGATAATGGCTTGAACCCGGCAGGTGGAGGTTGCAGTGAGCCAAGATTGCGCCACTGCCCTCCTCCCCATCCTGGGCGACAAAATGAGACTGTCTCAAAAAACAACAACAACAATAACAAAACACCACACACACACACACACACACACACACACACACACCCCAAAACTGCATTATCAATAAGGAAACTGAATCGCTTATTTTTATGTGGAATTGTCACCTTACTTTAGTAGTCCACTTTAACTCTAGAAAGGCGGTGACAGCTTTGCAGGATCCGGCTGGGTGGCTCACACCTGTAATCCCGGCACTTTGGGAGGCAGAGGCAGGCAGATCCCTTGAGGCCAGGAGTTCGAGACCAGTCTGGTCAATATAGTGAAACTCCATCTCTACTAAAAATACAAAAAATGAGCCTGGCATGGTGGTGCATACCTGTAATCCCAGCTACTTGGGTGGCTGAGGCACAAGAATCACTTGAACCTGGGAGGCAGAGGTTGCAGTGAACAGAGATCGAACCACTGCACTCCAGCCTCGGTGACAGAGAGAGACTGTCTCAAACAAACAATCAAAATGATTTGCAGAATCCTGGAAGAGACAGGGAAAGGGTCCTGATCAGTGCTTCTCAAACTACAGGCATATATACATCACCTGGGTGTCTTGTCAAAATACAGACACTGCTTCAGTTTGCTTGGGGTGGCCTGATATTCTGCATTGCTGTCAAGCTCCCAAGGGATGCATCTGCTGCTGGCCACAGACCACACTGTGAGGAGGGTTTGATGGATTTCTACCACACAGGCCTCTGCCCTGCCTAAGGCCCAAGCACCTTTGAGAAGACTGGCTGCTCACCCTCTTCCTCCCCTGATTTTTGTGATAGCAACAGCCAGCCTAGCAGGTTTCATGTGTGTCCCTTCTCCCTTAGGTAGTCGCAGCTGTGACATCTTTCCCTACCTAACCTGTCCCCCAGTGTAGCATGTGCTCTTCTCAGCCTACATTAGTATTCCAGTGAGCCCACCTCGTCAACAGCAGGACGTACCAGGGGAGGGGAGAGGAAATTTAGCATAAAGGAGGACTGCAAACACATCAGGACACAAAACACACACATTCAGCCAAAAGACCCCCATTCCTGGACTCTATCCAAACCCGTCCCTTTATTATTTTTGTTCTCTTTCCTCTTTAGCTAGATATTGCCTGAAAACAGCCTGGGCGTTGCTAAGGGAACGCCTTAGAACCTCCCTGAACACATCATTGTTTAATTCCAGCACAGGCAGCCCGGAGGAATTTGCTATTTGTTTAAGAGATGAAAGCCTCAAACTTCCACACATTCTTCTCCAGCTTCACTCCCCTTTAACTGTATGGCCCAGCCAGAGTAAAGCGCATTGGGTGGAGGGAACTCATGGGACCCAACAAGGCAGTATGTGCTCTGTGGATGGTCCTTGCTATTCAAAGACAAAGAGATCCAGGATTTCTCTTGGCTGGGTATTGGGGGAAGAACTGTCCTCAGATGATGGTATGAGAAGGACATGATGGCAGAGGAAAACCTCTCAGTGATATTTACGCCAGTCTCAAATCTGTAAATGGAGAATTGACCCAAACTTCCCTCAGGGCCTCGGTTTCACAGACCGTAATTCGAGGAAGGGTACCAGAGACCCACTGAGCAGTACACCTAACCTGCATGTATATCACATGAAAATAGTCAACAAGGCTGGGCAAGGTAGCTCACGCTTATAATCCCAGCACTTTGGGAGGCCAAGGCAGGAGGATCACTTGTGATCAGGAGTTTGAGACCAGCCTGACGAACATGGTGAAACCCCGTCTCTACTAAAAATACAAAATTAGCCAGGAGTGGTGGTGCGTGCTTGTAATCCCAGCTACTCCAGAGGCTGAGGCAAGATAATCGCTTGAACCTGGGAGTTGGAGGTTGCGGTGAGCCGAGATCACACCATTGCGCTCCAGGCTAGGCAACAAGAGCGAAACTCTGTCTCAAAAAAAAAAAAACAAGAAAGAAAAAGAAAGAAAATAGGTGCCTGGTGCAGTGGCTCACGCCTGTAATACCAGCACTTAGGGAGGCTGAGGCAAGTGGATCACCTGAAATTGGGAGTTTGAGGCCAGCACGACCAACATGGAGAAACCCCATCTTTACTAAAAATACAAAATTAGCCTGGTATAGTGGCATATGCCCATAATCCCAGCTACTTAGGAGGCTGAGGCAGGAGAATCAGGTGAACCTGGGAGATGGAGGTTGCAGTGAGCCAAGATTGTGCCACTACACTCCAGCCTGGGCAATGAGAGTGAAATTCTGTCTCAAAAGAAAGAGAAAGAAATAGAAAGAAAGAAAGCAAAAGAAATGAAAGAAGGTGTACGGCCGGTTGCCTCACTGGGAGGCCGGACACACCCACCTCTGCACTCAGCACCTGACTCTGTACTCGGCACCTAGATCTGCCGCATGGCTCCCCTGGAAGGCTCCGGCTAATGCAACCCTGGCTGGCTCTTGCACCGGAAAACCCGCCCAACAACCCGCCAACCAATAGTGGCCTGCCCCTCTCAATCCCGCTCCCCTGGACCCAATCAGAGCACCCAACTGTTGCTCATTCCTCCTAGCCATAAAAACCCCCGCCCCAGGAAGTCAGCGCGACTTCTCTGGCCCCTTGCTCGGGACCATAGAATCTCACCTGGGAGCTGAATAAATTGGCATTTAATTTTCTTATATTGGCCTCAGTTTCCTCATTTTAAACTCGGCAATAACCCTTACAGGAGGAAGGAAGGAAAGAAAGAAAAGAAAGAAAGAAAAAGAAAGAAAG
>NW_016107392.1:4326815-4329330 GCF_001604975.1 Cebus imitator | reverse complement strand
AAAGAAGGAGAGAGAGAGAAAATAGGCAACAAGGCTCTTGAGGGCTGGCTTCCAATGTCCCCAGGGAAAGCCTCCCAAGGCAGGAAGAGCAGAAATTAGCTTTCCCCTTGGTCCTATGAAGGTTCCCTGAAAATCACTGGCGTGAGGCAGATTAATAGAAGAAAAGACATACACATTTATTTAACATGTAGGCACGGGAGCCCTCAGCATGATGACCCCCTTGCCCATTGAGGTTCAGAAGCTTGTATTTCAACCTGGCAAAACAGGTTATGGACAGGGGAGAAAAGGAATTCTGTTGGGAGGATTACTGGGGGAAATGAATGGATCAGGAAAGAGAGATTAACTAGAAATCGTTCTCTTGACAGCGAAAGGGTCTGTTCAGGTATGGTTACATTCTTGGTCTTACAGACAGGGGAAGAAAAAACAATTGTTTGGATCTCAGGCACATAAAGGAACTTTCCCCTCTTTGGGGGAGATGGTGGGGGTGGGGGAAAGGTCAGAGAGACCTTGAGGCTTCTCCACTTCAGCAAGTCGCCTCGCCGTATTTCGCGGTATCAATTTCTGAGCCCCCAAAGCTAAGGAGGTGTTTCAGGAATCCATCCAGGCACCATTTATTTTATTTTATTTTATTTTATTTAAAGATGGGGTTTCACCATGATGGCCAGGCTGGTCTTGAACTCCTGACCTCAGGTGATCTACCCACTTTGGCCTCCCAAAGTGCTAGGATTACAGGCGTGAGCCACCGCGCCCGGCCCCAGGCACCATTTAACAGGATTTGTCAGTAACCCAATGTGTCCTGTGGCCCCTGCTACGTAGAGACTAGGGTACAGAGTGGGGAGCTGTACATCCTTGGACCCGCAGCTTCGCATTCTGAGATCACTGAGCCTCCTCTACTTTGCAGCCTCATGGTCCATCCCTCCCATTCCTGCTTTCCTTCCTCTGCTTTTCTTTTGGGGACATTCTGCTTCTGCGCCAACCACCACCCAGCTTTCCCCCTCCCAGCTCCCCCCCCATTGGCTGCAGAAGAGCCTGATTGGTTCAGGTTATCACCAGTTCTTGGGCCGGGCTTCCTCATAGGACACTGGCCAACCAATAGGGTGGCAGCATCTAGGTCAGGTGCCCACCCTTGGTCCAATCAGCTGTGGCCTAAGTGCCACAGGTCCCATGGTACAGGTGGTGGAGTTACAGGAGGCTGCAGGTGAGGCAGGTCTTCCAGTGTGAACTACACGATAAAAGTGACACTTTAAGAAGAAGTCTAACGAGCGAGCCATGACATCTACCAGGGACGTGTGATTGAATTTTTGTGATGGGGTATGGGATAAAAGTTCTCCTGTGTCATCCTCTGGAGGCTTGGTGAAAGGCTCATCACTCGCCCGTCCTCCTGGCTTTGGACTTGTGTTTTGGAGGGAGTTTGGCTGTGCTGACTCGGGCTTCTGGGAAGGCAAAGGTTCAGAACAGAGGCTGCTCTTGGGGACCCAAATTTCAATCTTGAAATTTGGCAGTGAATGGAAGCGGGCTGACTCTACTGGAGTAGCGGGAGCTTCTGTGTACAGACCCGGAGAGACCTGTGCAGACAGAGGGGCAAACACGCCAACACACGCCTGGACAGACACAGTGCGGGGCAGACAGAGAGGCTCGGAGAGCCACAGAGAGCCACATGCAGGGAGATCTGCACAGAGCCAGAGAGATAGAGACACACACACAGAATTAAACACACATATGAAGCAACACACAGGGAGCTTGCCGGTCAAGTGGAGCCAGGCTGGTGGAAGTGAACATTGCACTGTCCCTTGATTCGGGAAGCTGAGGCCATCTAGCACAAAAAGGAAAAGGGCATTTTCCCGATGATCAGGATTTCACTGGAAAGGAGTTGGGGGGCTCATCTCAGGAAAGGAGGGGCCGAGGCAAGTCAATATAATCCATTTTCAGAGGAAACTGTATTTTCTAAATTTGAGTCAGTATAATATATTTTCATAGGAAAATGTATTTTCTAAATTTGAAAAGCGAAAAACAAAAAAGCAGCAATAGAAATACTTTTGGAGAAGTTGCCAAAATGCAGACAAGTTTTAAGCGTCTGTTTAGGCTGTCACTCTAGGACTCAGAAAGGAGTTCCCTCAGGGAACACGGGGCATCGGCCCTGAGAGGGGTGTCTTTACAATGCGGTGACAGTGATCAGAGCCTGGAGAAATGGCCAGTCCGGTCAGGGCCCACATTGCACAAAGAGATAGCAGTTGTCTGTCTGTGGTTTGCACTGTGTAGCCACCCACAGGAGGGTTGAACCACAAAGGAATTGGATACTTACTGTGTTCCAGCCACAGCCAGGTCCCTGGGGCAGGGCCAGCACCTGAACAGCTGAAGAAGAAAATGGATGAGTTGTCCTGCAGTAAGATGTGGAGCTTCAGGAGTCTGAGGTGGGAGGATCGCTTGAACCTGGGAAGTCAAGGCTGCAGTGAGCCAAGATTGTGCCACTGCACTCCAGCCTGGGTGACGGAGCCAGACCCTGTCTCAAAAAAAA
>NW_016107392.1:4321857-4326645 GCF_001604975.1 Cebus imitator | reverse complement strand
CCAGGCTGGAGTGCAATGGCACGATCTCACTCACTACAACCTCCGCCTCCCAGGTTCAAGCGATTATCTTGCCTCAGCCTCCCAAGTAGCTGAAATTACACTCATGCACCACCACGACCAGCTAATTTCTGTATTTTTAGTAGAGATGGGGGTTTCATCATGTTAGTCAGGCTGGTCTTGAACTCCTGACCTCGTGATCCTCCTGCCTCGGCCTGCCAAAATACTGGGATTACAGGTGTGAGCCACTGCACCCAGCTGGAAGAAATCTTAGAACTTTTCTAGTCCAACCTTTTCCTTTTTTGCTGGAGAAAGCTGAAGCTGAGAGGCTAAGTGATTACCCTGAGGTCCTCCAGTAAGTTAGTGATGTGCTGGCAGACTTATTTACTAAAGGCTGGTGACCCTCATCCTAGGCCAGTTTTTCCTCTTGGAGGGGATCAGGTCTGGTGGGGACAAAACCTGACTGTAGGTACAAGGGTCTCTAAGAGGGGTTGCTGAGAGAATACTGAGGAACTGTCAAAGAAACATACGCTCCATTTTCTGTAATATCTCTCCTTTGGACACTTGATACTTTATTTTAGTCACAAAAGGGATAGGGTGGCTCAGGCGACCACTTTCTCAGTAATAGAAAAACAAGGAAGACAGAAATAGGAACACTTTTACACTGTTGGTGGGAGTGTGAATTAGTTCAACCATTGTGGAAGGCAGTGTGGTGATTTCTCAACGATCTAGAAATAGAAATTCCATTTGCCCCAGCAATCCCATTACTGGGTATATACCCAAAGGATGATAAATCGTTCTATTATAAAGACAGATGCACACGCATGTTCATTGTGGCACTGTTTACAATAGCAAAGACTGCAGAATTTAAAGTACAACTAAAAAAAAAAGAAAGCAAAACAATGGAAGACAAGCCCTGCAGAGTATAGGTGATCTGGAGTCCCAGAATCAGGAAGAGCGTGAGAAGAGACAGTCAAAGGACGATGTTCAGGGGCAGCCTCTTAGTTTCCCTCCGCCCAGTTGCTTGTGAATCACCACTTGCTCGTTGATTTGGATGCAAAATGGCATGTGGTGGGAGAGAGGTGAGCAATTCATCTGGGAATGAAAGGATCGGGATCTCAGATGGGTAACAGAGATCCTCGTTCATAATTGCAAAAGGCTTGCTGGACAGAAAGGTATGTGGAAATCTGAAATTCCTGGCCAAAAAAGGCATCTGGATAACCTCCTGATGGAACTTATCCATGATTTTCCTGTTCCTTATTTATGTTCTTACACTGAACACACTATGACTGTCACCATCGGTGCCCTCACTGCTCCCAGGATGGGAAGTCAGAGGATGCAGCCAAACTCTTTACCATGTTGGGAGGTGATGGGAATGCAGCTTCGAAGTTCAGGATGGTTTGCCCGAGGTCCTGCAGAGTCCTCAGAGCCCAGGCGTCCTGGCTCCCTGTCACATTCACCCGGGAACCCAGGGAGTCCGGGAGAGCTGCTCTTCCCAGAAAGAGCATCGCATTTACATCACTTAGGGCCTTGGGCCTGGGCCTGGGGCTGTAGACAGAAAGGGAAATGCAGTGAAATAAATCTCACTGGACCCCCTACCCCTAAATGCCTCCATTGGTCATTGAGATGAAAAAGCCACAGAATTCTTTCAGCTCTCTTCTAGGGTCTTCCTTTTGAATGCAAAGGAACACTGGGAACTCTCTGCAGAGTAAAATATGGGTCTCCATCTCAATGCCCAGAGACAAAGGCCAAAAAATGTGAAGAATTTCCAAAGAGCCTCCTTCAAACGGCATCTCCCCCCACCTCTGGCTGTGCGCCACAGGCGCTGTGGATGGGAATGGCGACTTTCTCCTCCGGGCCGGCTTGGCCTGTTGCCCGCTCACTAAAAGCCTGTATCTGAAGAGAAATGAAATTAGGTATGTCCCAGCTCTGCCCATGCACTTGTCCTCATGTAAGAAGATAGTTCTGTGATCCAGCTGACCGATGGGCCTTGTGCGTGGTTCTGCCGGTACGTGGCTGGGACGTTTGCAGCAGACAGTGCACACTCGTGCACTCCTGTCCCCCTTGGGAGCAGCCCCTGGGAGGGCGAGTCAAGCAGACAAAAGCACCTCACCTACGCCGGGGCAGTGGAAACGTGTTCACTTTCTGAGGACCCTTTAAGAGGAGCACTCACTTGGCTCAGGGCTCTTTTGTTCTTCTCTTTGGAGGCTGAACAAAAAAGAATAAGCTGCTGTTCTGTCGTAAGGATTGAAAAAGAGACAGGGAAAGAGCCTGAGTATTCTCTCTATAAGCCATCTCGAAGTGACTGAGTGACGCTTGATGTGCCAGGGGTCTTCGGCCATCTGGGTAAACGTCTGCCGGCCCTCACTCTGCCTGCTTATTTAAACCTGACCTCTTCTCCCTTCTGTGCAGGTCACCAGGATCCCTCAGATGGTGAGAAAAAGCACCAAAGATAACCACTCATAGATAATCTTTGGGAAGAGGTTGGGAGTGATAAGAACTGGATTACACAGCCCATCCAGGGCTGTTCTAGTTATCACGTAACAATATTAGGGAAGTCCAGTGCAGTGGCTCATGCCGATAATCCTAGCACTTTGGGAGGTGGAGGTGGGCGGATCACCTGAGGTCAGGAGTTTAAGACCAGCCTGGCCAACGTGGTAAAACCTCGTCTCTACTAAAATACAAAAATTAGCCAGGCATGATGCTGGGTGCGTGTAATGCCAGCTGCTTGGGAGGCTGAGACGGGAGAATCACTTGAACCCTGGAGATGGTGGTTGCAGTGGGCGGCTGAGTGAGACTCTGTCTCAAAAAAAATTAGGGAAGTCACCTCTCTGCCAGGACCTGTCTGGTTCCTAGACTTGCCTCAAGCTCTTTTTGCTCCCCTCTCGCGGGCAGAATACTTCTCCAAAGTACTGGCTTAGAAGTGCTATTGCCAACTTTAAACTCTGCGGTAGCACTCTCTAGCTGCAGTGTCTGGCCCGGGGGCCTTGGTGTGGTGGAAGGCCCCGCAGCATTCAGGATGTCCTCCTCCCAGCCTCTCCAACTCACTCTGCGATGCCCTTTGATGTGGCCTTTTGACATGGCCACCCACTTATTCCACACCCCCAATTTCAGTATGACATTTCACCAGCTCCCCATGCCTTCCTCCCTGCGCATCCTGCTCACTGCATTCGCCCTGCAGCTTGAGTCATGTTGCCTCTTAGAAGCTTCTCTGACAAGCCCCACCTCCCCTCTTGGTTTCGGGCAACCTGGACTCAGAACCTGTGCTGCTTGCCACTTGGGCTGGGGATGGACCTTTGGGCCTCTTTTTTCCTGTGAAATGGGAATAACGACTACTCACCTTATAGGTTGTAGGGACAAAAGGAAGTCTTCCCATGGCCATCTGAAGGTTTGATGAAATCTCAACTGACAAAAAGCAGATTAGGGCTGGGCGTGGTGGCTCACGCCTGTAATCCCAGCACTTTGGGAGGCCAAAGCAGGCAGATCACCTGAGGTCAGGAGTTCAAGACCAGCCTGGTCAATATGGTGACACCCTGTCTCTACTAAAATTTGGACCACCCCCCAGGTAGCTGGGAACTGTAGGCACATTCTACCATGTCCAGTTAATTTTTTTTTTACTTTTTGTAGAGATGGAGTTGTTAGCAGCAGCGAATCTGTATGGGTCTATGGCAACCTTAATTCTCACCTCCTTAGAAGGAAGAATTCAAGCAGAGTAAGAGACTGAGGCAAAGTTTAGAGCAGGGGTGAAATTTTTTTTTTTTTAGAGACAGGGTCTCGTTATGTTGCCCAGGCTGGAGTGCAGTGGCCATTCACAGGTGAGATCCCACTACTGATCAGCACGGGAGTTTTGACCTGCTCCGTTTCCAAACTGAGCTGGTCCACCACTCCTTAGGCAACCTGGTGGTCCCCCGCTCCTGGGAGGTCACCATAGTGATGGCAAACTTAGTGCAGACACCGGATCGGCATAGCGCACTGCAGCCCAGAACTCCTGAGCTCAAACGATCCTCCCACCTCAGCCTCCCAAGTAGCTGGGACTACAGGCACGCGCCACCGTGCCCGGCTGAATTGGGGTTTTATACATTGACATGCTTCTAGGGGGTTGCGTCTCCTCTCCTAGTTCTTCCCTTGGGGTGGGCTGTCCTCATGTGCAGTGGCCTGCGAGCACTTGGAGGGGCTGCATGCACAGTGTGTTTTCTGAAGTTGTACACATGCTTTCTTGAGGCCTTTTTCCCTTACCGGTCGAGTGTTTCTAGACGAAGGTCATGTACCCATTAAACTCTGCAATTTTGCCTCTGAGTGCACATGCTTGAGCCCACTTCTCCAGTTTCTGAAATCTTGTCAGAAAGCAGCTGATCACCAGCTTCAGGTGTGTTCTATCTATTGGGACTGCCTTTCCCTGGTGCCAGCTGTGACTAATTATTGTTTTAGACAATTTAACAACTGCCCGATCATCACCTGGTGGTCACCTGACATTAGCCTCCTGCCCTGCTCATGTCTGCCTAGCTACCTACCCTAACAAGGTCTGACTATGTTGCCCAGGCTGGTCTTGAACTCCTGGCTAAGTGATCCTCCCACCTCCGCCTCCCTAGTGGCTGGGACAACAGGTGTGAGCTACTATGCCTGGTGAATTTTTTTATGTTTTGTAGAGCTAGGGTCTCACTATGTTGCCCAGGCTGGTCTCAAACTCCTGGGCTCGAACCATCCTCCCACTGCACCCTCCCAAAATGCTCGGAATTACAGGCATGAGCTACCACGCTGAGCTGTTTTTTTTTTTTTTTTTTTTATTGTTGT
>NW_016107392.1:4320296-4321607 GCF_001604975.1 Cebus imitator | reverse complement strand
TATTTTTATTAGAGACTGGGTTTCACCATGTTGATCAGGCTGGTCTTGAACTCCTGACCTCGTGATCCACCTGCATTGGCCTCCCAAAGTGCTGGGATTACAGGCATGAGCCACCGCATCTGGCCTGGGCTAGGTTTTAATAAGCCCTCCAGGTGATTCTGAGACACATTCAAGTTTGAGAACCGCTGCTATGTTCTATTGCTTGGGACATGAACGATCAGCAGAATTGTAAAGGACTCACCAAACTGCATGTGCTTCAGAAAGCCAGGCGGCTAACTTACTAGCCTGATAAAAATCCTGTCCGCAGCCTCACTCCTCAGCCCTGACTCTCCAGTCAGTCTCTAGAGATAGGTATCTTGCAGGAGGCTTGTTTTATCCTCTAGCTCATTGGAAGAGGAAGAAAAGTTTTGTCTGTACGCTTTGTCCGTGCATGTCCTCTCATTGACATTTCGTAGAGCTGGAGGCTCAGATGCTGGTCGGCAGAGGGGTAGACAGGGTTCTCCTTGGCTCTGCCCCTCTGAGCTGGTGTCAACGTTTCCCAGGAGGCAGACAGAAGGTGGTACTGGGTGGAGAGAGGAAATTCAAGCGGCATGTCTTGGCCTCGCTGGGAGCCAAGGGGGAAGATCCACCCTGCACCTAGCAGCTTTCTTCTTGGAGCAAGAGCTGCCTGTGTGTGGCCAAGAAAGGCAAGCCTGGCATGAATGGAGACCTTGTGCCAAAGACCTCGCTGAAGCCGGGAGCCGCAACACTGGGGCTTTTCACAAGGAACCTTACAACAGAGGCGGTATTGAGCGTGACTGTGGCTCGCGGGCAGGCGTGGGGTCTGGCGCACGTGTGGCATCAGTAGAACAACATTGCTGTTCCTCCTGACCCTGTTTTAGCTGGGGGAGGGGGCGCTCCTGGGTCTCTTCTCAGAGGGGAATACACTAAGAGTCATGTTATCTCTAGCTGAAGCTGCCCTGATACCCCTCGAAGGTGTTTGAGGCTCTAGGGGCACAGAATGCACATGCAGGGGTCAGCGTGCACGTGGATTAAGCTGCTGGGCTGGACAGGAATGGGTTAAAGACAGTTGCTTGGAGATATCGCCAAAGCAAGACTCTACTGGGGCCTGGGCTACCAGCGGAAGGAGGGTGCAGATGCCTCTGTCTGTTGACGGGGGATGGGATCCCAGTGTGTTCCCTCTGAGGAGTCATTGAAAGGTGAGGGGAAGCTGTAGCACCTTTGGAAATGCTTTCAAAGGAAAAGGGTCTCTCTCCCCCATATGAGACAGACCTTCTCTGTGTCTATGTACAGCCAACTTTTTAGTGTTTT
>NW_016107392.1:4316660-4318494 GCF_001604975.1 Cebus imitator | reverse complement strand
TTAAAGGGGTCTCGTGCTTGCTTCGGCAGCACATATACTAAAATTGGAACGATACAGAGAAGATTAGCATGGCCCTTGTGCAAGGATGACATGCAAATTCGTGAAGCTTTCCATATTTAAAAAAAAAAACACTGGGGTCTCGCTATATTGCCCAGGCAGGTCTCAAACTCCTGAGCTCAAACTATCCTCCCACCTCTGCCTTCCTAAAAGCTGGGATTACCGGCGTGAGCCACAGTGCCTGGCAGTTTTTAGTTTTTTATAAAGACAGGGCCTCACTCTGGAGTGCAGTGGCTTATCTGTCACATGAAGAAAACATCTTCTGTTCAGGCACCGTGGCTCATGCCTGTAATCTCAGCACTTTGGGAGGCCAAGACAAATGGATCACTTGAGGCCAGAAGTTTGAGGCCAGCCTGGCCAACACGGTAAAACCCTGTCTCTACTTGAAATACAAAAATTGACTGAGTGTGGTGGCGCATGACTGTAATCCCAGCTACTTGGGAGACTGAGGTATGAGAATGATTTGAGCCTGGGAGGTGGGGGTTGCATTGAGCCGAGATCTTGCCATTGAACTCCAGCCTGGGCAACAGAGGGGAACTCTGTCTTGAAAAAAAGTAACAGGCCGGGCCCATGGTTCATGCCTGTAATCCCAGCACTTTGGGAGGCTAAGGCGGACAGATCATGAGGCCAGGAGCTCGAGACCAGCCTGGCCAACATGGTGAAACTTCATCTCTACTAAAAATACAAAAATTAGCTGGACATGGTGGTGGGCGCCTGTAATCCCAGCTACTTGGGAGGCTGAGGCAGGAGAATCACCTGAAACCGGAAGGCGGAGGTTGCAGTGAGCCCAGATTGTGCCACTGCACTCCAGCCTGAGTGAAAGAGTAAAACTCCATCTCAAAAAAACAAAAAAACAAAAATGACAACAACAACAACAACAAAAATCTTCAAAGACTGAATCCCAGGTCAGAAATCTGATGGGGCAATTTCAAGCTAGCTGACTCTGTGGCTCAAGGAGTACCGATCATGACTCACTGCTGCCTCAACATTGTGGGCTCAAATGATCCTCCCACCTCAGCCTCCTAAGTAGCTGGGACCATGGCTGTGTGCCACCACACCCAGCTAATTTTTAAATTGTTGGTAGAAATGGTATCTCTCATATTGCTAGGGCTGGTCTTGAACTCCTGGGCTCAACTGATCCTTCTGCCTCAGTCTCCCAAAACGCTGGTATTACAGACCTTAGCCACTGTGCCCAGCCCAGCTAATGCTTACCAACCTAAGGTGGCTCATTAGTGAATTAGCCAGATCCCTGGCTTTTACTCTCTTCTTGAACCTGTTCTTTTCTAGGGTAACCAACTGTCCCAGTCTACTTGAGACCAAAGGATTTCCCAAGACACAAGATAGGCATATATGCACACACACACACGCACACACACACACACGTATGTCCAGCATTCTTCACGCTCCAGTAGACTACAGCCTCCTTCAAGGAAGGATCTCTTTGTTTTTCTGTATCAGCTGCCACATTGAAGGTGCAATAAATGTTTGCTGATGCCAGGCATGGTGGCTCACGCTTGTAATCCCAGCACTTTGGGAGGCTGAGGAAGGCAGATCACAAGATCAGGAGATTGAGACCATCTTGGATAAGAAGGTGAAACCCCGTGTCTACTAAAAATACAAAAAATTAGCTGGGCGTGTTGGTGGATGCCTGTAATCTCAGCTACTCAGGAGGCTAAGGCAGGAGAATCACTTGAACCTGGGAAGTGGAGATTGCAGTGAGCCAAGATCGCACCACTGCTCTCCAGCCTGGGTGACAAGAATGATACTGTCACAAAAA
>NW_016107392.1:4314284-4315990 GCF_001604975.1 Cebus imitator | reverse complement strand
CTCGGCCTCCCAAAGTGCTGGGATTACAGGCTTGAGCCACCGCGCCCGGCCTCATTTCTTTTTTTTTAATTTGAAAGAATAACTGACAAACTGTGGTTGTTCAGACTTGGATGTTTTGCTGATACTTTGCTGAAAATGAACAAACTGAGCCTGTCACTTCAATAAAAAACAACTGATAGTATTTGTGGCCAATTATGAAGTTTCGGTTTTAAAGCAGAAATTAGAATTTTGCAAAACTTGTATGTGCTGCTGTGTATGTGATGGCTGCCCGATACAGCAAGGCTTTTCAGGTAAGATTGGTGTTGATGGTAATGAATGTAGCTTTTTGATATCAGATAAAATGGGCCCACACTTGGAAACTTTTTTTTTTTTGAGATGGAGCCCAGGCTGGAGTGCAGTGGGGTGATCTTGGCTCACTGCGACCTCCGTCTCCTGGGTCCTGGTTCAAGCAGTTCTCCTACCTCAGCCTCCCAAGTAGCTGGGATTACGGGCACGAGCCACCACACCCAGCTAACTTTTGTTTTTTTAGAAGAGACAGGTTTTCACCGTGTTGACCAGTCTGGTCTTGAACTCCTGACCTTGTGATCCACCCCCCCCTTGGCCTCCCAAAGTGCTAGGATTACAGGCGTGAGCCACCGTGCCCGGCCAGAAGCTTTTATAATTCATTGAACTAATATTTTTCAAATGACCAGTGCATGAGATTTAAAAAGTCATGCATAGACAATAGATTCATGTAAAATACAAGAAAGGCTAATGCATTTTATTGTATAAGCGTATAAAATGTTCACTGATGTGGATTCAGATCTCACATTGCAAGCTACCTTTAAGAAATGACCATTTGTTGCAAAGTTTTGGCATGCAAAGAAGAATATCCAGAATTATCTGCAACAGCTATTAAAATATTTCTCTGTTTTCAGCTACAAATCTGCAAAGCTGTATTTTCCTCAGATACTTCAATAAAGGCTGGGCGCAGTGGCTCATGCCTGTAATCCCAAAACTTAGGGAGGCTGAGGCAGGTGGATCACGAGGTTAAGAGTTTGAGACCAGCCTGGCCAACATGGTAAAACCCTGTCTCCATTAAAAATACAAAAATTAGCTGAGCATGGTGGCTCAGGCCTGTAATCCCAGCTACTATTGAACTCCACCCTGGGTGGCAGAATGGGACTCTGTCTCAAAAAAAACAAAAAAAAAGATACTTCAATAAAAAGAATATATCACAGCAGACTGAATATGGAATATAGAAGCAGACATGAGAAGCCAATTGTCTTCTATTAACCCAGACAATAAAGAGGTTTGCAGACATGTAAAACAATGCCACTTTCTCACAAATGTATTTTTTTGCTTTATCATCTCATTATTTTGAATATAGATATGTTTATTAATTTAATAAAATGTTTTTTAAAGTAATAAAATATGTTAACAGATAATGGGATTTATTACTTTAAATGAATATATATCTAATTTTTTTTCTTTTTTTGAGATAGAGTCTCACTCTGTCACCCAGGCTGAAGTGCATTAGCAACTCACTACAACTCACAACTCACTACAACCTCTGACTCCTGGAATGAAGTGATCCTCCTACCTGAGTTACCTGAGTAGCTGGGACCACAGGTGTGTGCCACAATACCTGGCTTAAAAAAATTTTTTTTGGGGCCGGGCGCGGTGGCTCAAGCCTGTAATCCCAGCACTTTGGGAGGCTAAGGCGG
>NW_016107392.1:4311851-4314044 GCF_001604975.1 Cebus imitator | reverse complement strand
AAAAAAAAAAACAAAAAAATTTTTTTTGTAGACATGGGGTCTTTCTATGTTGCCCAAGCTGGTCTCTCAAACTCCTGACCTCAAGCAATCCTCTTGTCTAGGCCTCTAAAAGTGCTGGGATTACAGGCGTAAACCACTGTGCCCAGCCAATATTTAATTGTTTTGTTTTACTATTTAATATGGTAAATATCAGTATATCAAATCCAGCTGTTTAGTGTCTTTGATATTTAAGAATGCAAAGGAGCTGGGTGCGGTGGCTCACACTTGTAACCCCAACATTTTGGGAGGCCGAGACGAACGAATCATGAGATCAGGAGTTCGAGACCAGCCTGACCAACATGGTAAAACCCAGTCTCTACTAAAAATACAAAAATTAGCCAGGTGTGGTGGCAGGCGCCTGTAATCCCAGCTACTCAGGAGGCTGAGGCAGGAGAACTGCTTGAACCTGGGAGGTGGAGTTTGCAGTGAGTGGAGATCACGCCACTGTACTCCAGCCTGGGTGACAGAGTGAGACTCCATCTCAAAAACAAACAAACAAACAAAGGAACTTAAAGGAAGCTGGGTCTGGTGACTCATGCCTGTATTCCCAGTTACTTGGGAGCTGAGGTGGGAGGATTGCTTGGGGCACCCAGTTTGAGAGCAGCCTGGGCAACATAGCAAGACCCTATCTTGAAAAAAAATAATAATAATTAGCTGAGCATGAGCATAGTGGTACATGCCTGTAGTCTCAGCTACTTGAGAGGCAAAGGCCAGAGGATCTCTTTAGCCCAGGAGTTTGAGCTATGATTGCACCACTGCACCTTGAACTTGGGCAACAGAGCGAGAACCTGTCTCAGGAGGGGAAAAAAAAAGAAAGAAAGATGTAAAGAGCCCTGACACCAAGATGTTTAACGACCACTGCAATGCAGGGAACATAATGCAAATAGCTAGTTCCAAGGTTCTTGAAATTGCAGAAAGGTCAGAGGGCAGTCAGGAAGCAGAAGCCAGAGGCTGGTTTCACAGGGAAGCTGCCACTTCCCTTGCAACTGGAAGAGCAGAGGAGGAGGAGGTGGTATTCTAGTGATCATGAGCGGGAACTGGCCTCGGAACTTGGCATCATAAAGGAGGGACATATGGCAAGACAAGAGCCCAGAGTCATGGATACCTGGTGGGAACCAGAAGCCTGGCAGGGGCTGCTGGGTGGGAGCTGGAAATGTGAGGGAGATGCAGGTCTGGCTGCAGACCCCACCCACAGAGAGAGACGTGGGGAGAAATGCTTGCTTGCTTGCTGTCTCCGGTTCCCCCCTTTCATGGGTCAACCCTATCTGCTGTTTGGAAGCTCGTTTGCAGCAGAAATTAGGGAACAGAGCTTGCAGGAGTTAGTCCCCCTGCAGTTTAGAGCAGAGGAGAGCAGGAGAGGGCTAAGAGTGGATCTGAGAGCAACAGGCACATGCCTGGCACAGAAAAGGGGGAGAGAACCAGGAGCTTGGCTTGAGGGAGCCACAGGAGTGAGAAGAGGATGTTCATGATGGGAGTATCTTGCCCTGTAGTGGGGGCAGAGAGCCAGTGTAGAGGAAGACAGAGGTAAACCCAATTTGGTTGGGCATGGGACAGAAGGGAAGGGATGGTGGACTCTAGGAAGAATGGTTGGCCTTGGAGACAGTAGCCACTGGATCTAAAGTTCCCATATGAAAAGGTTTGTTGGTCTAGCTGATTGGAACTGGAAATATAATAGGAAGCTTGTTTTTTTTTTTTAAAGATGGGTTTCACCATGTTGGTCAGGCTGGTCTTGAACTTCCGACCTCAGGTGATCCACCCGCCTTGGCCTCCAAAGTGCTTGGATTACAGGCGTGAGCCACTACGCCTGGCGGAAGCTTGTTTAGAAATCGTTTGAGGCAGGGCGTGGTGGCTCATGCCTGTAATCCCAGTACTTTGGGAAGCTGAGGCAGGTGAATCACCTGAGGTCAGGAGTTTGAGACCAGCTTGACCAACATGGAGAAACCCCATCTCTATAAAAAATAAATAAATAAATAAAAAGAAAAAAATACAAAAATTAGTTGGGCGTGGTGGCGTGTACCTGTAGTCTCAGCCACTCGGGAGGCTGAGACAGGAGAATCGCTTGAACCTGGGATGTGGAGGTTGAACTGAGCTAAGATTGCGTGACTGCACTTCAGCCTGGGCGACAGAGCAAGACTCCATCTCCAAAAAAAAAAA
>NW_016107392.1:4305903-4311501 GCF_001604975.1 Cebus imitator | reverse complement strand
GGGGTTTCACCATGTTGACCAGGATGGTCTCGATCTCTTGACCTCGTGATCCACCCGCCTCGGCCTCCCAAAGTGCTGGGATTACAGGCTTGAGCCACCGCGCCCGGCCTATTTTTAATTTTTTTAAATGATTCAGTCCCCGTAGAGACTGCCAAAAATTGCCAAAGCCGGCTATATTTCAAATCGTCATGGCGGGGTATTGGGAAAAGTTTTCAATTAGCAATAATCGCGCCCCGATAAATCTCATTGGCTACAATACTGCCACTGCGCAAAGCTTCTATCTGTAGTCCAGATCCCTCTTACATTCAGCTATCTGCTAGAGATCTCCACGTAGACGACAGGGTGTCCATGCTCTTCCTCATGTCCTGGGTAACTCTTGTTTACCCTTCAGGTTTTCTCTTAAATGGACTTCTTCCAGGAACCCGTCCCTGGTTCCTAGACTAGATTCCCATAGCTCTGGCTTTCTTGTCAATGGTTGTTTAATGTCCCTCTCTTCCCACTAGAAATGTCCTACCGCGGTACTTGGGATGAGGTCGGTACTTACTGCATACTTGATGAGTGGCTAGTCACTGACTGCTGTAAAGAGATGTGGAATTTTGGGGTGTACCTCAGGTTTACCTTGAGCAACTCTCCCCTCTCTCCTGCCTCATAACCCCAGGGTGCCAGAGAAGAGAACCGAGCTGGGCACTCTTCCTTCCCTTGTATGCAGTTCAGAGAAGAGCCAGGAGTTTGAGGTTGAATCTGGGTATCGTGTAGTGGCTAGGAGGTCTGGGAAAGCTGTATCACTTTCTCAGTCTCCATCTCCTCCTGTCTCTGACACAGAGACAGTAAAACCAGCCCTCTCTACCTCTTAAGGTTGTTGCCAAGGTGAGAGTTTCTATTACTGGTAAAATAGCACCAAAATACAAACCCGAAATTCAGAGGAGCAATCCTCCCTGGCTTTAACCACTGGGTGGTCCCTGATATCACCAGCCCACTTGTTTATCTTCTCTGCAGAGGAAAAGTTAACTGGAAGCTCTTCAAGGGAGACAGCTCTTTGGCTGTGGAGCTGGCCCACTTCTCACCCTCCAGTGGTGGAGGGAGCCCAGCCCATCCTTCTGCACCCCTGTTGGTGGGTATTCAACTCAGGTTCCCGCATGCATAGTTGATATGGAGAGTGAAATGGGCAAGACCCAGGGGTTCTGATACCCTGATCTTCTCTGGTATCACACAGGCTCTACTTCTGGTGAGGAAAAAAGAAAGAGGTTGGTCCTCGGCCAGGCACGGTGGCTCATGCCTGTAGTCCCAGCACTTTGGGAGGCCGAGGGGTCCGATCACCTGAGGTCAGGAGTTGAAGACCAGCCTGACCAACATGATGAAATCCTGTCTCTACTGAAAATACAAAATTACCCGGGTGTGGTGGTGTGTGCCTGTAATCCCAGCTATTCGGGAAGCTGAGGCAGGAGAATCGCTTGAACCCGGGAGGCAGAGGTTGCGGTGAGCTGAGATCATGCCACTGCACTCCAGTCTGGGCAACAGAGCGAGATTTCATCTCAAAGGAAAAAAAAAAAAAAGAAGAAAGAAAGAGGTTGGTCCTGAGGAGAGAGGAGCCTTCCAGAAGTATCCATCCCTTCCTGGAAGACTCAGCAGAGACCCAGGCTAATCTCAGGGATAAAAGGATTAAAGGCGTGGCTCAGCCTTCCAAGGGCAAGGGTTGGAATGGCGGCTGCCCCTATCTGGGACATGGAGTTGTCTGTCTTGGGAGAGTAAAGACGGAGGCTTTTTGGGGACAGGACGGGGGCAGGTGGGTGACTCTGTACCACTCCTGTTGGCGCTTCCTCCCCTGGCACTGCTGAGGCTGGTCTGTAGGTGCTGGGGAGGTGCTTCCTAGCTCCAGACACTGGGTTGGACTCACTGGGCAGTGGGGGGCGGATGCCAGGGGAAACAGCTTGTCGGAGAGGAAGGTCTGAGGTTCCTGGGGAGAAACGATCTCACTTCCTCTTTTCTCCGGCTGAAATGCCACACAGCATTCCTTGGGAGCCAGTGGTGGATCTGGGCCTGCCCCATAGAAGTTTGAGAGGCTGCTATACACAGGAGACCAGAGTGGTCGGGAGGAATGCAGGCGCCCCCGTGGCCTAATCCCCAGGGCCTGGAGGGAGGATATGGCTGGTACAGACTAGGGCTGCAGTTTCACCAACAAAAACCCCTCTAAAGCCTGGAGGCCAGGATGTGTGAATTATAGGTCTGGCCTGAGGGAGCCCTCCAGGGTAGATGAGGATGGATCAAAGGAAACTGGGGCCCACCCCTCACACAGGCTCTTTCCAGGACCCACTGCCCAGTGGCTAGAGTGATAAGACAGATGACATATATGCACGGAGGGGATTTCAGAACCTCCTGCACAAACATTCCCTTGTGTGTGAGCCGGCCTCGTGCCCCCCGGCACAGCCCATCACCCCAGTGTCGTTGGGTCTTGCATCCTGCCAAATCGTCTTGTAGGATTCCTTCCAGCCCTTCCTCTGCTGGCTTATCCTGTGGAGTCCAGGTTGGCCTGAAATGAAGAGCGGAGCAGCCTTCGTGGACATGCTCCCCCTGGGGGGACATTGTGCCTGACTCGTGCCAGGCTTTGGGGTCAGCCAACTTTGCTACAGCCTCTAAAAAAAAATCTGATCCCTGGCTGGGCGTGGTGGCTCATGCCTATAATCCCAGCACATTGGGAAGCCTAGGTGGGCAGATTGTCTGAGGTCAGGAGTTTGAGACCAGCCTGGCCAACGTGGTGAGGCCCCGTCTCTACTAAAAATGCCAAAAAGAGCCGGGCGCAGTGGCTCAAGCCTGTAATCCCAGCACTGTGGGAGGCCAAGGCGGGTGGATCACGAGGTCAAGAGATCGAGACCATCCTGGTCAACATGGTGAAACCCCGTCTCTACTAAAAATACAAAAAATTAGCTGGGCATGGTGGCGCGTGCCTGTAATCCCAGCTACTCAGGAGGCTGAGGCAGGAGAATTGCCTGAACCCAGGAGGCGGAGGTTGCGGTGAGCCGAGATCGTGCCATTGCACTCCAGCCTGGGTAACAAGAGCGAAACTCCGTCTCAAAAAACAAAAACAAAAACAAAAACAAAAAAAAAGATTAGCCAGGCATGGTGGCAGGCGCCTGTAATCCCAGCTACTTGGGAGGCTGAGGCTGGGGAATTGCTTGAATCAGGGAGGTGGAAGTTGCAGTGAGGCGAGATTGCGCCACTACACTCTAGCCTGGGCGACAGAGTGAGACTCTGTCTCAAAAAATAAGAGAAAAACACAAAAATATCTGACCCTTAAGCCCTGGGGAGAAGTGTAGCTTTCACTGGAGGTCTTATGGAGGTACAGAAGAGAGTGTCACACCACGCATTAATCACCCAGCAACACTCAACATCAGACTCCCCTGCCCCGAAGACGTTTCTACCCTTTCTGGCATCCCTATTCATGGGCACTGGGCTCCCAGGCCTCCTCTTCCCTTCCTGCTGTTTTTTCAGACGTAAAATCCCCACTGCTCTCCCAGGTAATGTGGCCTTTCTCATATCTTTCTCCCAGGCCTCCCTGGAATTTCCCTTAGCTTGAGGATTGCAGTTCTCACTCAGCAGACAAAACCAGAGCAGAGCTCAGCAAACAGCTGCACTGTGATGGCCTGCAGGTCCTTACACCTGCCCGGGGAATCCCCCTTGCTTCATCCCACCACAGCTAAAGAAAAGGAGAGCCGCAGGAGGTCTGATGGTGGGTGCTCGGGGCCCAGCTGGGCGGCCTGTCCAAACTCCTGCCCATGCTGGCCTTTGTTCCTGGGGCGTTTCCAAAGCTCAGGGCTTGGGCTTTGTCCATTCTCAGGATCCGGGAAATGATGCCTGACCACCCCAAACCTAGCAATCTTTCCTGCTTCCAAACAAAGAGGCCTTTTGATTTTTCATACTCTCTTGGCCCTTACATGCCAAAAGGTCTTGGGTAATAAAAAGAAGATTATCAGCAAACACTCACAGAGCACTTAGTATGTTCCAGGTGCCATTTTAAACGTTATAGTTATTAACTCGTTTAATCCCAGGAGTTGAGACAGGCTGTCTGGTTTCCTCAGCTATGTAGTGAAAGGCTCAGGGGCAGGGATAGGGTGGCACGTTTTTGTATTCTCTCCATTCCTGACACTCCAGGAATGTTTGCAGACTAACTCAGCCTGCTCCTGGGAGGTCGTAGCCCATCCTGGTTACTCACTTTCCCTTTCTCCTCCAACAGGGCTAAGGTTTCCACCCCTTTCCTGTTCTCTCAGGGAGAAAGAGTGGAATGGTAGGACACGGTCTAGAGCGGCTTCCAGATCCCCAGATGGCAGGTGGGACAGCTTGCCTGCCCATCAAAGAGGTTACCTCCTGGAGACACACCTGGACATTCTCGGCAGGAGGAGCAAGAGAGGCAGTGTGTGTGTGTGTGTGTGTGAATGATTGTGTACATGAGTGTGTGTGCGAGTGTGTGTGTGTGTGTGTGAGAGTGTGTATGTATGAGAGTGTGTGTGTGAGAGAGTGTGGGTGGGCAAGTGTGTGTGTGATAGTGTGTGTGTGTATGAGTGTGTGGGAGTGTGTGTATGAGTGTGTGAGTGTGTATTTGTGTGTATGTGTGTGAGTGTGGGTGACTGAGTGTGTGTATGAGTTGGGTTTCCTTTTCACACTTTCCTGGATTTGCTACCATGAACAACTATGACTTTTACACTCTCAACAAGGGAATTAACTGCTAAGGAGGCTGAGGTTGGAGGACCACTTGAACCCAGAAGGTTGAGGCTGTAGTGAGCCACTGCACTCCAGCCTGGACAACAGAGCAAGACCATGTCTCAAAAAAAAAAAAAAAAAAAAAGATAGAGAGAGACACAGAGTTAGAAATTGCAGCAGATGTTGACTGAGCATTTGTTGAGTAGTGTCTGGTGTGGTGAGTTTTAAAGCGTGAGCACAGAAGCACAGAGCTGGGCTGGCATCCAGCGGGTGTGTAGCAGTGGGTCTGGCATCGGTCCTGACGATCAGGGACCTATTCTGACTGATCATGCCCATTGATAAGCATTTTGATATCTTTCCTGGCTGGAAGCCATGGTCTCTGCTTCGGAAGGGAGGAAGATTCAACCCTGTGGCCAATTCCCTTCCCCCAGCCAGTAGCCCCAGTCCAATGAGGGACTCACTGTGTTGACCTCTGTGCTCTTTATTTTATTTTTTATTTTTTTAAAGATGGGGTTTCACCATGTTGGTCAGGCTGGTCTTGAACTCCTGACCTCAGGTGATCCACCTGCCTTGGCCTCCAAAGTGCTTGGATTACAGGCATGAGCCACTATGCCCGGCCTGACCTCTGTGCACTTTAAAGAGACCTGTGTTGGGGGATTCTACCAGCTCCCTCCTGGGCTCCTCATTTCAAACTCCCAGCCTTTAGAGTTGGGAATTGCAGCTCAAGGTTGGTGTCCACACTCCAGAGCAGAAGACCTCAGCCCTGGCTGCCTGTTTAAGAAAATACCAAGGGCTGCACACAGTGGCTCACGCCTGTAATCGCAGCACTTTTGGAGGCTGAGGTGGGAGGATGGGTTGAGGCCAGGAATTTGAGACCAGCTTGGGCAACACAGCAAGATTCTGTCT
>NW_016107392.1:4277531-4305873 GCF_001604975.1 Cebus imitator | reverse complement strand
AAAAAAAAACCTAGCTGGGTGTGGTGGCATGCACCTGTGGTCCTAGCTACTCAGGAGTCTGAGGCAGGAGAATTGCTTGAGCCTGGGAGGTTGAGGCTTCAGTGAGGCACGATTGCACCACTGCACTCCAGCCTGACCACAGGGCAAGATGCTGTCTCCAATAAATCAATACCAGCGCTGGAGTTGCACTCCACACCAGTTAAACTGGAAAGTCTGGGGTAAGCCCAGAGCAGGGGTGTTTTGTAGCTTTCTTGAGATGGCTCTGCTGTGCAGTCACAGTTGAGAACCATTGAGGCATCCCAGCAGATGGAAAACGCCCCCTCCAAGGCGGGCCTTGATAAAGGGTCCAGCATGGAAGAGGACACATGATGACTCTGAGGGCTTGTGGTTTATTGGAAAGAGAGCTAGACCCTGTGCACAGAGATGGGTTGACTCAGTGCCACGTGGGTACTGGAATGCAGAGAAAGGAGATAGCTCAGGTAGGGGTGGGGTTAATCAGGCCAGTCTTTCTGGAGAAGGTTTTGGGGGGCAAGTCCCCCACCCTGGTGAATGGACTCTTCGGGTCCTTGCTGAGGGTTTTCTCAGGAGCTCCTTATCTGATGAGCCAGCCCCTTTGTGACTCAGGCTTAGGCTCCCTGCACACCCCCGGGCTCCCATGGGACGTGGCTGGTCACTCTTCAGTCACTGACCTGGCTATCTGGGACACCCCGGCAGGACGAGACTCCGACAGATAAGAGCCGTGCTTGTTAACACAGCTGTTCCCTGCAACACCCAGCCTTGTTTTCAAACCTGCGGAAACTTGGGTGCGGAAGTGTGTTCACATCCACCCAACTTCACAGTTGGGCTTGGTTCCAAATAAAAGGAAATGTAGTCAGTTTTCCCATACGGGGACAAAAATAGAGTTGACAGGAACCTCAAAGTTTCTGCTGGGTACCGGGGTCACACCTAGAAAAATCAGTTGGATCTTTGGTCTGGGCACCTGGTTCAAATGCCCTGTTCAAACTTAACCTCTCGGCATCAACAATGACCCTTAAATCTGCCCCATGGACATACTTGTACTCGGAGACCATGCTCTAAAACGTGATGCTTTCTTTTGTTTTTTGAGATGGAGTCTTGCCCTGTCGCCCAGGCTGGAGTGCAATGGTGCGATCTCGGCTCACTGCAACCGCTGCCCCCCAGGTTCAAGCGATTATCCTGCCTCAACATCCAGAGTAGCTGGGACTACAGGTGTACACTACCATGCCCGGCTAATTTTTTGTATCTTTAGTAGAGATGGGGTTTCACCACGTTGCCAGGCTGGTCTCGAACTCCTGACCTTGTGATCCGCCCGCCTCAGCCTCTCAAAGTGGTGGATTACAGGCTTGAGCTACCACGCCCGCCCAAAGATGATGCTTTCTTATAAGATGGTCATTTTATTTCTTCTGCCATTAATGGTCCTAGAGCTTCTGTGTGTTCATTCAGCCTCTTTGGCCAATAAGCTTAGTACAATGGAGCCAGTCTTCCATTTCCCTTTCCCTGGCCCATATCCTCTGAGCCCTGGAGGGTCAGGTGTGGGATGAGTTTCTGCTTTTGAAGAGGAGACAAAGACACACAGAAGTGACTTGTTCCTGAGACAGGCAGTGAGTCAATAGATTATTGGGGTCTATAAATTATCTGCATGATCAAAGAAATTGAACTTGGAGGGGGAAAGGGACTAGACAGGTAACCTGTGCTTGGCTAAATTGGCCCCTGGCACAATCTGTTATTCCTGGATTCAGCTTTGGATCCCATCTCAGGTGCCCAGGTCCTGTATGAGCTCCTGCTGCAGAGTGGGGCCTGGGCGCCTCCCACGGGAAACTTGCTCTGCCTCAACGTCCTGCACTAAACAGTGCTGACCTCACATGCGTCCTTCCTTACTTTCTGGAGAGTGTTCTCCTTTTTACTGTCCTTTCACCAATTCAGCACTAGCACGATGCTCAGGACTGTGGGGAGGGCTCACGTGCGCCCTGGGAAGGCCTTCTAAAGCACAGAGGGCAGGTTTCCCACCATGCGACATACGGAGGTCACACTACCATTAGCAGCAGGACTGAGCCCGAAATTCAGTCTACCAGTTCCTAGAGTCCTCATCCACCTAGTGAGCTGTGTGCAGTGAGAGGGCCCTGCCCATCAAAGGATCTCCAGAAGCCAGTGGTGACGTAAAGCAGGAAATGTATCATGAGAGCTGAGAAGAATCACGCAGCTGCATACATTGGTCAATGCGCCCATACTGTCTGTGGCTAAAATGCCGAGGTGTCATCGTAGACAATAGAAACATCCTCATATCTCATGGAAAGTTTGCTGGGGAGCTCGGGACCCATATTGAGTTGATGGTAACTGGAAAGGCTAGAGGATGGCTGGATATAAAAATGCAGCACAGGCTGGGCGAGGTGGCTTACGCCTGTAGTCCCAGCACTTTGGGAGGCCAAGGTGGGTGGATCACCTGAGGTGAGGAGTTCGAGACCAGACTGGCCAATGTGGTGAAACCCCATCTCAAAAAAAAAAAAAAAAAAAGAAGCAGCACAGAACTTCCTAGGACAAGTGACTTAACCCCTTGGAGCTTTAGTTTCCTCATCTGTTAAGTAGGAACAATGCTACTTCTCAGAGCGTTGTGGGAGTTAAGGTGAGATGATACCTATGGACAGTGCTCATGGAGCACTTGTGCACAGGATACTTCAGGAGGCTGGAAAACTGTGTTCTTTCTTTCTTTTTTTTTTAATTTTATTTTTAAAATATTAAAAAATAAATAAATAAAGATGGGGTTTCACCGTGTTGGTCAGGTTGGTCTTGAACTCCCGACCTCAGGTGGTCTGCCTGCCTCGGCCTCCAAAGTTCTTGGATTACAGGCATGAGCCACCACACCCTGCCTCTTTTTCTTTTTTGTTGAGATGGAGTCTTACTCCGTCGCCCAGGCTGGATTGCAGTGGTGTGATCTCGGCTCATTGCAACCTCCACCTCCCAGGTTCAAGAGATTTTCCTGACTCAGCTTTTTGAATAGCTGGGATTACAAGCATATGCCACCAAGCCAGCTAATTTTTGTATGTTTAATAGAGTTGGGGTTTCACCATGTTGGCCAGGCTGGTCTCAAACTCCTGGTCTCAAGTGATCTGTCCACCTTGGCCCCCCAAAGTGCTGGGATGACAGGTGTGAGCTACTGCTCTCGGTGAACACTGTGCTATCTCTTAAAGGCTCTCTCTGTTTGGAGCTGGCCTTCCATTTCCCTTTTCCTGGCCTGTCTCCTCTGAGCCCTGGAGGGGCAGGTTTGGGGTGAGTTTATCCTTTTGCGGAGGAGACAAAGACACACAGAAGTGACTTGTTCCTGAGACATGCAGTGAATCAACAGCTGGGGTGTCCTGGAGCCTGGGTCTCTCTGTCCCTGTGGGTCTCTCTGCCCATGCCCTGTGTTTCTGCCTGCTGCTGGCCAGCCTGGGGCCCTGCCTCCCATCTTGCTGCCGTCCCTGGCCGGAAACTCCACCCCATTGTCTTAGGTCTCGGGAATCTGGCTGCCCTGGGCTGACAGCTTTCTTCTGTGGCTGAGATAACTCCAGGAGATGCCTATCAGGCTCAGAGAAAAGGGGGCCTCTGAGCAAGCCCCTCCCTGCCCTGTGATAAAGGCAGACAATGCTTAGAAAGGAGAGCATTCCACCCAGCAGCCTGCCCTCTGCACCTTCCCCCTGCCCCTGCCCCACCCATCTCTCCCTCATCCCTGCAAAGGCTTTGATGAGTCTTTGGGAAGCTTGGGTGCAAGGCTGAGTCTCATTAACTCCTTCAGCACCGTCAGTGCTGTGAGTGTGCAGGTGGCGAATGCGCCCCTCTGTGGGCAGTCTGGTGACCTCCAGGAAGCAGGGACAGGGCAGGATGCTTTCTGGGTGGTGGAGGGGAGGTTTTAGTAGGGATGGTTCAATGGCTCTAGTTTTGTCCTAGGAAACCGTTTCTTTGTAGCTGAGCTCTGGAGTCAAACTGATGTGAGTCCAAGTTCTGGCTCTATCATGGATGAGCTCAATGGCCTTGGGAAACAAGTTCCTCCTCCCAGCCCTGGCTTTCTTATCTGCTAAATGGACGAACAAATAGCCATCACTCAAGGTCAGCACAGGGAATAACTAAATGATGAATGAATAAATAAATACATGCGCGGGCCAAGTGTGGTGGCTCATGCCTGTAATCCCAGTACTTTGGGAGGCTGAGGTGGGTGGATTGCCTGAGGTCGGAAGTTCGAGACCAGCCTGGCCAGCATGGTGAAACCCCATCTCTACTAAAAATACAAAAATTAGCCAGGCATGGTGGCAGGTGCCTGTAATCCCAGCTACTTGGGAAGCTGAGGCAGAAGAATTGCTTGAACCCAGGAGGCGGAGGCTGTAGTGAGCCAAGATCGCACCACTGCACTCCAGCCTGGGTGACAGGGCAAGACTGTCTCAAAAAAAAAAAAAAAAAAAAAAAAACCATGCAGAGAACCTAGCAGAGGGCCTGGCATAGGGAGGCTATCATGATGGTCATTCCCCCTAGCGCCACCTCTGTGCGGGCTTCGGATGGCTGACCTTGTGACAGGAATGAAGGGAAACACATTACACCTCGCTGTTTACTGGAAAGAGCAGCTCCACTTCCCACGGCAAGTCAGAGAAGTCATCTTGACATGGAAGGAAAAACCCTTTGTTCATTTGGTAAACATTTATTGGCAGGTTAGTCTGTGCCAGGTATCACTTGAGCAGCTCGGGAGACACAGTGAGCATGGCCGTACCTGTCTACAAGGTGGTATGAATGTGCAGGGCTAGCACAGGTAGCTGGGAGGGTAACAGATAAACTAGTGAAAACAAGTAGAAATGATATAACCTCATACAAAGAGGGGGGCTTGGAAGACAAATAAAATGACGCAAGGGGTTAGAAGGCGACAGAAGGCCAGGCGTGGTGGCTAGCACCTGTAGTCTCAGCTGCGAGGTCCCTTGAACCCAGCAGTTGGAGCCCAGCCTGGGCAACATAGCAAGACCCTGTCTCAACAAAAAAATAAAGGAATAATTCTGGCTAGGCATAGTGGCCCATGCCTGTAGTCCCAGCTACTCAGGAGGCTGAGTTAGGAGGATCACTGGAGCCCAGGTGTTTGAGGCTGCAGTGAGCTGAGATTGCACCACCGCACTCCAGCTTGGGCAGCAGAGCAAGATCCTGTCTCAAAAAATAAATGTATACAAAAATAAATATAAAAAGAAGGCACCAATTTGCATGTGTGCTATTTTTGATAGGCTGTGCAGAGAAGGCCTCTCTGAAGAGGTGACATCTGAGCGATTTTGGAATGAAAGGAAGCAGTGGGCCCTGGAAACCGGTGCCAGGAGTCTCCCAGTCCTAAGGAACTGCATGTTGGGAAGCCTGGGGTGGAGATCCAGCCCCCAGGGACAGGCTCGAGGCTGGGGTGAGGACGAAAGGGTGCAGGGGAGCTGCGCTCTGTCTGGGTAACACATTCACATGGGGCTGAGGAGTTTCTCTGTCTGGTCCCAGGGCTCTGCCCCAATGGCTGTGGCCTCTGTCCTTACATAGATGGCCTATTGCCTGCATGTGTGTGTGCGTGCGTGTATGCATGTGTGTGTGTGTGTGTGTGTGCGCGCGCGCGTGTGTAGGGGGAGCCAGGGAATCGCAGAAAGCTGACCATGGTGGATTGCATATTTGTTTTTAATTAGGGTGATGGCAGGCAGCTGTCACTGGTTTCTTTTTATTTATTTACTTTGTCCCTGCATTCTGATTAAAATTTCTAGTGCTATTTGCTGATGCCAGAGGCAATCTTGGGTTCTGAAAACACAGCGGGGCCCAGCTGCTCCCCATGTGCTGGCTGCTCATTTAGGACCAGCTTGCCCATGTGAAGGAAACAGCAGGTGTCAGGGCAGTCCCCTCCCCGTGATACTGCTCCAAGCTCTGTGTCCCAGCCTAGGGCCCTCATTAAGACCAGAATTTCAGGAAAAGAAAGGTACCTCCATCCCCAAGTCAAGCCAGTTGCTTGACTAAACTGACTGATATTTCCCCTCATTAAATTGATGCTCATTTGTCATTTCAATGCAACAAATATTTCTTGGGACCCAGCACTGCAGAGGGTGCAAGCCCAGCTGATGGTCATGGGGAAGGTGTGCTGGCTGATTCCTGTTCTCATGGGATCCCATGCCCCAGTTACGGCATTTTTTTTTTGAGTCAGAGTCTAGCTCTGTCACCCAGGCTGGAGTGCAATGGTACGATCTCGGCTCACTGCAACCTCTGCCTCCCGGGTTCAAGCAATTCTCCTGCCTCAGCCTCCCAAGCAGCTGGGATTACAGGTGCCCAATACCACACCCAGCTAATTTTTATATTTTTAGTAGAGTCAGGGTTTCACCATATTGGTCAGGCTTGTCTGTTGGTCAGGCTGGTCTTGCACTCCTGACCTGGAATTATAGGCATCAGCCATCACGTCAGGCCAGTTACTGCATGTTTTAAATTATCACACTGCTGGAAAAAAAGATGAACAAAAGAATGTCTCCACCCTCAAGGAGCAGGCACCTTGTCAGAATACGCTCGAAGCTGTCCAACATCAAGTTGCACAGATGAAGTTGGAGCTTCAACAACTGGATGAGCCAAGCACCAAGACATAAAGTGAATCCAATAAATCAGCTTTTCTTAACACTCATCTCCCTGCGCTAAACCCACATGCTGCCTACCTCCTCTGTCTCTACGGACCCAGGAAAATTCACTGCCAAAATCTGTGCTGCTTATTGTTTTTAAGTTTTCTCCACGGTTTTCATTCTGAGCCATTGGAGCTGGGGCTGGCTTGCCGGCCATGCCTTCCAATGGCCCCATTCCGGCCTCCAGCTCAGGGCCTTCTTGGGGTTATCATTCTCCAGATTCCCCATCCACACTGCCCCCTCCACCTCCCTACGAAACTTCTGGTCACAACATTTGGCTGCTGCGTCTCTCTTTGCAACTTCCAGCCTACTCCTCCCTCCTCTGAATGTCCCCATCCCTCCCCTTGCCTGTCCCAACTCTAATTCTGCCTCCGAGTCTCCTTGAAAGCCTCTTGGTTTCTGGGGACTCTCACAGCCACCAAGGCCATCATTTTCTAGGCATGACCCATGCCTCTCAGGCCCCAGCCTCCTGCGCGTTCCCTGCGACCTCCTGGTCACCTCTTCCTCGTTCAGGCTTAGCTCCCCGTTTTCAGCCCCGGTGGCATAAGGTGGTTTTGTCCCCTCTCTGCTGGCTGGGGCAAGGGAAGAGCACAGGCAGTGGAGCATGCCATGGGGTTTTGGAAAGTCTCCCCATGCCAGTGTTGGGTGGATGCCCCTGTGACCCACCTGAGGGGCAGCTGGCTGGGAGCAGACTCTGTAGGGCTTGGATGGGCCTGGGGTGGAAGGTGGATGCACAGTGACCAAAAACCCAGCTTGGATTCGTTCCAAGGCATCCATAGAGAGTGTGGTGGGGTGCGCTGTTCAGACCTCATCCAGCTTCTGTTTCCTTTGCCTCCCCTGGCTCCGAAGCCGCCCCCAGCTGCCGTTTGTAAATGTCAGGGCTCAGGGCAGATCCGGCTGGGTGGTGATCTGCCACTTTCAATGCCTGTTTTCTCAACTTGGGCCTGGGGGCAGACAGGGCAGGGCTGGACTGTCCCCTCAGCGTGGGGACTTCACGGAAAGCCTATTTGGTGGAGGATGTGAACCACAAGGGTGGTCCCAAACTTCCCCTTCAGCCTTTCTCCTTGAAATGGACAGTGACTCACCTGGAAGATGACGTGATGGCAGGAACATGCCAGGGCTGACAGCCAGACCCGGAGTTCTCGGGGTGTGGGTGGGGTGCCCTGGGACAGGCAGGAGAGACGGGCAAGACCCACTGATGGCTGAGACCCACTGTGTGCTGCAGAGTGGAACTCTGGTTCTTTATTTTTTATTTTATTTTTTGGAGATGGGGTTTCACCATGTTGAGGCTAGTCTTGAACTCCTGACTTCAGGTGATCCACCCACTTTTGCCTCCCAAAGTGCTGGGATTACAGGTGTGAGCCACTGTGCCTGGCTAGAACTCTGGTTCTTAAGGCCTGAACAAGGGCGGTGGGTACAAAAGAAACAGAGACATTGTGGGTGTCGGGGGGAAGGTGAAGAGTGTGGAACAATAGGGATGGGTGGAAGAGCTCACAAGCACCGCACTGTTCCACTGTGCCGGCTGAACCCATGGTTTTCTTTTCCATACTGGCTTTCCTGAAAGCCCCACTATGCGGCCCCAGGAGAAATCTCATGTGTTGCGTTCACCTCCTCTGTGCACACATCCAGTAACAGAAGGGTGAGGACCCACCTCCAAGACTCTTTCTCCTCTGCCCATCCCCTCTGCCTGTCCTCTCTCCTGGACCACTACAGGGGTCTCCTGCCCTGCGCCCACACAGTCTACTCCTTTAATGCACAGCCCTGCTAGGAACATTTATAAAACACAAATCAGAGTCTGTTCATTTATCTGGCCAGGCACAGGTTCATGCCTATAATCCCAGCACTCTGGGAGGCTGAGGCAGGCGGATCACTTGAGGTCAGGAGTTCAAGATCAGCCTCGCCAACATGGTGAAACCTTATCTCTACTAAATACAAAAACTAGCCAGGTGTGGTGGCGCACACTTGTCATCCCAGCTACTTGAGGGGCTGAGGCATGAGAATTGCTTGGACCTGGGCGGCAGAGGTTGCAGTGAGCTGAGGTCATGCCGTTGCACTCCAGCTTCGGTGACAGAGTAAGCCTCCTTCTCAAAATAAATAAATAAATGAAAAATAAAAATAAAATATTCTATTCATTTATCTAATAGCATGCATATTGGCATCATTGTGTGCCAGGAGCACTTTATGTACTTCCAAAATATTAACCCATTTATCCCCCTAACACTCTTTTTTTTTTTTTTTTTTTTTNGTTTCACCATGTTGGCCAGGATGGTCTCGATTTCTTGACCTTGTGATCTGCCTGTCTCGGCCTCCCAAAGTACTGGGATTACAGGTGTGAGCCACGGCGCCCGACTTACCCCACCTCTTTCTAAGCTGCCTACTGGTGCCTTGGAATTTGGAGAAACAGCTAGCCATATTGGAGATGATAGCTATTATTGTTTGAAAAGATTGAATCTATATGTATACATATTTAACTGAGCAGTATTGTATCTATGCTTTAAATTCAGGTTTTCACAGTTGGAGTTCAAGCCATTTCTCATCACTAGGCTTTAAAAGAGAAACTTTTTTCTTGGCCTTCTTGGGGAGAAGGTATGAGTTAAGGAGGACGTGGATAAGTAACTCTTTAGGTCTCCTGTGGAGAACTAAATTATACTGAGTTATGAACCACTGGCAAACACACAACATTGTAGCTATTTCCTGTTGACGGCACTCTTGCAAACATGGTGGGCCACCACAGGAGGATCAGATGAGGAGGAGGCCATGCTCATTTTTCCCTCCTGCCAACCATCCCTGGTTCAGGCATCTGACTCCCCCACCGCCATGCTTGAACTTGGTTGAGAAATAGACACCAGCCTTGCTCACCCCACCTCCCCTTAATGACCATCCCTTTGGTCCTCCACCTACAAGGGATGACTTGTGGTGAAGGAACAAAACAGCAACCCAGGACATGCCAAGACCAGGGAAGTCGTTGAAGCAAAAGAGCTCTGTGATTTCCCCTTTGCCAAGGTGACTATAGATTTTTTTTTTTTTTTTTTCTGAGACGGAGTCTTGTTCTGTTGCCTAGGCTGGAGTGTGATGGTGCAATCGTGGCTGACTGCAACCTCCGACTCCCAGGTTCAAGTGATTCTTCTGCCTCAGTCTCCTGAGTAGCTGGGACTACAGGCGCACAGCCCCATGCCTGGCTAATTTTTTATATTTTTAGTAGAGACGGGGTTTCACCATATTGGTCAGGCTGGTCTCAAACTCCTGATCTTGTGATCCGCCCATCCTTGTCTCCCAAAGTGCTGGGATTACAGGCATAAGCCACCATGCCCAGCCAAGAGCTGTACTGGGAAGGCCAGACATGATTGAGAAATGGTTAATGTTGGCTTTAAGTGTTTTATTTGCAGGGAGGCACTCTTGGGATGCACTGAGGTTTGAGGTGATGGCAGCTACCTCTGGAAGGGGTGAGTCAGGGTCTGGATGTTCTTCTATCCAAGGACTCTCGTGCAACTTTTTCATGCAGAAAGCTCTTGAAGGCTTTGGGTTGGCATCTTCCTCTCCTTTAAATCAGGGTGTGACACAGATGTGGGATAGCACGACAGTTTCCACTAAGGGATCGAGTGCTGCTGTAATTGTTGGTCTTGGCCTCTGTCCTGACTAATGTAATTGTGAACTACCAGAAGGTAAGATGGCGGTCACCAAGGGGTGTGTGGGAAATGCGCTCCCCGCTCCAGCACAGGAAGTGGATGGGGATATGAGGCTCCAGTGTGCTAGAGCCAAGCTTCGCACAGAAGCATGAGGAAGGGCTTCGGGAAACGCCTGGGAGCAGGTCCAGGGTGGGTGCAGGAGAGAGGCAAGAGCAGAGCTGAGAAGAGGAGCCGCGGATAGGCATGGAAGCCCCGCTCTGGGCCTTGCTCGGGGGCCGCTCCACGATATGACAGAATTGGTGTTATAGGTGACTCCTGGAAAAGTTGTGTTCAACCTAAAGTCGAAGGACAGGTTCTAGTGCTAAAGGACCTTGCTTTTTATTTTATTTTATTTTATTTTTGAAAGCTTTCGCTTCCTATTCTTTTTTTTAAATTTTTTTAAATTTTTATTTATTTACTTAAGACAGGGTTTCACCATGTTGGTCAGGCTGGTCTTGAACTCCCAACCTCAGGTAATCCACCCACCTTGGCCACCAAAGTGCTTAGATTACAGGCGTGAGCCACCACGCCCGGCCCACTTAAAATTTCTACATCCTCAGAGTCCCATCCTTCTGAATTGTTTCAAAACTCTGAGTCATTATAACCCAGAATTAGGTTTCTCTACACAATCTTTTCTGTGCCATTAAAGGATGCAGTATTTCTCAAAAGTGTGATTTTTTTCCAAGTGACTGACATTAATTCTGTAATTCTTGGTATGTGTGCACAAGTAATGAGAACTGTGTCATTGTGGCCACCTAGCCAATGAGTCTAAGATGATTTTAGATAATCCATGAACTACTTTATCCCATTCTACAGATGGCATGGAGAGATTAAGTATCTTTCCCAAGGTCACATAGCTAGTAAGTGGCTGGGCTGGCGCTGGAAGCCAGGCAGCCTCTCTCTCTCTGAGGGCTGCGCTTCTAACCATGACCAGAATGTTGTTTTACCCTAAAGCCCTTGTTAGAAATCTATTTTCTAGGGCAAAGGAAATCCAAACTCTCTCCTCAACATTCAAATCCTTTTGACTTGCTTTGCTTTCCTTTCTAGGCTTATCAGCTCTTTTTTTTCCTCCCACTACGAGACGGAGTCTGGCTCTGTCACCCAGGCTAAATGCGGCGGTACAATCTCAGCTCACTGCAACCTCTGCCGCCCGGGTTCAAGTGATTCTCCTGCCTCAGCCTCCAGAGTAGTGAGCAGCTGGGATTACAGGCATGCACCACCACGCCTAGCTAATTTTTGTATTTTTAGTAGAGGTGGGCTTTCACCATGTTGGCCAGGCTGGTCTTGAATGCCTGACCTCAAATGATCTGCCAGCCTTGGCCTCCCAAAGTGTTGGGATTACAGGTGTGAGCCACCATGCCTGGCCCTAGGCTTATCGCCTCTCAGATGTCTTGTGCTCTGGCAGCTCTGGCCTGCTCTGAGCTGCAAGTGGTTTTAGGCCTTCGGTATCTGGGCTCACACTTGGGAACCCTCCTGTAGAAGACAGCTCAGAAACCATGGGACGTCTAGGGCTTGGCTCTAGCATCACCTCTTTTGAGACGCCTCCCCGACCCTTGCTGGTGGTCTTGCAGAACGTAGCCTGCTGAATGTGGCAGTAGACCCACTGGGCCAGGGCTGGCCCCAGCATGGGTGCTTCCATCCCAGCCTGGTGCTGTATCTGTGGCATTGGCAAAACTAACCTCCCTTCTTCCCACCTGGAGAGGAAGAAAACACGATGGTTTGAGAAGCATTTTGGAGATCTGGAATGTTCTATAGTTCCCACCTGGGTGTTGACCAGCTGGGGACTCACTGTTTATGTAATAATATCCTGTCCCTGGGGGTGTGTTCCTAGTGTCAGAGTGAGCTGTGGGAAAACACCTGATTTGGCATATTGCAAACCGAAGATACTCTTCCCCCCGAAACCCCTCTGACCTGACAACTCATGGGATACAGTGACTCACACATTGCTGCCAGAGGATTCATGGGTGTATGTATGCCTGGGTGTGTGTGTGCAGGGTGGGGAGGAAGTGTTGGCGACATACCTTCTTCTTTTCTGCTCCAAATCTCATTTCCTGTGGCTGACAATTCCAAGGAGGCCCCAGGACCCTCTCTTCCCAGTTCCTGCCCTGGGGCTGTGTGCCAGGGGCCCCAGCAGGCAATGCTCCAGCCAGCACCAGCTCAGGGCTCCAGCATCCTCCTCCAAGCACTGGGGTGGAAAAAGCCATGTGGGAGAAGCCGAGGAGGAATGTTCCAGGCCTGCTCAGTTATTAAAGACCTCTCAAGATAATGAAGCACAGGAAAGAACAAAGACGCAGGAAGGCAGCTAAATTAAAAAATGCTATTCTCTGCACTTGGACCATCAGGCCCTGGCAAAGGCATTTGGCAGATATTCAGGCTGTTTGGACGAAGGAGTTTCTGGCTGCATCAGGCAGGAGGGTCTCTGGGTGACCACGAGAGGCAGAAAGCGTACCACTGGGTCAGGTCTGTGGTCCGCTGAGCAGAGGGGCTGTGTCCCTCACTTAGAAGGAGCGAGCCCTGTCTTTGTGGGTGATCAATCTCCCTGATGTCAACCTGAAAGATAAGGGATTTAGCCTCCAAATCCCATCTTGCTCTTAAAATTCCACTAGGGCCAGACCGTTTCAGATTTTATCTAAAAGTTTTGGTATCAATTTATGTAGCTAACAGGGACTGTCTCTTGAGAGTATTTATGACTCAAGTCACACTTTCCTTCCTTGTTCTTAACCCTCTCTCTTCCTTCCTTCCTTCCTTCCTTCCTTCCTTCCTTCCTTCTTTCTTTGGTCTCGAACCCCTGGCCTTAAGTGATCTGTCTGCCTCAGCCTCCCAAAGTGCTGGGATTACAGGCATGAGCCAGTGTGCCTGGATTAACTCACCTCTTTTTTTTTTTTAGAGACAGAGCCTCACTCTGTTGCCCAGGCTGGAATACAGTGGCCTGATCTCCATTCACTGCAACCTCTGCCTCCCGGGTTCAAGCAATTCTCCTGCCTCAGCCTCTGGAGTAGCTGGGACTACAGGTGCATGCCACCATGCCCAGCTAAATTTTGTATGTTTAGTAGAGACAGGGTTTCACCATGTTGGCCAGGATGGTCTCGATTTCTTGACCTTGTGATCTGCCTGTCTCGGCCTCCCAAAGTACTGGGATTACAGGTGTGAGCCACGGCGCCCGACTTACCCCACCTCTTTCTAAGCTGCCTACTGGTGCCTTGGAATTTGGAGAAACAGCTAGCCATATTGGAGATGATAGCTATTATTGTTTGAAAAGATTGAATCTATATGTATACATATTTAACTGAGCAGTATTGTATCTATGCTTTAAATTCAGGTTTTCACAGTTGGAGTTCAAGCCATTTCTCATCACTAGGCTTTAAAAGAGAAACTTTTTTCTTGGCCTTCTTGGGGAGAAGGTATGAGTTAAGGAGGACGTGGATAAGTAACTCTTTAGGTCTCCTGTGGAGAACTAAATTATACTGAGTTATGAACCACTGGCAAACACACAACATTGTAGCTATTTCCTGTTGACGGCACTCTTGCAAACATGGTGGGCCACCACAGGAGGATCAGATGAGGAGGAGGCCATGCTCATTTTTCCCTCCTGCCAACCATCCCTGGTTCAGGCATCTGACTCCCCCACCGCCATGCTTGAACTTGGTTGAGAAATAGACACCAGCCTTGCTCACCCCACCTCCCCTTAATGACCATCCCTTTGGTCCTCCACCTACAAGGGATGACTTGTGGTGAAGGAACAAAACAGCAACCCAGGACATGCCAAGACCAGGGAAGTCGTTGAAGCAAAAGAGCTCTGTGATTTCCCCTTTGCCAAGGTGACTATAGATTTTTTTTTTTTTTTTTTCTGAGACGGAGTCTTGTTCTGTTGCCTAGGCTGGAGTGTGATGGTGCAATCGTGGCTGACTGCAACCTCCGACTCCCAGGTTCAAGTGATTCTTCTGCCTCAGTCTCCTGAGTAGCTGGGACTACAGGCGCACAGCCCCATGCCTGGCTAATTTTTTATATTTTTAGTAGAGACGGGGTTTCACCATATTGGTCAGGCTGGTCTCAAACTCCTGATCTTGTGATCCGCCCATCCTTGTCTCCCAAAGTGCTGGGATTACAGGCATAAGCCACCATGCCCAGCCAAGAGCTGTACTGGGAAGGCCAGACATGATTGAGAAATGGTTAATGTTGGCTTTAAGTGTTTTATTTGCAGGGAGGCACTCTTGGGATGCACTGAGGTTTGAGGTGATGGCAGCTACCTCTGGAAGGGGTGAGTCAGGGTCTGGATGTTCTTCTATCCAAGGACTCTCGTGCAACTTTTTCATGCAGAAAGCTCTTGAAGGCTTTGGGTTGGCATCTTCCTCTCCTTTAAATCAGGGTGTGACACAGATGTGGGATAGCACGACAGTTTCCACTAAGGGATCGAGTGCTGCTGTAATTGTTGGTCTTGGCCTCTGTCCTGACTAATGTAATTGTGAACTACCAGAAGGTAAGATGGCGGTCACCAAGGGGTGTGTGGGAAATGCGCTCCCCGCTCCAGCACAGGAAGTGGATGGGGATATGAGGCTCCAGTGTGCTAGAGCCAAGCTTCGCACAGAAGCATGAGGAAGGGCTTCGGGAAACGCCTGGGAGCAGGTCCAGGGTGGGTGCAGGAGAGAGGCAAGAGCAGAGCTGAGAAGAGGAGCCGCGGATAGGCATGGAAGCCCCGCTCTGGGCCTTGCTCGGGGGCCGCTCCACGATATGACAGAATTGGTGTTATAGGTGACTCCTGGAAAAGTTGTGTTCAACCTAAAGTCGAAGGACAGGTTCTAGTGCTAAAGGACCTTGCTTTTTATTTTATTTTATTTTATTTTTGAAAGCTTTCGCTTCCTATTCTTTTTTTTAAATTTTTTTAAATTTTTATTTATTTACTTAAGACAGGGTTTCACCATGTTGGTCAGGCTGGTCTTGAACTCCCGACCTCAGGTGATCCTCCCACCTTGGCCTCCAAAGTGCTTGGATTACAGGCGTGAGCCACTGTGCCCGGCCCGCTTTTTATTTTTTATTTGTTGAGACAGGGTCTCACTCTGTCACCCAGGCTGGAGTGCAGTGGTGCAATCTTGGCTCACTGCAGCCTCCACCTTCTGGACACACACAATCCTCCTGCCTCAGCCTCCTGAGTAACTGAGACTACAGGCATGTGCCGCTATGCCCAGCTAATTTTTGTATTTTTTTGTAGAGACAAGGTTTCACCATGTTTCCCAGGCTGGTCTGGAGCTTCTGGACTCAAGCAATCCGCCCACCTCGGCCTCCCACAGTGCTGGGATTACAGGTGTGAGCCACCATGTCTGGTCCAGGATCCTGATTTTATGCAAACTCAGAAGGCCAGAAGACCTGCTGGGTGAGAGTGTGTGGCGACATCAGCACGGTCCAGAAAGACAGATGGAGCCTCAAGACTTGGGGCCCATGGAGGGGCCTGAGGAGGGGAGAAAAGAGGCGGAAGGGACGCCTGGAAGTGTCTGCTGAAAACTTTAAACTGGAGCTGCCTTCAGGCACCACTGGGCATGCCTGGGCTGGGGCTTTTCCTTGTCTTCAAGGATCAGGCCCATGCACAGCTGAGCATTCAAGAGCAGGGAAGAAGCTGGAGGGCATCTGCTCCCATACCCTCATTTTAGAGTTGGGAAAACTGACACCCAGAGAGAGTATGTGGCCTGCTCGAGCTCACACAGCTTAGGACGCCGGCTCCTGATCCTCGGGCTGCTGCCCTTTCTCCTGAGCCCTTTGGTCACAGAGGGGCCAGTCCTCAGCAGCATCTCCTCATTGGCAGGCCATGGCCCTCTCGGTGCCAGGACCTGCATACTCCAAGGTGGACAACCAGAGCAAGGCCACTGTCTCTGGAAAGCTGCCATTGGAATGAACATGTGAGCGCCTCAAGAGATGACGGTGGTACAAGTATGAGGACTCCTAAAGATATGGAGGGTTTTGTTTGTTTGTTTGTTTTTGGGATGAAGTTTTGCTCTTGTCGCCCAGGCTGGAGCACAATAGCGTGATCTCGGCTCACTGCAGCCTCCCCTCCTAGGTTCAATCGATTCTCCATCCTTAGCCTCCCGAGTAGCAGAGATTACAGGTAACTGCCACCATGCCCAGCTAATTCTTGTATATTTAGTAGAGATGGGGTTTCACCCCATTGACAAGACTGGTCTTGAACTCCTCACCTCAGGTGATCCACACGCCTCGGCCTCCCAAACTGGATTACAAGCATGAGCCACCATGCCTGGCCCCCAATATGGAGTTTTGAGTTGAAGAAATGAATATCTAAGTGTGGAATTGTGAGCATCAGCTTGCAGGTGAGAGTGTTCTTTCTCTGGTTCCCTCAGGTATCTTCCCAGTCCTGGGCATTTACACTGGCATGGGCCCTGATGCAGATGGAGTGTAGCTCCCCTATTCAACCTGCATGGCTCATATGACCACATCTGCATAGGTCTGGGAACAGATGGACTTGATCATCTCAGAGGGTGGAGAATAGGACACAGAGCAGACAAAAGAGGACGTGCCAGAGAGGCCCGGGGGACCTGCTGGGGGGTGTGGAGTCCTGGTTGAACCTGCTGACTGGATACCCTGCTGTGGGTCCTGCAGGCAACTCAGGGTGAGCACTCCTAGGAGACAGAGCCTCACTCCCCCAGAGGCCCCTTATCACCATCACAGACAGCACCAGAGCCGTGAGAGCAGGTACCACCACCCCAGGACACATTCCTCTCATAAGTGGAATAACACAGTGGTCCTTTTAACTCTTCCTTCTTAATTGACTGCTTTGGAGAGAGCAGTCCATCATCCCCCCAACTCCACCCCCACCTCCTGCTCTGGGCCCTGTTTATGGTGCTGATGAGCAGGGTGGGGATGCTTCCTGGCTGGGCTGACATGATGATAAAGGGCAAAGCCCTGCATGCCTTGCCAGCTCTTAGCTGGGGGCGTGGCTGGAGCCACCTCGTACCCGGGACCCTGATGTTTAGAGAAACTTCAGGCGGGCTTGTGGGCTCCCACGGTTCCTGGTACAACTTGGGAATGATGTCAAATGGTATTGGTGGGGAGCCCTGGAATCCCAGTGGCCCCATTCCCCAGCCTCCCTCCCTAGATGTTTGCAAGCCAGGTGATGGGCTCTGTGTTGGAGAGGGAAACATTGGCACCCCCGGAAACATGGTGGTCCCAGGACTCCACAGTCAGGTGTTGGACAGTCTTGGATGGAAGATCAAAACCCAGAGTGTCTAGGTGGGTTAGGGGACAAAGACTGCAAATCCCAGTGCCTCTGTGAGGCCGACCCTGGGTCTTGCATTGGGTGGGCAGGCACCTTGTCAGTTTCAGGGTTTGTATCAGGGCCTGTGTCAGCAGCAGCACTTGCATGAAGCAGCTGCACCTCCCATCACCTTTCAGACCAGGAAGGTACAGGACATTGGACCCAGAGATGCTAGGGGGAAGGAAGAGGAAGGGAAGATGGTGGGAAATGGATTCTAAGGAAAGCTGGCTCTGCCTGAGAGGGGTCTTACCAGAGCTGGGGCCAGGGCCCATCACTCTGCAGACCATGAGATTTTAGCAAGCAGCAGCGACAATGAGCATGTACATGTATTGAGTTTGAGTGTTGTTATCTGATGGACAAACCTCTACATGCTTTGTAAAGTATTTCTTTATCCTTGTAACAATCCTCTGACAGGTTTTTTTTTTTTTTTTGGAGACGGAGTCTCACACTATTGTCCTATTGTCCAGGCTGGAGTGTAGTGGCTTGACCTTAGCTTGCCACAACCTCTACCTCCCAGGTTCAAGGGATTCTCCTGCCTCAGCCTCCCGAGTAACTGGGATTACAGGCACGTGCCACCAGGCCTGGCTAATTTTTATATTTTTAGTAGAGACAAGGTTTCAGTATGTTGGCCAGGCTGGTCTCAAACTCCTCACCTTGTGATCTGCCCACCTTGGCCTCCCAAAGAGCTGGGATTACAGGTGTGAGCCACTGCGCCCGGCCTCTGACAGGTTTTTAATTGGTTTTATTTTTAACAGGTGAAGTCATTGAGGTGCAGAGACACTGCCTTCCTGGCCTAAAGTCCAGCTCAGGCCGTCTCTCCCCAGAGTTCCAGGCTTTTGGTCTCTGTCTGTAGATCCCTTTAGTTTGAATGAGTCTGACCCTGAGGAGGGCTAGGAGCAAACTTGAGAAGGAGCATGACAGTTGCTAATTCATCAGCATGCTCTCAAGGTGCATTCTGAGCAAGGCTGATGCCAGGTGCAGAGCAAACACCTCTAGTGCCTGGGAGTTTCCAGAAGTTTGGAGAATGTGCCAGATATCACTTGTTTGCCCTGGGGGCCCAGCTCCACTCCGTGTGCATTTCATACAGACTACACCAGGGCTTCCCTTGCCCTCCGTTTGGCCAGCGGGAAGCTCCAGCAGGAGATCAGTGGGATAAAGGAAGATGCTTTGGGGATTTATTCCTCCTGCCACCTCTCTGGGGATCCCTGAATGGACAGCTGCTCCTCCTGTCCAGGTGTCCTGTTTGCCCTCTTCTCCCTAGACTGCTGGTAAGCCTTTTCCTAGTCCCTTCAGTTCAAAGGGGAAATTGGTGCCTTGTTCCAGCCCTGGGGTGTAGCCCTGTCTCTTCTGGTTCCTCTAATCTGCCCTGTATAAATAGCCCCTTTCTTTTAAAAAACTCTCCTACAATAGGCTGGGCATGGTGGCTCAGGCCTGTAATCTCAGCATTCTGGGAGGTGAAGGTGGGCAGATCACCTGAGTGAGTGCTGTCGGAACTTGAGTCCAACCTGGGCAATGTGGTGAAACCCCGTATCCACCAAAAAAACCCCAAAAACCAAAAAACAAAAAATAGCCAGGTGTGGTGGTGTGTGCCTGTAGTCCCAGCTACTTGGGAGGCTGAGGAAGGAGAATCACTTGAACATGGGAGGTGGAGGTTGCAGTGAGCTGAGATCATGCCACTGCAGTCCAGCCTGGGCGACAGAGCGAGACTCCATCTCAAAAACAAAACAAAACAAAAAACAAAACAAAACAAAACACCTCTCCTACCATCGTCCTAGTTAGAGTGTGCTATCTGTTTCCTGCTGGGTGCTGACTGACACAAAGAATAGTACCTATAGATAGAAAATAACCAGTGAGGCCAGGTGCAGTGGCTCACACCTGTAATCCCAGCACTTTGGGAGGCCGAAGCAGGCACATCACGAGGTCAGGAGTTCGAGACCAGCCTGACCAACATGGTGAAACCCTGTCTCTACTAAAAATACAAAAATTATCTGGGCATGGTGACACATGCCTGTAATCCCAGCTACTCAGGAGGCTGAGGCAGGAGAATCACTTGAACCCGGGAGGCGGAGGTTGCAGTGAGCCAAGATCATGCCACTACACTCTAGCCTGGGCAACAAAACAGAACTTTGTCTCAAAAAAAACAAAACAAAAACCAGTGGAGCACAATTTTATACTTGGCAGGGGAGTGAGTGCTGTGGGAATCTAGAGGAGTGAATGTTCTTGTGTCCTGGGGCAGACAGAGAGGCCTTCCTGAAGGTCGTGGGAGTTGAGACTGTGAAGGACGGTGGGAACTCACCTATTTGAGTGGCTCCTAGTACGGTGCCCGAAGCATTTTTGGTCAGAACTGAACTGGAACGTTTGATGCTGCTTGGTGTTTGGCAATGGTTTCCAATCCCTTCCCAGGCCTGGGGCCCAGGAGGCCCCTTGGATTGTTGGGGAAGAGGCAGTAACTGTGCAGCAATATGTCCCTCCAGGGACACCCTTATCCTTTGCAGCGTTCACACAGCCCTTCTTATGTGTCAGGTGGCACAGGTCTGAATGTGCACATCTTAGCTCTCTAGCGGATTCTGGGTCAGGCGTGTGCCATGGGTCACATGTCAGGTGGCACAGGTCTGAGTGTGCACGTCTTGGTTCTCTAGTGGATTCTGGGCCAAGCATCCTTGCACACCACCACCGCCTGGCTCCCCTGTCCCCAATGCCTGAAACTATGCTTTGCATGGGGGTGGGGGTGGGTTATAAGTAAATATTTATTGACTGAATAAATGAATGAATATAATTCCGTCAATGTTTGAACACCTGATGTGCTTAGTACCTTGAGAGGAGCCAGAAATACAGAGGTGGGCTGTGAAGGACAGTGGGAACTCACCTATTTGAGTGGTGACTGCCCTTATTCAGGAGCTCCCAGGTAGGTGAAGCGGACCATCACCCTAAGGACCGTAGCCCAGGTGGCTAAAGACAGAGCCAGGGTGATGCAGCCCCGAGGACAGCAGGTCAGAGAAAACCACCTCGCTGGAGAGGGTATTTGAATGGAGTCTAGGTTTTGCCTAGTGGTAGGAGTAGAGAGCATTTTAGGCAGAGGGACTGCATGAAGAACGTGAATAAAAAGTGCATGGTTGACTGGGTGCAGTAGCTCATGCCTGAGAGGCTAAGTGGGGGAGAATCACAAGGTCAGGAGTTCGAGACCAGCCTGGCCAACATGGTGAAACCTCGTCTCTACTAAAAATACAAAAAATTAGCTGGGCATAGTGGTGGGTGCCTGTAATCCCAGCTACTTGGGAGGCTGAGGCAGGAGAATCGCTGAACCCGGTAGGTGGAGGTTGTAGTGAGCTGAGACTGTACCATTTCACTCCAGCCTGGCAAGAGTGAAATTCCATTACAAACAAACAAAGAAACAAAGTGCATGGTTGGAAATGGCTAATGTGGCCTTGCTGAGGAGAAGGGTGCTTTGAGAATGTGAGAGCAGCCTCTGAAAGGTGGTCAAAGTGGATTAGGAAGGGCTCGGAGGCTCTGGGGGACCATGGAAGACTTTGGAGTTGGGAAGTCACATGTGCGGATAGATGTATGATTTGGAGAAAAACCTCTGGTGGTCGGTGCTGGGGGCGGCTCAGAAGTTTAGCAGCCATTTGAGATACACTGTGGTTATCCAGGTGACAGAGCCGCAGGCCTGAGTGAGGGCTGGGCATGGTGGTGGGGATGGTGAGGGGACAGTGGGGAGAGGCATGAGGAAAGGAGAACTCGCCGGGCACGGTGGCTCATACCTGTAGTCCTAGCACTTTGGGAGGCCGAGGCAGGCAGATCATGAGGTCAGGAGTTCGAGACCAGCGTGGTCAACATGGTGAAACCTCGTCTCTACTAACAATACACAAATTAGCTGGGCGTGGTGGCATGCACCTGTAGTCCCAGCTACTGGGGAGGCTGAGGCAGAAGAATCACTTGAACCTGGGAGGTAGAGGTTGCAGTAAGCTGAGACTGGGCCACTGTACTCCAGCCTGGGTGACAGAGCAAGATTCTGTCTCAAAAAAAAAAAGAAAGGAGAACTCTACCGCTTTGTTTGTCACTTCCCTTGGGAAATGAGCATGGGTGAAGTCAGAGGGGATGGATGTCTGGCTGCCAATGCCATGGCATTTAAGGAGATGGAACCCAGGACAGGGAGCCAGTTTGGGGAAGGAAATAATTACTATGACGTCAGTCAAGCAAAGTTTAGTGTCTGTAGGACAGTCACAGGGGGTTGGAATCCTGCAGGCTGTTGGCCTCTTCAGTCCAGAGCTGGATTAGGGCTGGGGGTGGTGCCGGCTTCCCTCAAGAAGGGGTGACGGTTTCAGTCCAGGGGAGTGTGAGGTGAGAGGACCCGATGGCTGAAGATGAAGCCCTGGCTATGCCAACTTTGAAGGGATGGCCATTGCAGGTACCAGAGAACAGGGCTGGCAGGAGGCAGAGAAGGAGGGAGTGAGGACATCCCAGAGACAGGGACACTGAGGCTCAGAGAAGACAGAATGCTCAGCTCAGAGTCTGAGCACACAGGGAGCTCCATCCAGGCCGCCTAACCGAAGCTGGGTTACTTTAATGTAAACCATCGTGGTGGTCAAGCAAAGCTTCACTCCCCACCACGCAGTTCTGACAGTTTGGGCAGATGGAGATGGATTGTGTCTGGGCTGGCAGCTGATAGAGAGTTCAGAAGGTCCAGCGGAGGCCTTGGGTGACAGCAGGTGTAATAGCCACAAGGCTGGCAGATCCTGGGAGCACAGGATCCTGCTTATAGACGAGACAGACACAGGGCCCTGGAGCTGCCTCACTCGGGAAGGGAACACCTGGGTTTTTTTTTTTTTTTTCGTGGTTCTGTTAGTGATTAGGGCCTTCAGAACCCTCATCTCTGCGTCTCAGCTGTCTTGTGTGTAAACAGCTCCTGACTCTCTTGAGCTGCTTAGGAAGCTAAAAATACTCCACCTTTTAGAGAAAGGGCACCTTGTAACTTAGGAAGTTAATTCCCACGTCCTTCCTACACTGATCCCTTACATCATAATTCAGCAAAGACGACCAGGGACTTTCTCCTCTCTCTCCCTGCTGGTTCCGTATTACAGATGGGGAAATGGAGGCTGGGGAAAGGCAAGTTTAGCCCCCAGCTCTTCTGTGCCAGTTCAGACTGTTTCTCAGCTCCTCCGGGATATGGTGCGGTCTCCAAGGCCCTTTTCCTTCTGAGGGAGTCCTTGTGGAAAGATCAATGTGCCTCAGCGGGCAGAGGTGCAGATGATCTGGCCCATTTGGATCACGGGCCAGGATGCCTCCATCCAGGAGACTCCAAGAGGTCCTGGTTTGAGCCCTGAGTTCCCCGATAGACCAGAGGTTTGATGACACCCCAAGGACAAGTTCACTTTACTTAGAAAAAGGCCACACCTATGAGTTATTTCTAAAGCAAAAATCAAGGCCAGGTGCAGTGACTCATGCCTGTAATCCCAGCATATTGGGAGGACAAGGTGGGTGGATCATGAGATCAGGGGTTCAAGACTGGCCTGGCCAACATAGCGAAATCCCGTCGCTGCTAAAAATACAAAAATTAGTCGGGAACGGTGGCGCACGCCTGTAGTCCCAGCTAGTCCAGAGGCTGAGGCAGGAGAATTGCTTGAACCCAGGAGGTGGAGGTTGCAGTGAGCCGAGATTGCGCCACTGCACTCTAGCCTGGGCAATAGAGCAAGACTCCGTCTTAAAAAAAAAAAAAAAAAGGCTGGGCGTGGTGGCTCATACCTGTAATCCCAGCACTTTGGGAGGAGGAGGCAGGGGGATCACGAGGTCAAGAGTTGGAGACAGCCTGATCAACATGGTGAAGCCCCATCCCTACTAAAAATGCAAAAATTAACTGGGTATGGTGGCTGGCGCCTGTAATCCCAGCTACTCAAGAGGCGGAGGCAGGAGACTCACTTGAACCGCGCCTGGCCTGCCCTTCTTTTTAATGGTCTCTTTCCTGAACAATTCTCATTATGATCTGTAATTTTCCAGATATTTGTTTATGTATTTATTGTCTGTCTCTCCTCATAGAATATAAGTACCATGAGGACAGGGACCTGTTCTGTCTTACTCATGATCATACCCTGTGCCTGGCACAAAGCCTGGTGCATAGGTGCCCAAAAAATAGGTGTGAATTAATAGGTGCATATACCCCAACCACCAAGTGCCCCTGAGCCTGGGGTGTGGTCTGGGAAAAGTGTGCTGTGGTTACCAGGGCACAAGCAAGGCCATGTGGCTGACTCTACAGAAACCTTTGGAAGTCGGGTGGTTAGGTGCATAAGTTTTGGCCCCAGGTAGGTCTTGAGTTCAAATCTCAGTCCTGCCCCTTGGGAGAGTTTCTTAATTCTGACAATTCAATTTCCTCATTCAAAAATCTTTTAAATTGGCCCGGTGAGGTGGCTCACACCTGTAATCCCAGCTACTTGGGAGGCTGAGGCAGAAGAATTACTTGAACCTGAGTGGCAGAGGTTGCAGGGAGCAGTGAGCTGAGATTGTGCCACTGTGCCCCAGCCTGGGTGACAGAGTGAGTGATGAGACTCTGTCTAAAAAAAAAAATAATAATAATTAAAAAAAACATTTTAAATTTGATAAGATATACATAAAATAAAATTCACCATATTTTAAAATTATTTATTTATTTATTCTACATGGGATTAGGAGAAAAAATTTACCATCTTAATCCCTTTTTTTTTTTTTTTTTTTTTTTTTATTTTTTTTTTTTTTTTTTTTTTTTTTTTTTTTTTTTTTTTTAAGATGGAGTTTTGCTCTTGTTGCCCAGGCCGAGTGCAATATCACGGTCTTGGCTCACTACCACCTCGCCTCCTGGGTTCAAGCGATTCTCCTGCCTCAGCCTCCTGAGTAGCTGGGATTACAGGCGTGCACCACCACACCCGCCTAATTTTTGCATGTTTAGTGGAGATGGGGTTTCACCAAGATTGTCAGGCTTGTCTTGAACTCCTAACCTCAGTTGATCTGCCTGCCCCGGCCTCCCAAAGTACTGGGATTACAGGCATGAGCCACCACACCTGGCCACTTTCTTTTCTTTTTTTTGAAAGTGGCCTCCTAAGGAGTGTGAAGTGAATCTCTTTGTGATTTTTTTTCTTTTTTCTCTTTTTTGAGACAGGGTCTTGCTCTGTTGCTCAAGCTGGAATACAGCGGTGTGATCTCAGCTCACTGCAACCTCTGCGTTCCGAGCTCAAACAATCCTCCTGTCTCAGCCTCCGAAGTAGCTGAGACCACAGGCATGTATCACTGTGCCTGGCTAATTTTTGTATTTTTCGTAGAGATAGGGTTTCACCATGTTCCCCAGGCTGGTCCCGAACTCCTGGACTCAAGTGATCTGCCCACCTAGGCCTCCCAAAGTGTTGGGATTACAGGTGTGCACCATGGTGCCCAGCCCTCACTGTGGTTTTGATTTTCAGTTTTCCCTAATGTTTAGTGATGTCAAACCACTGTCTGAATTTTGGAAATGGTTATATCAGCTACCTCACTGGATGGCGAGGAGGCTTAAAGGAGAAAAATGCCCTTGGTGTATAGCCAAATCCCTATCATAAGTGCTCATTAAAGGTTGTCCACCCTTCCTGTTTTTTAGATGGAGTCTCCCTGCAACCTCTGCCTCCCAGGTTCAAGTGATTCTCCTGCCTCAGCCTCCTAAGTAGCTGGGACTACAGTTGTGTGCCACCACGCCCAGCTAATTTTTGTATTTTAGTAGAGACGGGGTTTCATCATGTTGGCCAGGCTGGTCTCTATCTCTTGACCTGGTGATCTGCCTGCCTTGGCCTCCCAAAATGCTGGGATTACAGGTGTGAGTCACCGAGCCAGATCCTACCATTACTTTTTTCTAATTGCTTCTTGAGAATCGGCCCAGAGGCCTGGCCCTTCGGAGGGACGGGTGTGGTGCATGTGACGCTGGTCTCCCTGTTGGGCACTGGGTCTCTCTGGAAGCCCCTTCTACCACTACTGTCCCCTGCAGCCTGGGGTGTGTGTGAAAGCCACCAAGTGGGCAGGAAGTCTGGTGGGGGATTGTTGGGGGCAGCAGAGAGAGCCCCAGGGTGGCCCAGAGTCCTCATTGCTCCATGAGGACTGGGTACCACCTGCCCTGTGCTTTAGTTTCTCCCTTTGCCACAAAAAAGGCTGCTTTGGGAGGAGGTGACATTCACGGCAATGCCTGTAAAGAAGTCTGCAATCTGCCCTGACTGCCTGACTCTACGTGTAGGACCCAGGGTGGTGTGGCGGGTGGGGCTCTGCTTCTGTTCTTTCTCACATTTTTACTGCCTGCTCAACGGACAGGCTCTGATGGCCAGAGCCCACACCAGCCCCAAAAGCTCCTTTGAAGTGAAGCAACCACTTTTAAGTGCAATTATTTCGAGATAACCCTAAACTCCCTGCTCCTAAGCCAGGAATGTCTCCTCCTCTGCCCCAACCCTCCACCGACCCCCCAGCCCCCATCCAAGTCAAACCTGACTCCATTCTTTAAAGGCGTTGTTCCCGGAGCTCGGGAGTTATCTGCTTTGATTGCGGTGGTGATGGTGTTTGCTTTTGTGTTATTCTTCTGTGAAAACAAGAGATTGAGGAGTGTAAATATGTTCCTAGCAGGAATGCTTTGAGGAGGATTACAAGACAATTGAAGGGTTGGCAAGGAGAGTCCAAGGAAGGGAAGAAAAGGGAAAGAGTTGCCAAAAACTCAGAGCTGGAACGGAAGAAATTGACCAACAGGCAGCAATGCAAAGTGTGATGTCGCTTTTTCCAAAAGATTGGGGTGATCTGAGGCTAGCAAGGCAGGAAGGAAAAGTTCATTTACAATTACAAGTTTAAAAAAGTTCGTGAGGAATTAAGGTCCAGGACTGGTTTGGAAACCAGTGGGGTTTGAGAAATGCAGAGAGTTAGGGAACAGGTGTTAGGAGCTGGGCCGTGACTCTCACGTTAACACTTTCTATGCCGCGGGTTGAGTAAGGAGGAGGCTCTTAGGAGCTGAGCCTGAGCTGGTCTGTGAAGCTGAGTTGGTGATGTCCCCAGGCAGAGGCCCTGGACCCCGTGGCTGACAGCTGAAGTGCGGGACAGTGGGGTGGGGGTTGGGCACAGTGCTAGCTTCTCAGAGGCAGGCTTAACTTCCCATCCCGTCACCACCCCTGCTTGGTTGCCTGCCTCAACAACTCGGAGCCTCTGGGATGGTTCAGGGTGGTTACCTGGACAAAATCAGGTAAGTTGGGCAAAGTGCCTGCCATATATCATGAGCGGGGGAGGCATTTCCCTTTAAAGTGGTAGAATCAGGCCATAGGCCATGATGCTTGGCCTCCATCTCTAGCCCTGGCTGCCTCGACACACTTGCCTCTGTGAGCTCTCACAGAGGCCTTTTGCCTAAGGGATCAGAAATGCCATCATCACTTATCTTCCTGATAGGTCCACTCTGTTCCCACCTTGCCTGGGCTCTTGCTCTCTTAACATCCAGGTGACGAGGCCACATTTGAGTACTGTAGCTTCAAGAGGGTGTGGGCAGAAAGCATGCAGTCACCCGGGGATGCTGGCTGTCTCTGCTGCTCCCCGAGTAGATGCTACCGAGGACTCTGGAGCTGGAATCCAGGTGGGGAGCCCTGGCTGTGTGCATTAGGCTTACGCGGAGTGGGGGGCTGAGGCGCAGACAAAATCATTCGACAAGGGTGTGCCCAGCACTGAGCAGGTGCCTGCAGTTTGGGGGCTGTGTTAGAGGTGACTGGGAAGGAGGGATTCACTCAGCTGATGCTTAAAACGGCCTTCAACGGAGTGCACACGACAAAACTTGAACTCAGAAATCCTTCCAAAGATCATGGATACAAACTCCTTCCACCTCCTCCATGTGGTTCTTATGATTTCCCTTCCCCTTTGAAACTGGCTTGGTTGTTTGCGGAAACTTGGTCTCAGCTGGTGAGACTGTGGGGAGGAGGAGGGAGGGATGCTCTTGGCTGCACCGTCTCAGATTTCCAACTCTGTGCTTGGGCCACAATTCACTCAGATTCATTCATTCATTCATTCTTAGTTTATATTTACTTATTCTAGAGGCAGTCTCCTTCCGTTTCCCAGGCTAAAGTGCAGGGCATCATCATGGCTCACTGCAGCCCTGACTCCCTGGGCGTAAGTGATCCTCCGCCGCAGCTTCCCAAGTAGCTGGAACTACAGGCAGGTGCCACCATACCTGGCTAATTTTTAAATGTTTTGAGGAGATTGGGGGTGGGGGGGTGTCTCCCTATGTAGCCCAGACTGGTCTTGAACTCCTGGGCTCAAGCCATCCACCTACCTCAGCCTCTCAAAGTCTGGGATTATAGGCATGAGCCACTGCACCTGGCCATTTATTTTCAATTGTAAAAAACCACGTACCATAAAATTTACCCTCCTAACCACTTTCACGTGTGCAGTTCAGTAGCGTTAAGTGTATCTACATTGTTATACAACAAATCTCCAGAACTTTTCATCTTGCAAAGCTGAAATGGTACCAGTTAAAGAAAAACTCCCCATTTCCAGGCGGGGTGAGGTGGCTCACACCTGTAATCCCAGCACTTTGGGAGGCCAAGGTGGGCGGATCATCTGAGGTAAGGAGATCGAGACCATCCCGGCCAATATGGTGAAACCTCATTTTTACTAAAAATACAAAAATTAGCTGGGTGTGGTAGCATGCACCTGTAGACCCACCTACTCAGGAGGCTGAGGCAGGAGAATCACTTGAACCTGGGAGGCAGAGGTTGCAGTGAGCTGGGATTGTGCCACTCTGCTCCAGCCTGGCAACAGAGCAAGACTGTCTCAAA
>NW_016107392.1:4272750-4277496 GCF_001604975.1 Cebus imitator | reverse complement strand
AAAAAAAAAAAAAAGAACAACTCTTCATTTTCCTTCCTCCCCCTGGCAACCACCATTCTGCTTTCTGTTGCTGTGAGTTTGTAAGTTTGAGTACTTTAGATTCCTCATGTAAAGGGAATCCTTTCTTGGACATATGTGTAATAATTCACTTCACATAATGACCTCAAAGTTCATCTGTGTTGTAGCAGGTAGCAGGGTTTCCTTCCTTTCCATAGCTGCATCAAGTTCTGTTGTGTGGAGAGACAACATTTTCTTTCTTTTTCTTTATTATTATTATTATTATTATTATTTTGAGACAGAGTCTCTCTCTCTTTCCTAGGCTGGAGTGCAACGGCGCAATCTTGGTTCACTGCAACCTCCGCTTCCCAGGTTCAAGCAGTTCTCCTGATTCCGCCTCCCAAGTAGCTGGGATTACAGGCTCCTGCCACCACGCCCAGCTAATTTTTTGTATTTTTAGTAGAGATGAGGTTTCGCTATGTTGGCCAGGCTGGTCTCAAACTCCTGACCTGAGGTGATCCACCCGCCTCGGCCTTCCAAAGTGCTGGGATTACAGACGTGAGCCACTACTGCACCCGGCCGAGACCACATTTCCTTATGCCACGTTAATTAACTTGTGGTACCTTGCATCTATTTTGTGATGTGTCCAGCCTGGATTCAAAATCTGCCATTACTGGCCATTATTGTGCACCCACTGCACGCCGAGGACTGTTTTAACGTCTTAGGTAACGGTCTTAAGTAAGTTCTCATACTTTCAGGAACCTCCATTGCAGGTAGACAAGGTCTTTGTCTCCTGACCCCCAAGAACACGATTGTCCTACCAGAACAAGCCCTCATTCCTTGGCTGTGTTTACAGGTTCTAAACAAAGGATTCAGCTAGGAAACTTTACTGCTTTGAGAAGCATTTCAAAACATATAAATAAGCAAAAAGAACAAACACTGCACTTTGAAATGTTGATATTATTTCATTTGGGTATTGCACCCACTGATGAGATTTGTGATCTCCATTTTTTGTGTGTTGTCTCCATTTTTTGGGAAGAGTAAGCTGGAAGAAGGATGGAAGGGGAAAGGATAGCTTGGAGCAGGGCTAGCAGGAGGCAGCTGGGTGCTCAGGTGCAGTACCTGCCCCGAGAGGAAGCGCCCTGCACATCTCTGCCCTGGGTGCTCACTTGACTCACCCAGGTTCTAGATCTGGGCAGGAGGCTGAGCCTGAGAGAGGCCACCCCAAGGCCAAGCTGTTCACACCCCAAGGTCTGAGAGTCACCCTAAAGTGGGCTCGGGGCCGCAAGGCGCTCAGTGTTGGAAGTCAGGAAGGCCCCTGGGGGCTGAGCTCCTGGAAAACAGTTTGACCTGAAAGAGGCCTGTGCCCCAGGACCTGCAATGTGTCTGAGTTAATTGTCTCCACCCTCTGCCTGTCTCTTGTCTTAGGTGTTCAGTCCTAATCACTGCTTCTTAACGTGCCTATGGGAGCCACCTGAAGGTGCTATGGAAACAGATGAAGAAATGGCATCCATGCAGGGCTTATGCAGATGCCTCTTGCCTCCAAAAGGAGGTTTGGGTCCCTCTGATGTATGTATGGATGTATTTATTTATTTATTTACACATGGAGTCTCATACTGTTGCCCAGGCTGGAGTGCAGTGGCATGATCTTGGCTCACCGCAACCTCCACCTCCCGGGTTCAAGTGATTCTCCTACCTCAGCTTCCTGAGTAGCTGGGATTACAGATGCCCACCACCATGCCCAGCTAATTTTTTGTATTTTTTTTTGGTAGAGACGGGGTTGCACTATGTTGGCCAGGTTGGTCTCAAACTCCTGACCTCATGATCCTCCCGCCTCGGCCTCCCAAAGTGCTAGGATTACAGGTGTGAGTCACTGTGTCCGGCCCCTCTGTTGTATTTAAAACAATTTGAAGCTGGGAATTGTGGATGGGGGCGGTCAGTCCCAGAGACCCAGCTCTCATTTTGTGTGGCCAGGGTGTTGAGAACCTTTGTCCCTGGAGCCCCTGTGCCGAGTCACACACACATGGGACGAAACCAGCAGAAATGACCATTCATTAAGTTGCAAGTGACTTTCTCAGTCTTCTTTGCTTTTGTGCAGAGAATACTGAAAATTCAGCCCTAGAGAATTCAGCTCTGGCTGTGAGCCCCTCTTTCCCAGGGCAGAGACTCCTGGAACAACAGAAGGAGCCTTGTGGAATGGGGCTGCCTGCCTCCTCTGGGCAGTGACCCTCGATTCCCCTCACCTGTACCTCCCATCACACCTGGCTTCTTTGCAGTGACAGGTGTGTGTCTGGAGAGGGAGTAGTGTGGAATGCAGGGTGTGCCTTTGGGATGTGGGGGGTGCAGAGGCAGAGGCGCACCCTGGGATCAGAAGAGCTGGCCGCTGTCCTCCCCTTTCGGATGGGCCAGGAGCTCAGCCTCCCGGACTCTGCTTTCTGGCTTATCTAATGGCAGTCCTCATAATTTCCTCGTAGGATGGTTGAGATGGTCAAAGGGAAAGCAGGTGGAAACCTCCTGGCGAAGCAGAATGAGTTCCGCTGGGGGAGGTTCTATTTTTCCCTCCGAGGAGTGGATGGTGGAGGGAGGGGACAGTGGGAGGGAAAGGCCCTGGGCAAGCATGTTTGGGAAAAGATGAAGAGCACTTTGGAATGTGTAGATACCGGGAGAAAAAGGGGAGGCGAGCTGTGGGGGGTGGTTTGGGTTTTGAGGCTGAATAAGCAGGGTGTGGAGTGGGGGAGAAGAATCTAGCATCTCCCAAAGTGGAGTGAGGGATGGTGAGCAGTTGCTGCATGTGTGGTGTGTGTGTGGGATGTATGTTTTGTGTGTGCTGTATGTGTTGTTTCTGGTGGTGTGTGTGTGATGTGTATGTGGGGTGTGTGTGCTATGTTGTGTGGTATATGTTGTATGTGTGTGTGGTATGATGTGTATGTTGTGTATGTGTTGTAGTGGTGTGTGTTGTGGGGGGTGTGTATTTGTGGTGTGTGTGCTGTGGGGTTTTTGTGTTGTGTGATGTGTATGTAGGGTTTATGTGTTGCATTATGTGTTGTGTGTATGTTGTGTGTGTTGTGTATATGTGTGGGTGTGGTGATGTGTGTTGTAGGGATGTTGTGTGTTGTGCTGTGGCTGTGTGGTTTGTGTGTTTTGTATATACGCTTTATGTGCTGCATTGTGTTGTATGTTGTATACTGTGTTGTGGTATACATGTGTGGTGTTTGTGGTATGTTGCAGGGTGTGTATGTATGTGGTAGGGTGCAGTGTTATGTGTGTGTCATAGGAGTATGTGTGTGTTGGGGTGTGTGTATTGTATAGTGGGTACTGGGGTGCATTGTGTGTTCTAGGAGTGTGTGTTGGGATGTGTGTGTATTGTGTGTTGTGTTGTGGGCATGTTTATTGTGTGTTGTATGGTGTGTGTGGTGTGTGTTTGGGTGTGTATGTGTGGTGTGTGATTTGTGTGTGTTGTGTGTTGTCTGGCACATTGCATTATGGGCATGTGTGTTGTGGAGTGTGTGTTGTAGGGATATGTGTGTTGTGTGGTGGATATGTGTGCGTGGTCTGTTGTGTGTTGGGTGTGTGACGTGTGATGGGTGTTGTGGGGTGTGTGATGTGTACATTTGTGTTGTGGCATGTGTGTTTGAGGGGTGTATATGTGTGTTGTATGTTACGTGGTGCATTGTGTTGTAGTATGTGTGTTGTAGACGTGTGTGTGGTGTGTTTTGGGGTGTATATGTGTGTTGTGTAGTGTGTGCATTGGGATGTATTGTTTGTGTTGTGTGTACTGTGTTGTGGGTGTGTCTGATGTGAGGTGTGTGTTGTAGGAATATGTGTGGTGTGTGTTGCATTTTGTATGTGTGACATGTATTGTGTGGTATGTGGTGCATTGTGTTGGGGTGTGTTGTATAGATGTATGTGTTGTGTGTTCTATGTGTGTTGTGTAGTGTGTGTTGAGATGTGTTGTGTGTGTTGTGGATGTGTGTAGTGTGTACTGCGTTGTGGTTGTGTCTGTTGTGTGTTGTAGGGGTGTGTGTGGTGTGTGTTGCGTTGTGTGTGTGTTGCATGTGTGTGTTGTGCGGTGTCCTCCTGTGCATGTTCCCACTTTGGCAGTGCTGCCTCTGCCTGGGCCTCCTTTTGGGCAGCAGCTCCTAAACCCTGCCTGGCTTAGTTGACCTGTGCCCGCCACCTGGTGGCCGAGAGTGGTGTTGCAGGGCGACCGGGCATCTCGCCACAGCCGTTGCTTGGGCACATCCTTTTTTCTTTTCTTTTTTTCTTTTTTTGAGACCGAGTCTTGCTCTGTTGCCCAGGCTGGAGTGGAGTGGCCCAATCTCGGCTCACTGCAACCTTCACCTCCTGGGTTCAAGCGATTCTCCTGTCTCAGCCTCCCAAGTAATGGACTTACAGGCGCCTGCCACCATGCCTGGATAATTTTTATGTTTTTCGTAGAGGTGGGGTTTCACCGCGTTGGCCAGGCTGGCCTCCAACTCCTGACCTCAAGTGATCCACCTGCCTCTGCCTCCCAAAGTGTGAGCCACCGGGGCACATCCTCTTTTAAAGAGTAGGTCCTGGGCCAGGCACGGTGGCTCACACTTTTAATCCCGGTACTTTGGGAGGCTGAGGCGGATTACGAGGTCAGGAGTTTGAGACCAGCCTGGCCAACACAGTGAAACCCTGTCTCTACTAAAAATGCAAAAATTAGCCAGGCGTGGGGGGCACGTGTCAGTAATCCCAGCTACTTGGGAGGCTGAGGCATGAGAC
>NW_016107392.1:4267799-4271270 GCF_001604975.1 Cebus imitator | reverse complement strand
AAAAAAAAAAAAAAAAAAACCAACCAAACAAACAAAAAACCAGCCTGCGTCAGGAGGCTTTGCCTGAGCCAAGACTGTGGTCCCTAAAGCATCTGACATGGGGGCCTTTAAGCATTTGTGTTTCAGGAATATGCACACAGGCCTTCTCAGGCTCCTCTTTGTGAAACTCACATTCTAATGCTCTGAGATTCTGATGAATCCATCTTGGCTGGGCCCAGGAATCCGATTTCTATGAAGCTCCTGGAAACCAGGTGTGTAGCCCCTTTTTTAGAACGTGATTGATATAGGAGAATGGAGACTGGGCAGAGGATTTCAAGGCGACAGGCTGGTTCTGCCTGGGGAGGGGCCCTTAGAGCAGCTGGATGCCTCCCTCTGTGCTCTCATCAGGCAGCAGCGGCCCCCACACAGACAGCGGGGGCCTGCCAGTGGCAGCTTTGCTCTCTGGCATAAAGTAAGTGAGAGTTTAATGACCTTGCTATGACGTCTTTCTTTTCTTGGGCTCCTGCTGCCTGCACCTGGTTGAAATATAGCGAGGTGGGCTGAGGCTGCTGTGTTGTCTTGGTATTGACGGTCACAGCTCCTTGGTCTGACTGGCCTGGCTGGACAGGATCACAGAAAAAGCTGCTTATTCACCTAAACAGGCCAATATCACTCCGGAGGCCAGGGCAGGAGAATCGCTTGAACCTGGGAGGAGGAGGTTGCAGTGAGCTGAGATTGTGCTATTGCACCCCTGCCTGGGTGACAGCGCAAGACTCCATCTCAAAAAAAAAACAAAGTCAGCAGTCTTCCCAGCAAGACTGACTTGGAAAACAAAGCAACTCTGTATCCGTGGCTGCGTTTCCAAAGGGATACTCTATAAACATTAACTCAAGATAATTTATAATATTAATAATATAATTAATATCAAAATATTATATATTATACTATATTATATGTAATTAATATAATCATAACACAATATTATAATTAATATTTATGATGTCTTACAACACAATATTTATGCTATACTATAATATAATTTTTATAATCATGAAAATTAATTTCAAATGCAGAGAAAGAGAAGACAAGAAAAAGAGGTTGATGTTCAACTTAAATTAGGATATATTTACCAATATATCCACCTTAATTTACCAACATATCTTAATTTAAGTTGTAAAAATAAACAGTTTTTTTGAAGTAGCTACCCAGATGTTTTGATAAAATGACTTTTCAAGGGATGGGGGGTTGCGTTCAGCATTTCACAGGTGCATGTGGTCATAGAGTCCTTCCTGGGAACCACCTCTCCACGCTAGAATTTGGGGATTGTCAGTTTGGGAAACACTTCTCTGTGGTTTTACCTTCTTCTCCACCAGCATTTGATGCAAAGGGAATAAATCAGTAAGAGTTTGAGCCCTGCTGGCATTCACCACAAGCGTGGAAACCACCTGAAGGGGCTGAAATTTGTTCCTGAAGAGTAAAAAAATCTTTTTTTTTTTCATTAGAGAGAGTGTTGCTCTGTCGCCGAGTCTGGTGTGCGGTGGTCTCATGGCAACCTCAAATTGCTGGGCTCAAGTGATCCTCCCGCCTTAACCTCCCAAGTAGCTGAGACTATGGGTGCATGCCAACATGCCTAGCTAATTTTAAAAACATTTTATAGAGATGGAGTCTTGCTATGTTGCCCAGGCTGGTTTCAACTCCTGGCTTCAAACAGTCCTCCTGCCTCAACCTCCCCAAGTGTTGGGATTACAGGTATGAGCCACTGTTCCTGGCCCAAATTCTTTTTTTTTTAAATGTCTAAAGCACAGATACACATTCAGTTCACAAACTGATATGTGCTATATCCATAGTATTAACATTGCATAAAGGATGGAGCATTGCCTATAAAGGCTCCATAGGAGAACAATTGCAAAAAGAAAAGAAAAGGCTGAGAAATGCTGATGTAGAGGCATTTCAGTTGGTGAAATGGAGTTGGGTGAGGCTCTGCCACTGTACACCTTAGGGTAAGCTGTTTACCTCTCTGAGCTTCAGGTTCCTAACCTGGGAAATGGAGACTTTTGCCACCTCATAAGCCTGCAGTGAGCTTTTATTTATTTATTTATTTTGAGATGGAGTCTTGTTCTGCTGCCCAGGCTGGAATGCGGTGGCACGATCTCAGCTCACTGCAACCTCAGCCTCCTGGGTTGAAGTGATTCTCCTGCCTCAGCCTCCTGAGTAGCTGGGATTACAGGTGCTTGCCACTATGCCAAGATGATTTTTGTATTTTTAGTAGAGACAGGGTTTCACCATGTTGGTCTTGAACTTCTGACCTCGTGATCTGCCTGCCTCAGCCTCCCAAAGTGCTGGGATTACAGGTGAGAGCCACCACGCCCGGCCTTGCGGTGAGCTTTAATGAGACAAGAACAGTGCCTGACAAAGGGGAGATGCTTGGAAAGTGGAGGCTGCAGATAGAACTTTAAGCCTGAAACTTTGCCGTCTGCTGGCAGTGAGTTGTAGCACAGTCAGCCAGTATGCCACCGTGTTGGGCTCGTCTGCCTTTAAGGCTGTAGACTGATGCACAGGGAGCTTGGCATAGCCAGGCTGAAGGAAAAGGAAATGAGAAACTACTATTTCATAGCTTACAAAGTAAACCAGGAAAGCAACTTTGCTTGGGGCGATCACCTGCTGGGCGCTAAGCTGCTCCTGGACGCCAGGGTCCCAGACCTGGAATCGATACTTCATCCTTGAGGCCCACCCTGCACGTACCCTGACATCACAGGCTGGAGTAGACACCGAGGTGGGTGGGACAGGCTAAGGCAGGAAATGTCTGCTGGACCTAAAAATAGTGTGGGAGGGAATAGGAAACAGAAACTTTGTGCCAACATGGAAATGCTTTCTGAATTGTCAGGAAATCAGGACTGGAGCTGCGGGGCAGCCACCACCCTGCAGCAAAACTGCGACTCCCTATGAGCCCTCTACAAGGAAGGAACTGCAGAAAGCCGGGGCTGGGTGGGCTGGGGAGGGGGTTCCAGCTGGGAGGCGTTAGGCTTGCCTTTGCGCAGTTCCTAACACAGTGCTCTTGTGCCCTGTTGATCTTTATTTATTTATTTATTTGAGAAGGAGTTTCGCTTTTGTTGTCCAGGCTGGAGTAGGGTGGTGCGATCTTGGCTAACTGCAATGTCTGCCTCCAGGGTTCAAGTGATTCTCCTGCCTCAGTCTCCTGGGTAGCTGGGATTTTGGCGTGTGCCACCATGCCCGGATATTTTTTGCATTTTTAGTAGAGATGGGGTTTTACCATGTTGGTCAGGCTGATCTCGAACTCCTGACCTCAAGTGATTTGCCCATCTTGGCCTCCCAAAGTGTTGGGATTACAGGCATGAGCCACCACACCTGGCCCCTGTTGATCTTTGATTGGATGGAGATGTCATTCCTTATTGGGGTGACCAACAGTCTTGACTTGTCTAGGACTGAGTAGGTTCCTGGGACATGGAACTTTGAATTGTTTTTTTTTTTTTT
>NW_016107392.1:4259553-4267071 GCF_001604975.1 Cebus imitator | reverse complement strand
GGCTCACTGCAACCTCCACCACCTGGGTTCAAGCAATTCTTCTGCGTCACCACGCCTGGATGATTTTTTGTATTTTCAGTAGAGACGGGGTTTTGCCATGTTTGCCAGGCTGGTCTTGAACTCCTGACCTCATGATCTGCTCACCTTGGCAGATCCAAAGTGCTGGGATTACAGGCGTGAGCTACCGTGCCCGGCCTCAGGTGTCTTAAGCGTTAGTGCAGTGGGTTCAATCTTGCCTTCCCAGAGAGTCACGTGGTGAGTTATGAAAAATCCCCCAGCCCCGGGCTGCACTCTAGACCAGTTAAAATAGTCTGGAGGGACTCAGGCATCTGTGTTTCTTAAAGCTCTCCAAGTGGGTGGTTCTTGTGTGCAGCCAAGGTTGAGAACAGCGGCTTCAGCGTGGATGAAAACATCACCTGGGCTTGTTTCCTGACCTCACAACCAAAGGGTCTCACTCAGTGGTCTGCAGTGGAGGCTGGGGACACCACTTACAAATAAGCTTTGCAAGGGTTCCCCTGGGCATACTTTGAGAAACATTGACCTAGAGTTTTATTTCCTTATGGATCTTCTAGCTTTGAACAGAAAGGGAAGTTTTGATCAATCGAATTAAACATTTGTTTCTTAAATCCCATGTCATCGTCTGACTCTTCAGACTCCTCCTTCTTCTCATCTTTCTTCTCCTCTGCTGCAGTCAGGGCAGAACCAGCAGCAGGAGCTGCAGAGCCTGGGGCAGCAGAGAGGGCCACAGCTCCCCGGCAGGTATGCTGGCAACCTTGCTGATAACCTGGGCAATCACATCCTCAATGTTTTTTCCGTTCAGCTTGCTGATAACCTTGTTGAGCCGGCCGGTCGTCGTCTGCCTCCATGCTGATGCTATCCAGGATCTTCTTGATGTCCTTGGCGCTTGGGGAAGGGTTACCCACGAGGGCAGCCAGCAGGTAGGAGGTGACGTAGTGAATCATGGTGGCATCTGCATAGTGGCGGAGAGGCCTCACGCATGCGACCTCGGTGGCGTCAGGGAGGAAAAGCGAATTAAAACATTTGTTAGGCTAGGCATGGTAGCTCATGACGGTAATCCCAGAGTTTTGGAATGATGAGTGGGAGGATCGCTTGAGGGTAGGAGTTCGAGGCCAGCCCTAGCAACATAGCAAGACTTTGTTTCTATATATATATGTTTTTTTTTTTTGATGAGCTGAGTGTGGTGTTGTACACCTGTTGTCTCAACTACTCGGGAGGCTGAGGTGGGAGGATCACTTGAGCCTAGTAGTTTAAATGAAGCCAGCCTGGGCAACATAGCCAGACCCCATATCTAAAAAAAAAAACAAAAAAAACACCCACACAGTGAAGGACTGAAAGGGTTACAAAGATGATGCAATCAAGGTTCCTACTATTTTTTTGAGACAGGATCTCACTCTGTCATCCAGGCTGAAGTGCAGTGGTGCAATCATGGCTCACTGCAAGCCTGTACCCTCCAGGTTCAAACCGTTTTCCCACCTCAGCCTCCCAAGTAGCTGGGACCACAGGTGTGTGCCGCTATGCCCTGCAATTTAAAAAAAAAATGTTTTGTAGAGATGGGGTCTCACTATGTTGCCCAGGCTGATCTTGAATTGCTGACCTCAAGTGATCCTTCCCACCTGGCCTCCCAAAGTGCTGGGATTACAGGCATGAGCCATTATGCCTGGCTATTCTAAAATCGATTCACTCTATTTGTTTTAAAAATTATTTTTTGAAATAGAGGTGGAGGTCTTGCTATGTTGACCAGGCTGGTCTTGAACTCTTGGCCTCAAGCAATCCTCTTGCCTCAGCCTTCCAAAGTGCTCAGAATACAGAAATGAGCCACCATGCCTATCCCCCAATTCACTTTTTTTTTTTCTCTCTCCCTTCCCTATTCTGACCAATTCACTTTTAAAGAGCAAGACAGGTACACCTCAGGACAGCTGGTGATGAGAGTCACCCCTGGAAACAAACCTAGGATTGAACAGATAAAAAGGGCACTGGGTTGAGAGTCAGAACTCCTGGGTTATCATCACACCACTGATATTAATGAGCTATGCATGTGATCCTAGGAAAAGATTCCCTTTTCCTTGTCCTCATCTTTTTCTGCAAATTGCAAGGCTTGGAAGACCTAAGGCCTCACCTTATCTGACACTGTGGGATTGTGAACCTGGCCACCATGTCTTCTTGAGTGTGAACCCTGAAAATCCGAGACAGGTCTTAGTTAATTTAGAAAGTTTATTTTTATATTATTTTATTTGAGATGGAGTCTTGCTTTGTTACCCAGGCCCGGTGGCGTGATCTTGGCTCACTGCAACCTCAGCCTCCCCGGTTTAAACAGTTCTCCTGCCTCAGCCTCCCGAGTAGCTGAGGTTATAGGCACCTACTGCCACACCTGGCTAATTTTTTTGTATTTTTAGTAGAGACAGGGTTTCACCGTGTTGCCCAGGCTGGTCGTGAACTCCTGAGCTGCTGCTCAGGCAGGAATGCCTGCCTCAGCGTCCCAAAATGCTGGGATTACAGGCGTGAGCCACTGTGCCCGGCCAGTTTAGAAAGTTTATTTTGCTTGTGACACAGCCTCAAGAGGTCCTGATGATATGTGCCCATGGTTGTCTGAGCACAGCTTGGTTTTGTACATTCTAAGGAGACATGAGACATCAATCAACATATGTAAGATGAACGGGGGTTTGGTCTGGAAAAGGTGGGACAACGTGATGCAAGAAGGGGATTCTAGGTCATGGGTAGGTAAGAAAGAAATAGTTGCATTCTTTTGAGTTTCTGAGTAGCCTCTCCAAAGGAGGCAATCAGACGTGCATCTATCTCAGTGAGCAGAGGGGCGACTTTGGATAGAATGGGAGACAGGTTGGCCCTAATCAGTTCCCAGCCTCGCTTTTCCCTTTAGCTTAGTGATTTGGGGGCCCCAAGATGTATTCTCCTTTCATATGAGACAGCAGGTATGTAGGACTCTGGGCAAATAACCCTCCATGCCGTGGGCAAATGACTTGTATTTTGCAAATAAGTGGCAATGCTTTGGCTAAGAAGAGAATGCATTTGCTTGCGGAGAAGAGAGGTAAAGCCATAGGGTCCCATGTGGAGGGTGATGGACGGGGAAACCTAGGGATTCCAGGTTGACAGCAGCATTTGTTGCAGGTAGGAGAGGGAGAGAATGGGGCCTTGCAGCACACATGGTAGTCTGCTAAGGCTGCCATAATACAGTGCCGCAAGCTGGTGGCTTAACAAAAAGAAGCTCATGTGGAGGCTTTCTAGGTCTGAGATCAAGGTGTAGGAAGAGCCACGCTCTCTCTGAAGGCACCAGGGAGAGATTTGTTCTAGATCTTCCTCCTAGCATCTGCTGGTTCTTGGTTTGTGGACGCATAACTCCAATTTTTGCATGTTCTCCCTTTGTTCGAATTTCTTCTTTTTATAAGTCATGCTGGGTTAGGGGCCCACTCTGCTGTGGTGTGACTCATCTCGCCTAGTTCCATTTGCAATGACCTGCTTTCCAAATAAGGCCACATTCCGAGGTACTGGGGGTTAGAACTGTAACACATACATTTTGGGGGAACATAAATAACTCAACCTGTAACAATGGCGATACACTATAGCTAAGAACTAAACGGAGCTCAATTTCTAAAGAAGATTTGGGAGTTCACAATGGCGGTGCTTCCAAATCTGAAATTTATTATTAGAGCAGAATACAGTATAGATATAGTATAGCAGCAATATCAAAGTAGGCGTGTTATCACAGCCAAAGGCCGTGCCTCCCAGCAAGGGGTCTGGAGACGCCAAGTCCAAGTTTTTTTTTTTGAGACAGGATCTCGCTCTGCTGCCCAGGTTGGGGTGCAGTGGCACAAACACAGCTCACTGCAACCTTGATGCAATTCTCCCACGTCAGCCTCCCATGTAGCTGGGGTCACAGAAGTACACCACCATGCCTGGCTAATTTTTCTGTGTTTTTTTTTTTCTTTTTTTTTTTTTAGAGACAGTGTTTTTTTTTTTTTTTTTTTTTTTAGAGACAGTGTTTTGCCATGTTGCCCAGGCTGGTCTCAAACTCCTGGGCTCAGGCATCCTCCTGCCTTGGCCTCCCAAAGTGCTGGGATTACAGGTGTGAACCACCACGCCGGGCCTTTGTGGTGGTTATTTACATATTAAATGTCTGCTTTATAGTTCAGGGGTCCCTTGAGGAATTGGTATGCTCATTTGCTTGTATTTGTGTGTGTCTGTATGACTTAAGAGCAAAATTTTAGCTGTGGAGGCTGGAATTCTGGAATTTTTGTACTGGCTACACTTTTTGTTATGTGTGAAGCTGAGACCTGGCATGGTTAAGAAGTTGGAATGACCACCAAATGAGGACTGAGTCCCAGCTGGGTCCTTTATGAACCATCTGACCCTAGCAAATTGTTTCTTTGGACCTCAATTTCTTCTGTACAGGAAGAAAACATATCGCCTGCCTTCCAGGAGTAAATGCAACAGTGTACGTGAAAGTCCTTTTTGAACTACAAAGTTCTGTGCAAGGGCAGGGTACTAGTCCTACTGTTATTCTTCAGTGTGACATTGTTTCCATGGGAAAGCTCAATCTGCTTTATGACAATTGGATTTACAACGTAGTTTCCAGGAATGCATTTGTCTCAAAGCAGTCTTCAGCCAAGAGCAACATAACCTGACCTAAGGATAAAATGCACTGTGGCAAAAGGCAGGAACTGGCCATGTAGGTTTTAACAATAAAAAGAAAAACTTTTACAAGCTATGATACTCATCTTGCCTCACCTTGCCCATCTATAGTTAAGTCCTTATATTAGTTAGGATTCTCCAGAGAAACAGAAAAAAAGAGGGTGTATTAGTCCATTCTCATGCTGCTATGAAGAACTACCTGAGACTGGATACTTTATTAAGAAAAGAGGTTTAATCGATTTGTAGTCCCAAAGGCTTAACAGGAAGCATGGCTAGGAGGCCTCAGGAAACTTACAATCATGGCGGAAGGCGAAGGGAAGCAAGCACATCTGTACCGCGGCGGAGCAGGAGAGAGAGGGAGGTGGGGGAAGTGCCACACTTTTAAACCATCAGATCTCATGAGAACTGGCTCACTACCATGAGAACATCATGGGGAAAATCTGCCCCCATGGTCCAGTCACCTCCCACCAGTTTCCTCCCCTGACATGGGATTATAATTTGAGATGAGATTTGGGTAGGGACACAGAGCCAAACTATATCAGAGGGTCTCTCTCTCTCTCTCTCTCCCTCTCTCTCTCTCTCTCTCTCTATCTATCTCAAGGAATTGACTCAGGCAATTGTGGATGCTGATAAATTCAAAATGCTTGGGATAGGCCAGCAGACTGCTGACCCAGGGAGGAACTGCAGTTTGAATCCTAAGGCAGCTTGTCTGACACCTTTTTCCATGTCACTGATCTTTCTGGCAAGGAACCACCTGCCGTATGGCTGCTGGGATGAAGAAGATATATCCTCCCCATGTGTTGCCATGTTGACTGCTCAGGATGTGGTCCAGAGGTGCATAGGAAATAGGACCAAGACTCCTGGACCTGGGGCCCGGTTGGTCCTCTGAGCCCTTGCCTGCTCAGGTGTGAAGATCCGGTTGATTGAAGACATCACCTCCAGCCCCTCTGACAGTATCATCAGGAAGGAGGGCTGCTGTGGTCATCATCTGTGAACAGGACTCCTCAAATTGTTTGCTATTAATAAATTGCCTTTGTGTAAACTAAAAACCAAACAAAACCCCCCCAAAAGACAGTCTTTTGGCAGAATTCCCTCTTGGTCGTGGTAGGTCAGGGCTTCAAACTCATTGGCTAAGGCCTGTCCACCTTGCAGAGGCAAATCCACTATACTCAATACCTACGGACTTAAACCTTTGTGTCATCTAAAAGCTATCTTCACAGAAACATCTAAAATAGTTTAATGAAATGTCTGTGTGCCATGGCCCAGCCAAGTTGACACATACAATTCACCATCCCAGCCACCCTCTGTGTCCCTCTCTGATGCCATTCTTGTCATCTTGTACTCCCCAGGGACATAGCAACCATCCTGATGTTGCAGTATTTCCTTCTCTCTCACGTTTCTGTGTGATTGCTACACAGGTTTGTATATCAATATAGCAGGTAAAGCAGAAGTTGCAGCTGAGGTGCCCAGACAACAGATGAGACGTGAGGTCCCGTTGGAGGATGTATGAAGGGAGACCAGCTGAGGAGCCCCTAACCCTCATCACCATGAGAGCATAAATGAGTCAGAGATTCAAGATTTGAGGAGGATTTATGGCATCAGCTCCTGTTAGTGAGCTCCAAGTTGCATGATCTCCAAAGGGAAGAGGTGAGAGGGGCCTGTGTCCAACCTCTAGCCTGGATGAGCATCCTCTGTGCTTTAAGGTGTTTGGCGGACTAGAGCTAGACTCTCACTTGAGAAATCTAAAGGGTGGTGATATGATTTGGCTCTGTCCCCACTCAAATCTCATCTTGAATTGTAATCCAAATCGTAATCCACATGTGTTGAGGGACCTGGTGGGTGGTGATTGGATCATGGGAGTGGTTCCCCCCATGCTGTTCTTGTGATAGTGAGTGCGCTCTCATGAGATCTGGTTGTTTGATAAATGTCTGGCGCTTCCTGCTTCTCTCTTTCTCTCTGACCACCATGTAAGCATGACCACTATGTTTCTACTTCATCTTCTGCCATTTTTGTAAGTTTCCTGAGGCCTCTCCAGCCATGGAGAACTGTGAGTCAATTACACCTCTTTCGTTTGTAAGTGACCCAGTCTCAGGTAGTATCTTTATAGACTAATACAGGTGGTCACTGGCTGACCAGCTGCTTTGAAGGTGGAACCAAGGTAGTTGGCTTCACTGGGGGCTCCCTGTACTCCCATAGTTTGCTGGAGTGAAGAACATGAGACCAGCTGTGCCTCAGAGCAAGAGAGCTGCATAGGATCTTCTAGAGCCCATGGAGAAGATGGTCTGGGGAACAGGGAAAAGAGACTTCTGTAGATAGAAGCTGGGGACGTTCCTGATGCTCAGGGCTGTGGAGGGAGTCAGTAACCAGCTGGATAGGACATGCACTGGCCATTATCAGAAGACTGGGATCTCTGAAGATCCCCGAAGACCCTGAAAACTCATAGCAGTGTCCGTGAGAGTCACCTCCAACCATTTCCTAGGCTACAGAGGGTGATACCAGTATTGGTGAAGTCAAAACTTCCTGCCCCTTTCCCTCCCTCTCCCTTCACTGACCTGGAGGGGTCAGAAACTAGAGTTGGCAGGGTGGGGGAGGAGTCAGCCTCTTTCTCCACTGGATGGCTCCTCTGTAGCTGGCCTGCGCTGCATAATTTGTTAGCATTCCCTCCCTCCCCACTCGCCGTGGCAGAGTGTACTTCCACCCCGTTGGTATGAGGCTTGGCCATGTGACTTGCCAGAGGGTTGTGAGCAGGTGTCACATGAATAGAGGCTCCCAATGCCATTGCACTGGAGACTTTCCTCTTGCGCTTCTGCCATCAAGAGAGGAACATTCCCCAGGTAGACCAGGGTTCCTAAA
>NW_016107392.1:4252768-4259470 GCF_001604975.1 Cebus imitator | reverse complement strand
TTTTTTGGGACACAGTCTTGCTCTGTCACCCAGGTTGGTGTGCAGTGGCGTGATCTCCACTCACCACAACCTCTGCCTTCTGGGTTCAAGCGATTCTCCTACCTCAGCCTCCCGAGTAGTTGGGATTACAGGTGTGCGCCACCACACCCAGCTAATTGTTTGTATTTTTAGTAGAGATGGGGTTTCACCATATTGGCCAGGCTGGTCTCCAACTCCTGACCTCAAGTGATCTGCCCACCTCAGCCTCCCAAAGTGCTGGGATTATAGGCGTGAGCCACCGTGCCCAGCCCTGGAGCTTCTCCTAATGGAACTCATGCCTGGTGCTGAGCCAGCCCAGATCAGTGCTGCCACTGCACTGACCCTCAGACTTGCCAGCTAGAAATGGAAGCTTATTTCTGTGGGTCATTGAGCTTTGGGCTGCTTTATCATGTAGCATTATTATGGCAATAATTGACTGATAAAGGGAGTAATGAAATAAAGTAAAAAGTTATAATGATTACACTAAGACATTATTAACAGGAGAACATTGTTTATTGGACAGAACTGCCTAAATTTCTCTGGGGTGAAGGAAGAACATGCCTAACTAAATACATTTAAAGGAATATGAGTAGAGAACAATAAAGTTGCGTTACGATTATACCCATGATCCCTGCTTGTTCAACTCAGCAGTTACATGTACCTCCATGAACACTATGTTTTAATGCTGTATATATTTACAAATTTACATGAATAGCATCATGCTATATTCTACAAATTGCCCTTTCCACTCAATGTTATATTTTTGAGATTTATTCCAGGTTGATGCTTGTAGTTCTAGTTTTTTATTTAAATTATTAAAAATATATTTTTTATAGGCCAGGCATGGTGGCTCACACCTGTAATCCCAGCACTTTGCGAGGCTAAGGTGCAGGGATCTCTTGAGGTCAGGAGTTTGAGACCAGTCTGGCCAATATAGTGAAACTTGTCTCTACTAAAATACGAAAATTAGCTGGGCATGGTGGCACATGCCTGTAATCCCAGCTACTCAGGAGGCAGAGGCAGGAGAATCGCTTGAACCTGAGAGGCACTGGAGTTTATAGTGAACTGAGATCACACCACTGCACTCCAGCCTGGGCAACAGAGTGAGACTCCCTCTCAAAAAAAAAAAATCATTATGTAAATATACCACAATTTAAAAGATCCATTCTCTCAATGACGGACACTTAAGTTGTTCCCTCCTCCATTTTTTGCTATCACAAAATATGTATCAAGAGCCATGCTTGTAGCTGAGTTTCCTGGCCACATATGTGTGAGGCTCTCAAGGGTATATATATAAAGCTGAATGTCAGTCATTGGTGCTGTTTACCATGCAACAAATTTCTGTTTTTCCTCTTGCTGGACAAGACAGAATTGCACTCCCTGTCCCCTTGATGTTAGACATAGCTAAGAGACATCTTTGGCCAATGAGATATATGTGGGGGTGGTAAATGTCACTCACAGGTGGAAGTTCTTAGGATCTTGTATTCGATTCTCCCTTTCCTTCCCACTGCCACGATCCCAGACTCAAGCGATCCTCCAACCCCAGCCTCCCAAGTAGCTGGGACCACAGATGTGTACCACCAAGCCTAATTCTTTTATTATTTCTTGCAGATCCAGGGTCTCCCTATATTGCCGAGGCTGGTCTTGAGCTCCTGGGCTCAAGCAATCCTCCTGCCTTGGCCTCCCAAAGTGCTGGGATTGACTCATCTGCGTGGTGAGGCTGCAACCTCCTACTTCTGGTGGGTAGAACAGCATGGAGCTCTGCTCCTAGCTGACCCATGTTGGATATGTAGCATGAGGAATAATTCTACGTTGATTTTAGCTACTGAGATTTAGTTTATCTTGTTCAGTCAGCAGCATAACCTTCCATTCTGTCTGAAACATAAATCAGTGCCTGCAGAGCAGCACTCTTTCAGCAAAACAGTTGTCCGTGGTGCTGGCTTAGGTGCTGTGTAATGTGCAGTGAGGAAACGCACAGAAAGCGGGAGAAAGGGTTACCCACATTGTGCAGCGGAGAAACATTACGGACAACAGCGTTTGTAGGAATTTGAGAGGCAGATAATTTACCTAATGAACTTGTAGATTTAGGAAAAGGGCCTGGAAAGCAGAATTTTGTTGTTATTGTTCTGAGACAAGGCGTCATGCTGTCATCCAGGCTGGAGTGCAGTGGTGTGATCACAGCTCACTGCAGCCTCAACCTCCTGGGTTCAAGTGATCCTCCCACCTTAGCCTCACAAGTAGCTGGGACTGCAGGCGCAGAATACCACACCAGGCTAACTTTTGTATTTTTTGTAAAGACAGGGTTTCACCCTGTTGGTTAGGCTGGTCTCAACCTCCTGGGCTTAAGTGATCCTCCCGCCTCGGCTCTCCAAAGTGCTGGGACTACAGGCATGAGCCGCCACACCTGGTCAGCGGAATATCAATTGTGTGTCACTTACTTTTGACAATGTTTGGCAAAGTATTACAAGAAAGAGATGAGTTCAGGAAAGAGTTGGCCAATGTACACCCCTTTTAGAGCTGGAAAAAGCAAATGCTTCTTATCTCCAAACATTCAAAGATAAAATTGAGAAAGGCTTGGACAGACAAAGAATGATTAAAATTCAGTTTTGTGAGCAAGGATAAAATCACAGCCGTGGATGTTACACCCATGTAAAAAATCTCTGGATGTATTAAGGCATCTTTTAGTAAAGGTCCCTGTTCTAGCAATAAGACAGAATGTACCAGGGAAAAAGATTAAGGGTGTGGACCAAAATACCTTCAATTAAATCTAAAGTGGCATAGTAGCAAGAAAGTAAAGAAATATAGCTAACAGGAGTTTTATTTATACAGGAAGCTTGACCCTTGGCATTGCCTGGAGTCAAATGATAAGGAACTAAAGGTTTTGAGACAATTATACATACTGCCAAAGAACCACTGACCTCATTTAGACTGCATTTGAATCTTAAAACAACTTCTGGGTCTCACAGAAAATGTGCTTAGAAGGATGCTCTGCCTATAAGGAAAGCGTATCTTCCGGGTTCCCTCGCAGTTTTGGCCAAAGATGGTGGAAAAGGGTTATCTCTTGAAGGGCGAGTTCAGGCCTACAGAGAATATTCCAGGAGATGGAGTCAAGATCTAATCAAGAATACACTTTATCCCTGGGGAAGAATGCTCTGAGATTTCAGAATTGCTCTGACCCATTATTCTCTTTTCTGAATGGGCGTGTTTACTGCCATTTTCTTTTCTTTTTTTTTTTTTTTTTGAGATGGAGTCTTGCTCTGTCACCCGGGCTGGAGTGCAGTGGCACAATCTTGGCTCACTGCAACCTCCGCCCCACCGGGAGTTCAAGCAGTTCTCCTGCCTCAGCCTCACAAGTAGGTGGGATTACAGGCACCTGCCACTGCACTTGGCTAATTTTTGTATTTTTAGTAGAGATGAAGTTTCACCATCTTGGTCAGGTTGGTCTTGAACTCCTGCCTCAGCCTCCGAAATGCTGGGATTACAGATGTGAGCTACTGCATGCGGCTACTGCAATTACTTGTCCCATGTTATTAACATGGAGAAAGCAACTTATCTTTTTTCTTTTTTTAAAGATGGGGTTTCCCCATGATGGCCAGGCTGGTCTTGAACTCCTGACCTCAGGTGATCCACCCATCTCAGCCTCCCAAAGTGCTAGGATTACAGGTGTGAGCCACTGGGCCCAGCCAACATGGAGAAGGCAACTTATCTTCTTAGTCTCCTAATAAAGAGACATTGACTCAAGATCTAGAGATAACTACTCATCACTTCAATGTAAAAATTACTGTGAAAAATTGCTATCTTGGAGTTTGAGCTTGATGCTATGCTGGGATTGGGCTTTTGAGTTCTCTCCCTTGAGAGGGGAAGAGTGTATTTGCATCCAGGAATAAGAGTAAACCAATATTGGGTTTTGAATAAGGTTAGACTGTGTGAGTCATTAGTGCTGTTCACCAATATTTCTGATTCCCTTCTTAGCTGTTGTGTTAGTTGGGTCCCTCAGGTCTGACATTGGTCATGGAAAGGGTTGAATGAATTCTACAATGTCACAAGACATGCATAAAGAAATAGGTGCTATTTTAAAAAACGACAAACTCATAGGACCAGGGTTAGCAAGGCTTCATGAATGCAGTCTCTCTTGGTGATGCCAAGGGGCAGACCACCTGCCCTCAGGGCAGGGGTTCATTCCAGTGGAAAGCTTCCTCCATAATGTCAGTGTCCTTTTCTGTAGGGAAAGTGTAAGAGTGTGGCTTTATTAGGGAGGAGACACAAGATGTTTGGTGCTAGGCAGCCTGGCTTTGGGGTGCTGGGCTTATCAGATTTGTCTAAGGACCTTGAGCCGTGTGGAATGTTACAGTCATGTCTGATGGGGGACAAAGATACCAGTGCAGGAAGCTGAGTTGGGCCCTACCCCTCTAGCTATGAAAGGGAAAATCTCCCCAGTAGTAAGCAGCTTGCTGTCTGGGATACCAATGTTGAGTGCCTTGGGTTGTATTTCTCTGTGCCCTTGAAGATAGAAGCATCCATGTGACTTGCTTTGGTCAATGAATGTGAGCATTTGAAGCCTCCGAGAGCCTGTATGCAGCTTGCCCTTTTCTTCTCCCTACTGTGGTCACTGTTGAAGTTGCAGAATGAGGCTCCATCACCCTGTGTCCCTGAGTGAGGACAGCGTGAAACAGACCCTCCAGCTAAGCTGTGAGAGACAAGCAGCATGAGGCAGAAATAAACCTTCGTTGTCTTACACCATTGATTCTTTGCAAGTTTATTTTTCATTTTTTTGAGGCAGAGTCTCCCTCTGTTGCCCAGGCTGGAGTGCAGTGGTGCGATCTTGGCTCACTCCAACCTCTGCCTCCTGGGTTCAAGCGATTCTCCTGCTTCAGATTCCTGAGTAGCTGGGACTACAGGTGTGTGCCACCATGCCCGGCTAAGTTTTGTATTTTAAGTAGAGATGTGGTTTCACCATACTGGCCAGGCTGGTCTTGAACTCCTGACCTTGTGATCCACCTACCTTTGCCTCCCAAAGTGCTGGGATTACAGGTGTGAGCCACTGTACCTGGCTGTGAGTTGTTTTTAACTGCAGAATCACTGTCGTAGTCTACCCTGACCAATACAAATGAAACTTCTGAGTGACGGGGTGTGCACGTCCTTGGCATTCCTAGATACTGCCAATTGCCTTTCAGAGGAATTGTTTCAGCCAGTGCTATTCCTTACAGGAGAGAGAACTGAGCACTTTGTCTTGCGTATTCCCTTAAACTCCTACCCTGCAGTGGTCATCACTGGATTCCAGTTGGTCTTTGAGTTGCTACTTGTTATCCTGGGACTCAGGCATTTGGGGTGCTGGGCTTATACGATTTGGGCACTGCTGGGAGGCTTCAAATGCCCACATTCATTGACCAAAGCAAGTCACATGGATGCTTCTATCTTTAAGGGCACAGAGAAATGCAACCCAAGGCACTCAACATTGGTTTCCCAGACAGCAAGCTGCTTAGTACTGGGGAGATTTTCCCTTTTTGTAGCTAGAGGGGTAGGGCCAAACGCAGCTTCCTGCACTGGTATCTTTGTCCCCCATCAGACATGACTGTAACATTCCACACGGCTCAAGGTCCTTAGACAAATCTGATAAGCCCAGCATTCCAAGAATGGGATAGACTTGTAAAGGAGGGTAGAAGAGTGAGAAGAGTGAGAACCTAGGCAGATAAGGATGAAGACTGAAAGCCGGGAAGGTTTGAAATCAGGGGGGTCAGCTGAGACAGGGAGAAATGAGTGTCCAAGGTCTGGTCAAAGAGGGGCCAGGCCAGGTCAGCTGAAAGCTGTCTGGAATGCACACTTGGAGCCTGGAGAACAAAAGACGGACCAGGGGCCCCGACCAAGGGCTTGGGCAACCAAGTATCAGGATTCAGATGAGGGTTTGGTATGAGGTAAGGGGTTCCCCAGAGGGGATGGAGCAGAGGCTAAGTCAACCACCTTCTGGGCCAGGAGCTTCTTGCTTGGCTGGTATAGGTCTTGGCACCTGGGCAGATCAGTTTGCAGAAAGATGCAGACAGACACACCTGGGTGGAAAAAAAAAATGTTTGAGGGGGAGAGGAGCCAAGGGATCCCTGAAACTCCGACTCTATAGTCCTGTAATGAAATGACAAAAGATTTTGTTCAACCTTGTTGCTGTTCCTTCTTTTTGATCTGTCTGGCCCTATCCTCATGTGGGTCTTCAGGGTTTTCCTCTGTACGTACCTTTTCTCTGCAATCATCATTTTTTTATTATGCATATCCTCACTGGTATCTGGTCCAGAGTAAAGAAAGGAAGTAACATTTATCAGGCACCTACCACATGCGGACACAGAGCTGGGTACTTTTAATGCACTCTCTTGTTTAATCCTCACAGTAACTCCTTGGGGTAGCTGTTATTATCCTGTTTTATAGATAAGGAATCTGGAGTTTGGAGAGCTGAGTAATTTATGTGAAGTCACATGAGCAGAAAGTGGCAGAGCCAGGACCCAGGTCTGTTGGACACCAGAGGCCGTGCTCCTAACTGCATCTGCTCTTATTATTTTTTTTTTTTGAGACGGAGTTTCACTCGTGTTACCCAGGTTGGAGTGCAATGGCGCGATCTCGGCTCACCGCAACCTCCGCCTCCTGGGTTCAGGCAATTCTCCTGCCTCAGCCTCCTGAGTAGCTGGGATTACAGGCACGCAC
>NW_016107392.1:4245199-4252238 GCF_001604975.1 Cebus imitator | reverse complement strand
GTGAATGATAGGCAGGGCGGGAGGGGGATAAACAGGGTGACAGCTGCTTCTGGTGGCTCTTGAGTCACGTTCCAGGCCTAAATTAGCCTTGCTCTGTGGGCTTGCTGCAGGCTGTCTGGTTGGTGCTGCTCCTCCTAGGCATAGATTAGTCCCTTTTCTTCCCTTTGGCTTCTCGTGCTAGAGGTAGCTCACGGAGAGGCTAGATAGGGTGGCCTAAGTGTGGGCTGAAGCATGGAGAGGGGTGCTTGTATCTCTTCCTTGTCTCTTCTTGTTCTTAGGATATACCTGCTTAAAGTTTTACCATTAGAGATTATTTTATTACAATGCAGCCTGAAGTTTAGCAGAATTTCATTCTCCCCTGAAAAGAGTATATTTGTATTAGTCTATTTTCATATTGCTATGAAGAAATACCTGAGACTGGGTAATTTATAAAGAAAAAGAAATTTAATGGACTCACAGTTCCACATGGCTGGGGAGGCCTCACAATCACGGCAGAAGAAGGAGAAGCAACGTCACGTCTTACACGGTGGGAGGCAAGAGAGTGTGTGCAGGGCAATGGCCCTTTATAAAACCATCAGATCTGGTGAGATTCATTCACTACCACAAGAACAGTATTAGGGAAACTGCCCCCCATAATTCAATGATTTCTACCTGGCCCCACCTTTGACACATGGGGATTATTACATTCAAGGTGAGATTTGGGTGGGGACATAGCCAAACCATATCACCACACAAAAATAAAATTCTCATATAATTCTACTCCCATGCAGGGTACTTATGCCAACTAATAAGGGAAGCCCATCCTGCCTCCTGCCCATCTTACCCACACCCCATTGTGCCCGCCTCTTAGAAGGCTGCACTGATAGAGGAGGAGGGGCTCCCTCCAAGGGAGGAAACAGAGAGGGTAGGCCGGGCCACTCACACAGGCTGGCTCGCAGCCAGCTCTGCTGCAGGTTCAGGGCTGGAGACACCAAGTCTGAGCCTCATCTCTTTCACAAACTTGAGGTACAGCCTGGTGAAAGTTACTTCTCCTTTCTGAGCCTCTGGTTCCTTTTATGGAAAACAAAGATTTAGGAAGAGGATGCCCAAGATCCCTTCCTGTCTGACCGTCAGTAAGTGCATAATTGTTCTCTGCAAACCCACACTGCAGAACAGTTTCCTGAGTCTTGGTGTCTTTCCGGCTTAGCATCATGGCTCTCTCTGCAGAAAACTAATCTGTGCCCCTCACCCCACAGTTGGTCCTTTTTTTTTTTTGGAGACGGAGTTTTTCTCTGTTGCCCAGGCTGGAGTGCAGTGGAGCGATCCTCTGCCTCCTGAGTTCAAGCGATTCTCTTCCTTCAGCCTACTGAGCACCTAGGACTACAGATGCATGCTACCACATCTGGTTAATTTTTATACTTTTAGTAGAGATGAGTTTTCACCATGTTGGCCAGGCTGGTCTCGAACTCCCGACCTCAGGTGATCCGCCTGCCTCAGCCTCCCAAAGTAGTGGGATTACAGGCGTGAGCCCCCGTGCCTTGCATGAGCACTCGGCCAAACCCCAAACTCATGTAAGTTGTAGACAATGTCTAAAATTCTCAGGGGAGGCTTTTCTAATAAACCAGGAAGGAAGAGATAAATTTCCTTGCAATCCGCCTGTCCTAGTGAATGAATTTTTTGAATCCACCCTTCTGCTGAGGTCGCATTTTTTTTGAGAGTTCTGGTTCTGCTAAGGGATCTCAATGCTAACTTCACACCTTGTACTGTACAAAATCTCATTTCCTACACTTGAGTATAGGAAGCTGCTGGTTACTGAGATTAACAGCTCAGACTTAACTGGGGCAGATGAATGTCCTCAGATGAACTGGGTCAGCCATAGCATCAGCTTAAACCTACTGCCCCGGATTTCAGTTCCCACGTGGTTTCTGGGACCTGCAAATCTCCCGACCCACCTCTTTTCGTGAGCTCAGCTAGCTATACAGTAAACAATATTTATTTTATTTTATTTTATTATTTTTTTAAGACGGGGTTTCACCATGTTGGTCAGGCTGGTCTTGAACTCCTGACCTCAGGTGATCTGCCTGCCTTGGCCTCTAAAGTGCTTGGATTACAGGTGTGAGCCACCACGCCTGGCCCAATATTTTTGTTATATTTTTCCAAAAGTTTTAGAAATTTTGGGGTTATTTTTACCCTCATCTTTCTGGAATGTAAACTCTCCCAGATCCTCCTTGTTACTGAATAAGAAATATGCTTACTGTGTAAAAGGGGAAAAAAGGGGGAAAGTAGCAGAATTGGTTGTGTTAATTGGTAGACAGTCTGTTTGGAAGAGATGAATAGCACCTACCTCAGTAGCCTTTACCTTCTTTTGCTTAAAATAGTTCTGAAAAACAATGACTCTTGTAACACATTAAAAAAGGTATATAAGCCTGGGCACGGTGGATCCCAGCACTTTGGGAGGCCGATGCGGGCGAATTACCTGAGGTTGGGAGTTCGAGACAAACCTGACGAACATGGAGAAACCCCATCTCTGCTAAAAATACAAAATTAGCTGGGGGTGGTGGTGCATGCCTGTAATCCCAGTTACTCGGGAGGCTGAGGCAGGAGAATCTCTTGAACCTGGGAGGTGGAGGTTGCGGTGAGCCAAGATGGCACCATCATACTCCAGCCTGGGCAGCAAGAGTGAAACTCAGTCTCAAAAAAAAAAAAAGGTTTTATAAACATTTTCAAAATAAATAAAAGTAATTGCAAAAAATAACTTCCAACATACCTGAAATATTTTCACTTAAAAATAAAACATCATTAAAATATATATTCAATGTAATCTAAATATGTTAGTGATTTGATACCTACCATCACTTATTGCAAATGCAAATACAGTTTCTTAAAAAGTTGGAAACTACATCATTTGCCTCTTTGAACCCATTTTTTTTCTGTGCCACTTCCTGCTGAATAATTTTACTCTGACTTTGCCTTTACATGTGTTTTACTGATCAGCATTTCATGCTTCTCAGCAATACACAAATGTTTATAAAATTAAATTTTCTTTTCTTTTAATTAATTTCTTTATTTTCCCTTCCCACACATGCCTGGAGTTGTTAAATTTTATTTTCTGTGATCATAAATACCTAAATGTTGGATACATTTCTTCTGGATCATTTTTGCAGCTACGCTATTGATCAAAATATCAAATACATTTTGATAAATACTTAAAATATTTTAAAAATGGAAATGTATCCTCTCCTGAGATAAATCAGACTGACGCATTAGGTCAAGTATACGTGGGCAAATATTGCTTATTGCTTGAATGAGACAGGATTCAGTACACATTTTGCTCTTTTATTTTAATAGATGTGAGCACCTAACAGCTTCATTCACATAAATAAGAGGGGAGAAGGAAGAAGTTTTGTCTGGTCTGTTATTCAATTATTTAACTTCTAAACTTTTAAGCCCAGAATTGTACCATCGTCTACCATCAAAAATTATTTTTAGCAATCTGTTAGCCATTGGATTAGCTCTTCAATTTCATAGAAGGCACAGGACTGAGAAATCATTTGATGTGCAGAAAGTAAATGGAGTCGCTCCTTTCTCACCCTGTAAACCAATGCTTCAGCATCGCTCTTTTGTTTGATGTTCCAGATGTTTTCACATCCGAGGATGAAGATGTGAAAAGTACAGTGAGATTCTGAGTGGGTGAGAAAAAGTGTGACTTTCTTTTGTAAAGTGGGAGAAAGGAAATCTTGAGAGTAGAGTCCTCTGCTGTAGGCATTTTCAGGAAGATCAATTTTGGGAGTAATGCTTTTGGAAGTTGGGTAGCTGGAATGGAAATTCATTCCCCTTGGGACCACCTGTACTACATACCCCCTGCAAAGCTTTTCAAACCCTCTGTTGTTTGTTTGAGGTGGGCTTCCTGGAAGAAGAAGGCTTTGCAGCTGGATTATAAGCTCTGCGGATCTTGCAGTGTCTTTACAGTGCTCAGCATGTGGAAGGTGGGCAATACTTAGCTAACTTGTATTGTGTGTTTACTGTGCACTGGCACCTTAACAGTGGTGCATGTGCCTTAGCTAGTTCACAAATAAACTCCATGAGAAATTTCTTCTCAGGAACACTACCTTATGAGTGAGAAGCTAAAGATTGGAGGAGCTAAGTAACTTGCCCTAGGTTGCATGAGTGATAAATAGTAGAACTGGGGATTGGATCCTAAAGACTTTGTCTAAAACAAAAGCCCATAGGCTGGGCATGGTGGTTCATGCCTGTAATTCCAGCACTTTGGGAGGCCAAGGCAGGAGGATCACTTGAGGTCATGAGTTCGAGACCAGCCTGGCTAACATGGAGAAACCAGCTCTCTACTAAAACTACAAAAATTAGCTGGGTGTGTTGGCAGGCACCTGTAATCCCAGCTGCTCAGGAGGCTGAGGCAGGAGAATCACTTAAACCTGGGAGGTGGAGGCTGCAGTGAGCTGAAATCATGCCACTGCACTCCAGTCTGGGTGACAGAGTGAGTCTCTGTCTTAAATGAATGAATAAATTAATTTATGAATGAATAAATGCCCATAATCTTACCAATTGCCACAAGGGAGAAGCAGCAAAGGAAGGACTCAAGGTAGATCCCTGACTCACATTCCCTTCACTCTGGCCAAGAAAAGAGGAAAAAAGAGATAGCTTCTTAGAGAATGAAAAGTAATAAAATGGCAGTGTTGGAAGTGGCTTTCTTACGAGCAATGTGATATGGGATGAGTCAGTTAACTTGTCTCAGTCTTAATACCACATCTGTAAAATGAGGATGGTGATGATGATGGTGATGCTGATGGTGATGGTGGTGATGATGCTGATGATGATGGTGATGATGATGGTGGTGATGATGATGATGGTGATGATGGTGATGATGGTGATGGTGATGATGATGGTGGTGATGGTGATGATGATGATGATGGTGATAGTGATGATGGTGGTGGTGATGGTGATGATGATGGTGGTGATGGTGATGATGATGGTGATGATGGTGGTGATGATGATGGTGATGATGATGATGATGGTGATAGTGATGATGGTGGTGGTGATGGTGATGATGATGATGGTGATGGTGATGATGATGGTGATGATGGTGATGATGATGGTGGTGATGATGATGGTGATGGTGATGATGCTGGTGAGGATGGTGATGATGGTGGTGATGGCAATGATGATGGTGGTGATGGTGGTGATGATGGTGGTGATGATGATGGTGGTGATGGTGATGATGATGGTGATGATGGTGTTGATGGTGATGATGATGATGATGATGGTGGTGATGGTGGTGATGATGGTGGTGATGGTGATGGCGGTGATGGTGATGATGATGGTGGTGATGGTGATGATGATGGTGGTGATGGTGTTGATGGTGATGATGATGATGGTGATAGTGATGATGATGGTGGTGATGGTGTTGATGGTGGTGATGGTGATGATGGTGATGATATTGGTGATCATGGTGATGACTATACTTCATAAGACAGCAATGATCCCATAGTCAGTACCTTCCAGTGCTTGACACTTCTGTCTATTCTGCTTAGAGGAAATCTTTTACCTCTTAGTCTACAAAACACTCTCTCCATAACAAGCTCTCAATTTTTTGATGTTTAAATACATCTTTCTTTTGTGTGTGTGTGTGTGTTTTTTTTTTTTTCCAGGATAGACCTCATGTGTCATTTATTTAAGTGAAGCTTATTTTTGAAGACTCCTTATCTTCCTGGTCACTCTCCTTTGGATATATTCTCATTTGTCAAAATGATTTAAAATATGGAACCCAGAATTTATTACCATATTCCAGATGTGATTTGGCCAAGGCAGAACACTGTGAAATTGCTCTTTCCCTTGAGCTTTAGATGCCATCTGAACACTTAGTAGTTTTTCCTGTTTACTCTGTAAACTTCCATTAAACCTATAATTCAGAGATTATGATACAAGTCTGCTGCAAACCCAGTCTCTCATCCCATCCTATAATTTTGCAATTGACAGTTTGTACACTTCATTCTGGGACTTCACGTTTACCTCTGTGAAATTTCATCTTGATGACTCAAGTCTGCGTTCTAGCTTGCTAAAATGATTTTGAATCTTGATTCTGCTCATTAAGTAGGGTGATGCATTGTAAGATATGGTGGACTGAAGAGTTTAGCAGAAAATGTAGTGAATGTTGTTGCAGACTTGCCCAAGCCAATTAGATCATTTGCTATTTTAGGTTCTTTTTGCTTGGTATCAGTCCCTGATATTATTGAGAGATGGGTGGGGAATATAGATTCGTTTTGGTTTGTTTTTGCCTGCTACAGTTTGTATCCCATGGTATGGTCCAGTGAAAGTAGATCTTAGAATGAATTCTGTTACATGCACAAAAGTTTATTAGCACACAGGCACAAGAAAGGTCACGAAGCCCACTCATGTAAGCTTCATGAAGTCCCACGTCCCTGACTCTTAGGTTCTGTTAGGAGCACTTTGCGTACCCTGGTAAATGAAGAAATGTTTGAGCAGAAGTTTCAGTTAACTTTCTAGTTGGGATCAGCTGACAACCCTCCACAATCAACAAATGAAGAAGACCTGGGTTGCTATTCCAAAGGGCATAAGCAACTGGGTTTGGAGGATTCTTACAAGGCCTATGAAATACACTTATCCCATTCATGCATCTTGAACCGCACTCATTTCAGAGATGAAAATGTTTTCTAACATTCGTGATGCTAATTAACAAAAGCTGTTGTCAATCAGAGATCTAGTTGGTTGGAATGCTTGTAAGTAGCTACCTCTTGGGTATGGAGTTTTCATGAAAGTATTTCAGATGCTAACTACCTGCCCCTGGAGTATGTATTCCCCATTAAGGAACTTCAAATGTTAAATAACTTCCCCTAGGCTGTACATGCATAACTGTGATATATGTTTATATGTATTACCATCTATGGGGAAGTGTTTTTTTTTTTTTTTTTTTTGAGACGGAGTTTCCCTCATGTTACCCAGGCTGGAGTGCAATGGCACGATCTCGGCTCACCGCAACCTCCGCCTCCTGGGTTCAGGCAATTCTCCTGCCTCAGCCTCCTGA
>NW_016107392.1:4234128-4245079 GCF_001604975.1 Cebus imitator | reverse complement strand
GGGTTTCACCATGTTGACCAGGATGGTCTCGATCTCTTGACCTCGTGATCCACCTGCCTCGGCCTCCCAAAGTGCTGGGATTACAGGCTTGAGCCACCGCGCCCGGCCTGGGGAAGTGTTTTGACCTAAGTTATAGCAATGTAGCAGATTGAGAGTGGGTGGGGGGGCCTGGGTTTTCTTCCCAACTGTTGCTAACTGGCTCTGTATGGCACAAAGTATTTCCTATGATGATCACCATAGTCACACAGAGGTCCCTTCTGGTGCCACAGATGCAGCAGGACTCGGTACACATTCCACAATCTCACATGCTATGTTAAGGAATAAAGTTCTTTTTTTTTTTTTGAGACAGAGTTTTCACTCTTGTTGCCCAGGCTGGGGTGCAATGGCGTGATCACAGCTCACCGCAACCTCCACCTCCCAGGTTCAAGCGATTCTCCTGTCTCAGCCTCCCAAGTAGCTGGGATTACAGGCATGTGCCACCACACCCAGCTGATTTTTTGTATTTTTAGTAGAGACAGGGTTTCTCTGTTTTGGTCAGGCGGGTCTCGAACTCCTGACCTCAGGTGATCTGCCTGCCTCAGTCTTCCAAAGTGCTGGGATTACAGGCATGAGCACCCAGCCCTAGGGATAAAGTTCTTTTAGGGAGGGGGCATGGGTAAAGAGAACTTACAAGGCTGACTCAGCAGAAAGAAAATATATAGACCTCTCTCTCCCCATCCTGTATCCCCAAAGAGGCCTGCCTGGGCCAGGTGCTCTGCTGGGTGCACAAAATGGCCTTGCATCCCAATGGGAGGACTTTACCCACAAGGTCTGGCTCCTGTGTGGCAAGGGTGGGGCAAGCTGATGGCAGGGAGGGAAACCTCACTGCCTGGTGCTGGGCCGTCTGGCTTTCAGTGCCAGCTGTAAGGAGAGTTGTCTGGGAACACCAGCTGCTCAGCGCCTGGAGACCTGGGCCTGGGAGAAGTTTCAGCTCCTCTGCAGAGGGCTAGGGTGGAGGTCAGGGAGGAAACCCACTGGTTCCATGAGAAGTTGGGCTTGGAAAACTCAGTGCCCAGGAAATCCAGAGTGAGGTCTCAGGGTCCCATCCAGGTAACTGGCCCCTGTTCCTTGCATCACAGTCCATGGTCTTTCCTGGGCCTCAGTCCTCCCATCTTTGGTTTTTAAATATTATTATTTTTTTGAGATGGAGTTTCATTCTTGTTGCCCAGGCTGGAGTGCAATGGCACGATCTCGGTTCACTGCAACCTCCCTCTCCTGGGTTCAAGTGATTCTCCTGCCTTAGCCTCACAAGTAGCTGGGATTACAGGCATGTGCCACTACGCCCAGCTAATTTTGTATTTTTAGTAGAGACGGGGTTTCTACATGTTGGTCAGGCTGGTCTCCATCTCCCGACCTCAGGTGTTTCGCCTGCCTTGGCCTCCCAAAGTTCTGGGATTACAGGCATGAGTCACTGTGCCCCAGCCTAATATTATTTTTTTAGAGACAGGGTCTCACTCTGTCACCCAGACTGGAGTACAGTGATGTGGTCAGAGCTGACTGCAGCCTTAAACTCCTGGGCTTAAGTGATCCTTCTGCCTCAGCCTCCTGAGCAGCTGGGGCTACAGGCACGTGCCACCATGCTTAGCTAATTATTTATTTTATTTTTGTAGAGGTGGGGTCTTGCTAAGCATGCTCAGTCTAGTCTCAAACTCCTGGCCTCGAGATATCCTCTTGTCTCAAGCCTCCCAAACAGCTGGGATTATAGGCTTGAGCCACCATGCCTGCTCCCTCTCATCTTTTAGAATAAATAAATTGGGTTTTAGTCTCTCCCAGGATCCATATTAAAAAAGAATAGAAAACCTCTTTCTCCAAATTTAACAAAAACAAGTAAACAGACATTTGATAGAAATGATGCATGTCAGATATATAAAACCTAATTCAAAATATTGAGAAACTTCCCTTCACATTTTCTTGCACAGATGAGTACAATCATGTAAATTTTAATCTCTCGCTAATAATGATGCTAAGTGATTGGAATGTGGAAAGAGGCTTGAAGAAATGACTGATAAAGGCTTCATACTGCTGTCGTGACTCAGTGAGCATTTGCAGAACGATGATGTTTCTGTCCTTTCCCCAACTCATTAAAAAAGGTATGCAGAGTTTTTGTGTTCAAAGAATTCTGTCTTTTTCCTCCCTCAAGCCATTGCATTTGTTTTAAATCTATGTGTGACTACATTTGGAGATCAGCAGCCGTTTGCAGACTTCCTTGATTTCAAAACACAGATTTGGTCTGTACATTTTCATGATAAAATGGAGAATGAGATCATGGAAATACTTTGCCCATCTGTAATTGGCAGGGCTGGGTGAGGATCAGAAAAGCTATAGATCCTCTTTGGAAGGTTTTGTCTCCTGCATTGATTAGGTTACCATGCCATTGAATGATGATGATGGCATCATTGTCCTGTATTTGGCAAACATTGTACACAGGGCAATCTGGCAATGTACGATGGTCTAGACCATCTCTATAAGTCTCTGCAGTCACTGGGTGTGGTGGCTTATGCCTGAAATCCCAGCACTTTGGGAGGCTGAGGCAGGCAGATCACGAGGTCAGGAGTTTAAGACCAGCTTGGCCAACATAGTGAAACCATATCTCTACTAAAAATACAAAAATTAGCCGGGCATGGTGGCGTGTGCCAGTAGTCCCAGCTACTCAGGAGGCTGAGGCAGGAGAATCGCTTGAACCCAGGAGGTGGAGGTTGCGGTGAGCCAAGATTGCACCACTGCACTCCAGCTTGGGCAACAGAGTGAGACTTTGTCTCAAAAAAAAAAAAAAAAAAAAAGTCTCTACAATCGTCTTCTTTATACTCATGGCTCATTTGAGAGGCAGGTAACTTACTTCTAAAATATAGCTCTTCTCCTTTTTGAAATCTTTGGGAAATTTCAAGTTTTCTTTCTGCACCTAGCAAAGTGTCCCACGTGTAACAGGCAGTCAATCATTATCTGCTGTGGCTGATGATGATGGGGAGTGAAATTGAGGAAGGCTTTCATGTGTTTAGAATGCAATAGATTGGTGTCAGGTGTTGCCAGAAACATCGATGATTACTGCTGCAGCCCCATCTCTCTGAGCCGACTCAGTGAGCCTTTGATTGAACGGTATAAAGGTATCATTTTGTTGCATTAGGAGGAAAAGGTATATGGAGATTTGACGTGCGTGGTGTTTCATAACTTCCTCTCCATAAAATAGCGACATTTGTCTTCTTTCATCCAAGGCTGAATCATTTCTGAAATGGAGACCTAAATTTTAAGGTATGGAAGATTTCCAGTTAAACATCCCTGGGAAAGCGTGCTTCATGTTTTTCTGCCCAAATGGGGAGTAAGCTTATGGAAACCTGTTACCTTTTGATAATGGCAGTTCTGAATCAGAGTGTGGTGAGGGCGGCTGAAGAAAGCTACCTGATGTTACTTCTAGAGGTTTCATTTCTCCACACTGACTGGTTTGTTTTGTTTTGCCTGAGTATTACCACTCAGATGGGTGGAGGCTGCCGAGGGGGAATGGTGATGGGGAGCCAGGGGGTGGTTTCCAGGCACAGGGTAAAGGAAAACCCTGGATACTGGCATTTCTTGGGTGCCCATCATGTGCCAAGCAGGATGCCAGGCATTGAGATCCAAAGGTGAATATGGTCAGTTACTCCTTGTGGTGCACTTCTGTGGTGTCAGCTGCTCGGGGGGCTGAAGTGGGAGGATCGCTGGAGCCCAGGAAATGGAGGCTGCAGAGAGCTGTAATGATGCCACTGAACTCCAGCTTCGGTGACCGAGTGAGACCCAGTCTCTTATTTTAATTTTTTGAGGCGGTTTCTTGGACTATCACCCAGGCTGGAGTGCAGTGGTGTGATCTTGGCTCACTGCAACCTCCACCTCCTGGGTTCAAGTGATTCGCCTGCCTCAGCCTCCTGAGTAGCTGGGACTACAGGTGCATACCACCATGCCTGGCTGTATTTTTAGTAGAGATGGGGTTTCACCATGTTAGCCAGGATGGTCTTGAACTCCTGACCTCAAGTGATCCACCACCCGCCTTGGCCTCCCAAAGTACTGGGATTACAGGTGTGAGCCACTGCACCCGGCATAGACCCAGTCTCTTAAAAGAAAAAAAAAAGGTCTCTGCCCTCCAGGAGCTCCTGCTGACGTCCATGCTGAGTCAGAAGGAAGCACAGAGACTGAGGACCTAACCCAGCTCAGAACAGTCAGGGAAACTTCCAGGGGGAGGTGCTGTTTGCAGAGTCTATAAAAGACACTAAAGTACCCAGTCTGGGTGGTGCCGGGCTGAGGTGGTGTCCAGCAAAGAGAGGCACATGTGAGGGGCAGAGGCAGGGGAAGTCTTGGTCAGGTGATTTTTTTGGGCCCAGGGAAAGGAGAGGTCTTGAAGAAGGGGAGATGAACGTAGGAGAAAGTTAAATCTAGAAGTGAAATGACAAAGATGGCCTGTCTCAAATACTTCCATTCTGCTGACCCCTTCATGCCTGGCCGGTCGTCCTTCCCCACTGCCCATATTGAACCACATGCCAAATCCTACTGGAGTTGTGCCCCAGAATCTGAGGATCCTCCTGCCCCCGCCCCTTCCCTTCCATAGCTGCTAACTTTGCTGTCTGGCTGAGACCCCTATGATTGCTTTTATGTTAGCTAGAATCCAGGTTCAGCTGCCGTGGCAGACCCAAATAAGGGCTTACACGTGAGAGGAGTAGATTTCTCTTTTGCAAGTAACAGCCTGGGGATAAGCAGTCCCGGGACAGTGACGGCTCTGTGACATCTCCCATGTTGCGGCTCTGCTGTCCCTTGATTGCATGAGCCCACGCCCCTCACCACCTCGCCCACAACCCAGCCAGCAGAAAGAGGTGCAGGAGGCATTCTCCTTCCTTTAAAGCGTCACCTGGAAGCTGTTTACATAGGTTCTACTCGAGTACCCCCAGCTGCTGGCTGCATCTACCAGTGAGGAAGGCTAGGAAATTTAGTTTGTATTTAGGGTGACCAAGAACTATGATAAAAACCAAAGGGTGGCCAGGTGCGCGGCTCACGCCTGTAATCCCAGCACTTTGGGAGGCCGAGGCGGGTGGATCACGAGGTCAGGAGTTCAAGACCAGCCTGGCTAGCTGGTGAAACCCTGCCTCTACTAAAAATACAAAAAATTAGCCGGGCATGGTGGCACGTGCCTGTAATCCCAGCTTCTCGGAGGCTGAGGCAGGAGAATTGCTTGAACCCAGGAGGCTGAGGTTGCAGTGAGTGGAGATTGCACCACTGCACTCCAGCCTGGGAGACAGAGTGAGACACCATCTCGAAAACAAACAACCCCCACAGAAAGCAAACACAAAACCCCCCAAAACCAACGGCTTTTTTAGAATAAGGAGGGAAGGTTGAGTGAGAGCCATCTGGCCACACACCCCTCGTCTTGCCCTCCTCATCAGCCCTCTGTGGCTCTGAGAGCACAGGCCCCATGCTCAGGTTGTGCTGCCTCAGCCGGCCTGGAAACACTCTCCGTTCCTGAGTGGGCTGCCACTTCCAGCCTCCACACGTTTGCTCATGCTCTGCCTTCTGCTCGGGAAGCAACAGAATGGTGCCTTGAACATGGCACCACATTCAAATCACTTGTTAGAGATGGGACCCAGGGCTGGTTACCCTAATGCTCTGAGGCTCTATTATCTGCCAAAAGCAAGGATCATAACATCAGCTTTAACTTCGGCATTAGGGCGAGGTGAGAATAGCATAGGTTAAGGCGTACTCGATAGTGGTGGTCGTCACAGCCAGCATCCCTTCTGCTCCGTGCGAGGGAGCCTGCTCCCCACCTGTCTAGGATTCAGGTCAATTTCCCCACAAATCCTCTCCCTGGGGCCCCCAGTCCCTGCTGTCCTCAGATGCTCTGAGGACATCCTGGTTCAGCACCCAGCACATTCTGCTTGGGTGCCTCTTGCCCATGTCTGCCTTCCCTGGTAGACTGATTTGTAGCTGCTTCTCCTCTGTTACGCTCTTTGCTCCTAGAATGATGTCTGGTAAATAGTAGAGCTGCTTGGTTAATGCCAGTTAAATTGAAGTCAAGGCCAGCAGGCAAATCCAGCAAGCCCGATGAAGCAGGGGTTCAGAAACAGGTCGCCCAGAGCCCTGAAGCTGGTGGCACAGCTGGGCATCTAGGGCCAGGTTAACCCCTTACCTCGGATCAGAGCCTTCAGTGGGGGAGGAGACCAGACTGGCAGGCAGACAGCAGGGATGAGATCCAGGCAAGGAGACCCAGGGAGACGGGGTCACAGTGCAGGGGAGGCCCCATGGCATCAGGAGCAGGGCACCAGCCATGCAGAAGGGGCTGGACGCTAGGCCAGAAGTTCCCCGAATGCTGGGGTCAGAAAGGAGGTGGTCTTGATGTGTAGGAGGAGTTGGGGAGTGGGAGTGAGGGAGCAGAGAGCAACCCCCACCCTCAGTATTCTTCAGTATGGCCCTGCAGGCGCAAGGCCCACATATAGGATCCTGTGGGAAGAGGGACAGAGATTGAAGAGGCTGTGGGAGGAAAGGTGATTGCTTTCGGGTTATGCAGGGTGCATTGCTGGGGTGTGTCCACCAGAGGGTAGGAGAGACCCACGCATGAGGCTGGGATGGCCGCGGCTGCAGAGCTGCAGGGGTCATTGGCTTCCCCTGGGGGACGGAGTGGTCAGGAAGGAGCAGAGAGGATTGGAGAGGGCGAGGATAGGCCAGAATATTCTTATTCTCCCCAAGAAAGCCTCTCTAGATAGACATTTCCAGCCCGGGGCTATACAGAGAGTGGCAGGAGTAGCAGGTGGGGTTACCCTTGCAGACGGTGGCTTTTGAAGGCCATCCTGGGCAGCCTTCACTTCTGAGCCCTGGTGCAGGACGCCTGACATCTCCACTTTGCTTCAGGCTTCAGAAACAGGTTATCTGTCACCTCCCCCTGGCTGGGCTGCTTTTCGGAGGGGACTTCTGGTCTGTGGGAGAAGCTACTGTGGGTAGAAGTCCACACCCTCAGAGCTGAGGACCCCAGCCAGGGGTCATGTCTCTGTCTTGAGGATCAAACCCACTCCTCCAATGGCTGAAGGACCGGCCTTGCCACTCAGCTGTGGGCAGGAGCGTGGAGCGAAGTCTGCGGGTCAGGCTCAGGCTGGGGCCACCACATATCTCTCTGGGACTCAGTTTCTTCTTCTGTGCAATGGGGTTCTGAAGCCAGCTCTCACCCAGGAACCCGAGATGAGGTCACTGCATCAAAGTTCATGACACACTAACAGGACACAGAAATGTGACTTTTGGTCGCCCATTGTCCCTTTCAAGCATGATGGGGGACAAGGACAGGGTCTTACTCATCTCTCTTCTCCCATGGGGTCCTGCACTGTCTTGGCGCATAGAGGGAGGGTGGTCCCTGAATGAATGAGGGAGTGAGGAGGGGAGGAGGCCACAAGGCTCAAAGCTGCTCAGGCCTGACCTGAGGACAGAGGGAAGACTCCAGAGCCCTCTGTGAGACGATGCCTCCTGCAGGAAGCATGCCCTGGGCCTGATTTGGCCTATTTCCAAGCTGCCTTAGCCCCTCTGGCCCTGGGGCGGCAGGGAGGGTTGAAGGATGGCAGGACCTGGTCAGGTGCATGAGGTGGACTGCCCACGGTGCAGCAGGGCTAGGGGTGGCAGTGGGAGCTGGGCTACATTTTCCCCTCTGGCAGCTGCCCTTTCAAGCTGGTGGAAGGGTTTGACTGGAGCCCCTGCTTGGGTGCACATTTTATTTCTGGAGAGACTGCTTCACAGCTCACAAGGGTCTTAGATTCCTTAACTTGTCTTTCTTCTTCCTTGAGAACAGACATGTGTGGGGGCGTTCACAGGCTCCGACAAGTCCCATTTCCACACTAATAAATATTCTTCCTCTCCTCTCTCTGCATTAAAAAAATTCCAGAGGAAGAACAAGTCTCCCATTTGTCACTGGCTCCTCGGTCCAGAGCAGAGGATGCGTTTTGCTATCGCTTGTGGTGACTTGGAGACAGGGATGAGGAATGGGTTTGCTTGCTCCAATCAGTTTAATCCTGCTTCGAAGGACCAGTTGTGCCCTTGATATTGGTGTGACCATAGCCCTGGGGATGGGCAGGACAGGCAGAGGGGAGCTCAGAGGCAGTAGGAGATCAGATAAGAACAGGGAAAATAGGGCTGGGCTCGGTACCTCATGCCTGATATCCTAGCACTTGGGGAGGCAGAGGTGGGCAGATCACAAGGTCAAGAGTTCAAGACCAGTCTGGCTAATATGGTGAAACCTTGTCTCTACTAATAGTATAAAAATTAGCCGGGCGTGGTAGCAGGAGCCTGTAGTCTCAGCTACTTAGGAGACTGAGGCAGGAGAATCTCTTGAACCCTGGAGGCAGAGGTTGCAGTGAGCCGAGATTGTGCCACTGCACTCCAGCCTGGGCGACAGAGTGGGACTCCATCTAAGAAAACGAAAAAAAAAAGTAATAGGGAGAATCTGGGAGATGCCAGACAGAAGTTTGGGGGTGCTAACTTGGGGTGATCTAGCCCCAGGGAGGAAGAGGGTTCCATCATCCAAAGAAGGAGTCCAGCCTGTGGTCCGTCCAGGGTGTGTGGCTACTTGTATCAATGCACCTTGGCTCTTCCTGGATACTTGGAAAGCAACAGGAGCACAGCATTAAACGAGCAACCATACAAACTCCAGCCTTGCGGCCGGGACTGGCCAGCATCTCAGCATCCTCGGGGCTGGCTAGCTGCTACGCTGGGGTGGGACCTCTGTGCTCTAAGATACTTATGTATTCTCAGACCTCTGCTCACCTTTGCTTAATGTACCCTCAGTCTGTTATGGAGAATACAGACCATTGTCAGACCCAGCCTCTCTCCGCCCACACCTGCCTGTCACCAGGCAACAGGTTGGATCTAGCTCTGGGGATAGAGGGAGTTTTTGTCAGGACAGGATCTCATGGCTGTAGATGCTTTGGGGCCACTACAGGGGCCCAGAAACACTTGTTTAATGTCACACATCAGAGCCCTGGGCAAGGAGGCAGATGCTATGCTGGGCGCGTCCCACTCCCGGGTTGAGGGATACTAGCTCCTTGGGTGATCTCATCGGCAACACAGAAGGAACCCTATCTGCCCTGCCCTACCTTTCAGGGCTGTCTGGAAGAGCTGTGATGTTCAGTGAACATGAACGCGCTCTGTGACCTGGGGAGGGCGGTGCAGACGGCAGGGGTGGGTGTACACTCACTCTTCAGGCTGGCTTGCGCTCTCCCTTCTCTCTGGCCTCCTCCCTATGCTCTCCTTTTCTGGGCTGCCCGTTCCCTCTCTGCAAGCTGGGAACTCTCCTGGCTGTGGCCAGTTCCACGCCCCCAGTGGGGGCCTCACCCCTGAGTGTGCCCCGGTGCAGAGCTGAGCGGAGGAGGGAGGAGGCCCTTCTGTGCGTGGTCTTCTGACATCAGCCCGCGGTGTTCGGGAAGCCGCCGGCAGGGGGCAGTAGCACCGCATGCCTGGGGCCGTCCCTGCGCTTCGCGGCCACGGCCCTGGGCTCGGCGGAGGCCACCCTTTGCGAGTGGGTGTGTGCCTGTGGGTTGCAGGTCGAGAATGTCTTAATGACCTCTGCCGCGTGCGCGTGCTGGATGAGCAGAGAGCCTGACACGGCAGGGCCACCCTGGGGGACAGGCCTGGCGACAGGTGCTGATTTCCTTGCTTGGGGGCAGGGGTTGAGAGGGGGAGGTGTCCTGGTTATGCTAATGAGAAGGCCAAGGTGGCCTTCAGGGGCTGCTGTGTCTCACGCAGGGGGTGAGGGGGCCGTGGATGTGGCTCAGATGAACGCGCAGGATAGGTTTGAAAGTCGCCAGGCAGATCCTGCTCGCTGGGCCCTCTAGGGCACCCTGCTGAGCCCAGGTAGTGACAACGGCAAGGGTGCACCCACCCAGTGGGCCTGAGACAGTCTCCCCGCCTCCACCCAGTCCCCTCTTGGCCTTGCTCGGACCAGAGGGGCTGTCCTCTGTGCCCCCACCAGTGTCTCTTCAGTCCCCTCCCACCGAACGCAAACTGACATGAACCCAGGCTGCCAGCTGCTCTAGCTTTTGGAAGCCCCTGCGCTGCTCTCAGCCGTTTCTCCTTCCTGGATTCCTGATGACCTCAGGACATGGCTGTTGGCACCACTGAATTGACACTGAAGGGTGGTGACAGGTTCCATTCACAGTGATGGGTACCCCCATCAGCATCTGGCAGTGTTGCAGGGTGATGTAGCAGGATGGTGCCCGCAACCGCAAAGGATGTGGCCACGGTGTCTCCAGGGACTTGCAACCCCTGGAGGAAAGATAAACTCACCTGCAGTTCAGATTTCTGTTATTGTTTTTTGCCTAGAGGGAGTTTTTGAGGGGGGCCTCATGGTGGGGTGGAGCCCCTCAGCACTGCTGTTCTCTCTGCCATCTGAAACTATGGCCAGTCCTGTCCTGAGCCTTGGAGGTCACTCTGTTTCCTGGGTGATGCAGGCTGTCTCTCAAAGGATCCCTCTTCCCAGAAAGCAGGGATTGCACACAGTGTTTACTCACACCTGAGAAGCACTCAATGCTGCCGAAAGTCCTCCGGGGAGGATGTCAGTGTTCTGTTCTGTTCTCTCCCGTTATTACAGTGTTCATTCTACAGTGTTCATTCATTCACTCTCTGGTTCATCACCCACTCTCCAGCCTCTACTATGTACCAGATGTGTGTTCTCTCTCCCTCACTTAGGGAGGGGGTGTGGCATCCCATTTCAGGGCCCTAGGAATAGTCTCACTCCTCCCTTCCATTTTATTTTAAAAAATTTATTTCTGTTTGGTGATGGAGTTTCACTCTGTTGCCCATGCTGGAGTGCAGTGGTGCCATCTCGGCTCACTGCACCCTCTGCCTTCGAGGTTCAAGTGATTCTTCTGCCTCAGCCTCCTGAGTAGTAGGGATTACAGATGCCCTCCACAGTGCCTGGCTAATTTTTTTT
>NW_016107392.1:4205360-4233603 GCF_001604975.1 Cebus imitator | reverse complement strand
AGAGAGGAGAGTAGGACGGAGCCAGATGATGGAGGACCAGCACTGGGGGCTGAGTGGGGACATGTGGCAAAGCAGAACTGGCCGGGAACAGAGCTGTGGCAGAGGGGAAGAAGAGGGCAGAGGTGGACAGAAGGCAGGACAGATTGGGGAAAGAGACGAGGTGGATGGGGCAGGCCAGCATGGGGGGAAGTGATGGGACAGATCGGGAGAGGGAAAGAGACGGAAACAGAAGAGGGGCAGGCACATCTTGGGGAAGAGGCAATGGGAAAACCAGAAGGACGGTTGGGGGAATGGGACTGAGAAGAGAGGCGGAGGGAGGACATGGCGGTCTTGAGTTCAGGTCTGGAAGTCTTAGCCTTGGATCAGGTCCCCAGGGACCTCAGGGTCACAGCTGCAGCTGCACGGCTGGCCAAGTGCCTGCAGTGGATGTGGGGCAGGCCCAATGTCTGTGTGTCCCTGACCTGTCTATGTGCCTGGGAGGGGACCATGTGCCCTTCTAGGTCCTGGGAATAAAGTCATCAACATGAAAAAGTCCCTGCCTGCAGGGGGCTCCCACTTGAGAGGACAGAGCCACTTTCAAGCAGGGTGACCAGAGGTTGGTGAGGAATTACCTTTTGTCTTTCTGCTCCAAGCTGGGGCCCCTCCAATGCCACCAGCCTGTTCCTTGCACCCTGAGCACACCCTCCCCTTGTCATCTTCAGCTGGGCAGGGTCCCTGCCTTCCTCTGGTCTGGGCTTTACAGTGTGCTTGTGGCTGGATGTGGTGGCTCATGCCTGTAATCTCAGCACTTCGGGAGGCCAAGGCAGGTGGATCATGAGGTCAGGAGTTCGAGACCAGCCTGGCCAACATAGTGAAAACCTGTCTGTACTAAAAATACAAGAAAATTAGCTGGGCATGGTGGCGGGCTCCTCAGGAGGCCAAGGCAGGAGAATTGCCTGAACCCAGGAGGCGGAGGTTGCAGTGAGCCAGATCATTTCACTGCACTCCAGCCCAAGCGACAGTGCAAGGCTCCGTCTCAAAACAACAACACTCGCTCTGTGTCCCTTTCCTGAGTGTTCTCTTGACTGACAAGAGCTTGTTGAAGGAGTTATGGTGTTAGAGAGTGCTGATGCCTCCTTCCCAGGAGAAAGCCTTCCAGGTAGCATTTATCCCCTGGTAGGAATCATAAATAGTTTTGTGCAAAGTAAGAAGTAAAATAGAAACGTGGAGCAGCCAGGCAGGCTCAGAGGAGAAGATAGTGCAGGAAATTGCGACTCATGGTGCAGCAAACCAACTACATAGATGGCCAGACTTCCTTCCTTCCTTCCTCCCTTCTTTCCTCCCTCCCTCCCTCTCTTCCTTCCTTCCTTCCTTTCTCCCTTCTTTCGTCCCTCCCTCCCTCCTTCCCTCTCCCTCCCTCCATCCCTCCCTCCCTCCCTTCCTTCCCTCCCTCCCTCCCTTCCTTCCCTCCTTCCCTCCCTCCTTCCCTTCCTTCCCTCCTTCCTTCTCGCTCTCTTGCTCTCTTTCTTTCTTTTCATGGAGTTTTGCTCTGTCTCCAGGATGGAGAGCAGTGGAGCAATCTCGGCTCACTGCAACCTCTGCCTCCTGGGTTCAAGTGATTCTCTGGTCTCAGGGACCTGAGTAGCTGGGACTGCAGGCTCCCGCCACTGCGCCCAGCTAATTTTTGTATTTTTAGTAGAGACGGGGTTTCACCGTGTTAGCCAGGATGGTCTGGCTCTCTTGACCTTGTGAGTCACCCACCTTGGCCTCTCAAAGTGCTGGGATTATAGGCATGAGCCACTGCGCCCGGCATGATGACCAGACTTTCTGCTTAAAGATCAGCTTGTCCTCATCCATGTGCCTGGATCGGTTTTTTAGAACCTCCAAGGAAATTTGCAGGGAAATGGGCTCCACTTTCCTCTCGGTAGTTCTAACATTCCCAGTAGCCACACGGATTCCTCTGAGGCCTAACGCAAGCCCCCCACCCTCAGCCCCAACCAGGCCAAGGTGGTGTTCCCTTCTATTCTGGTGGAGATCAGCAACAGCTGGGCCCTTTTCTTTATTTTGCAGAGGTTGTTTTGAAGTCTCTTTCAGGTCTTTCCTCCTCAAGTTTAAAGAAAATCTGAATCCTTTAACCTCTCCTTAAGCATTCTGCTTTTTAATCCCTGATCATTCTTGCAATTTCTATCCTCCAAATCTTTTCCAGTTCTTGCTTCTCAAGTGAAACCTTAAACTGAACACATTGAGATCTTCGGACTTTAATGAGATGGTTTCTTCTTGGGTTCCATATTTTTTTTTAAGAAAATATTCTAACATAATAATGATAAGAAAATGAATGTTTTCATTCTTCTTTTTTTCTGTGTCAGGCTCTGTTTTGGGGGTTTCTCTTATGTACCTTAATTTAATCTTCATAAGAACAAACTTATGAGGAAGGCATTATTACTCCACTTTACAGGTGAAAAAAATTAGGGTCATTAAGAGGTATTAAGTAATTTGCCCAAAATCACACACCTGGTTAATGTCAGGCTCCGCAGAGGTGATGGAAGTGTGCTACAGGGCTCTTAGCTGACTTCTACAAGGATGGAAATTTGTCTTAAGCTGAATTTTCTTATCTTAGTAATGTATGCAAATATTGTGCATTATGCTTTATGCAAAATCCATGTTTGTTTTAATGTAAGAATAACATTTTTTTTTTTTTTTCTTAGATGGAGTTCCACTCTGTCACCCAGGCTGGAGTGCAGTGGCGTGATCTCGGCTCACTGCAACCTCTGCCTCCTGGGTTCAAGCGATTCTCCTGCCTCAACCTCCTGTGTAACTGGGACTACAGGCAACCACCATCATGCCTGGGTAATTATTTTTGTATTTCTAGTAGAGAGGGGTTTCACTATATTGGTCAGGGTGGTCTCGAACTTCAGATCTCAGGATCTGCCCGCCTCAGCCTCCCAAAGTGCTGGGATTACCGGCGTGAGCCACCGCGCTGGCAAGGATAACATTTTTCATGTCTGTGAACGTTGGGATAGAATCGGTGAGTTGGGGAGACGCATCACATCTGCACTGTGGCCTTCAGACCCTGGGTGCACTGCCGCACAGCCCTAGGCTTCAAACATCCAGCAGAAAACATTGTTCTATGACAGCAGAACCTGGGTTCCAGGCTCACCACATGGCCGAATCGCTCTGTTAGCCTCTTCCCTTCTCCCTGGGTTCCTTATCTCTAAAGATGGGCATGATTTATTTCTTAGGGTTGTTTTGAAGATAATATGAAATATAGACATGAAAATGACCTACAAAGTGCAAAAGCGTGACATTTTTGGTTAACATTTACATTTTGACATCAGGAGGTCATTTGAACCACATTTACGCTTGCTATGATTTACTGTGTTCCCAGATTTATTTTACTGCAGTCAATAGATTTATTTTACCTAGAGTTTCTGTTTAGCTCAATCTCAATTTCCCAGAGTCCAGTGGAAGTCCATGATTTCCATTTGCCTGATTAATAAATTTCTCCTAAAGTGTTGAGGGTGGGAAGGGGTGGCTTTAGGGCAAGAGGTGTCCCTGCCCATGAGAGCAAAAGTGAGCTGGGGCCACAGCAGCCTGTGAAGGTGAAAGTTTCTCAGGACACTCACTCTAGCTGAGTATCAACATCTTTCAAGTAACCAAACAAAAGGTGGGGTGCAGGGATACTGCTTACAGAAACCAGGGGTAATTCCAAGTGCTACTGTAGCTGATGGAGATGGATGCGGTCGTTCTGTGAGCACGGACTGTTCTAGGGCTTGAGAGATCCTAGTCAACAAAGCGACAAAGATCCCTGCCCTTGGCAAGCTTAGATCCTAGTGTGTGTTTACACTAGATGTTTGCATAAGTAAATGTATGAATAAGCAAATTAAAGAATACATGGGAAGGAGGAAGTGATTTGGAAAAAAGAGAGAGCAGAGCAGAATTTAAAGGGCATTAGGAGTACCGAGGTGGTGATGGTGAGTGCCAGCCTTAAATAGGGCATTCAGGGGACGTCTCACGGAGAAAGGGATATTTGCAGAGAGACTTCTTCAAGTCTCTATTTGGAGTTAGTCACATGGGCATCTGAGGAAAGCCTGGTCCAGGCAGATAGAGCAAAGGCATTAAGGCGGGGTTGCACCTGGCATGTCTCAGGAATATCCATATGGCCAGTGCGGTTGAAGTGGAGTAGATGAGGAGAAGAATAATAGGGTTAAAGGTCAAAGAAGAGGTTGAGAGTTGGAGCACAAGATCTATACAGACTTTTTAGGCTTCTCTTCTAAGTGACATGGGACCTTTTGCAGTGTTTTTTGTTTGTTTTAGATAGAGTCTCACTCTGGTGCCCAGGCTGGAGTGCAGTGGCACCATCTCGACTCACTGCAACCTCTGCCTCTCAGGTTCAAGTGATTCTCCTGCCTCAGCCTCCTGAATAGCTAGGATTACAGGCATCCACCACCACACCCGGCTAATTTTTGTATTTTTAGTAAAGACAGGGTTTCCCCATGTTGGCCAGGCTGGTCTTGAACTGTTGAACTTGTGATCCGCCCGCCTCAGCCTCCCAACGTGTCGGGATTACAGGTGTGAGCCACTGTGCCTGGCCGACTTTGCAGTGTTTTAGGTAGAAAAAGATATAGTATAACATCCTTTCAACTTCGAATCCCCACATTCCTGCACAAGTTTCATGGCTAAGGCTCCCAGGTTTTGTTTTCCCAGCCCTGAACCAATCCCTGGCCCTGGAGCCAGGGATGGGAGTTAGTTTTGCTGGAAACATCCAGTCTGAGAGTGAAAAGGGGTGGTTCCTAAATGGAAAGTCAGGTGAACATATAACCATGCCCCTAGAAGGGAGAAAGGATCTTTAGAAGAAGAGCGGAACAATGGCTGCCTCTCACCATAGGTAGCTGCTGGCAGAAATGAGACCTGAGGACATAAACAACATTCAGATAGCAGGCTTGGGTGCTCAGAGAAGGATGAGATTAATACAAACTCTGAAGATCCAGGGTTTCCTTTTTTGGGGGATGTTGTTTAATCTGGGACTTAGATGCTAAAATTTGGATAAGCAGATACAAGAGAAGGGACATTCCACATGCTGGAAATAACTCTGAAATGTGCACTGAGGTAGAAAAACAGGGAACAAGTGAGCAACTAAATACAGGGCAACAAGCAATAGTGGCTAGTTCAACTTTGCAGGATTGTAGGATGTGTGAGAGGCAGGATAGGAAGGTTAAGCTTGATTCACAAAATCCTCAAATGCCATTTTGGATGCTGTGAGAAAGTAAGTATTGCATTGGAATTCTATGTTTAAAGGACCATAATATAAACTTGCTAGAATTCTATAAAAGCATCATGTGATAGGGAAAGGGATTGAGAGAATAAAATTCAGAAAAGTAGGTGGAATGGCAGGTGGAGTTAAGGACATAGTTTGGAAAATAATCGTGATGTCATTGGGCCTCAGGTATGTGAGTCATCTCCAGAAAGAAGACCATGTTATAAAAAAGGTAGAGAAAAAACAGATAGTAAAAATAAACCCACAGTAGATACAGAGTTTAGAATGATTAGAAATGGACTTTAAAATAAATAATTAATATACTCAGGAAGTAAAATAAGGTAGAGAAGAGAGAACTGGAACCCATGAACAAACCAAAAATTCTAGAACTGAAAAAATGCAGTGCAATATGAGTTTAACAACAGATTTAACACACATGAAAAGAATAGGGAGCTTGAAGACAGAAGAAAATATCCAGACTAAAGAAAAAGATGGAAAATTCAGAAAGGTATATAAGGGATAGAAGGGACATGGTGAAAAGGTCTGTCATATATTTGTGCAATGGGAATCCCAGAAAAAGAGGAGACAGAGAAGAGAGCAGAAACAATATTTGAAAAAAATAATGACTAAGAATTTTACAAAAGTGACAAAAAATCAAACCATGAGCTTATTAAGCACCATGAACCTCAAGCAAGATAAACACAAATAAAACTACATACCTAGGCCCATCTTACTAAAATGGCCTGAGACAAAAGGGAAAGAGATAAATATTAAAACCATCCAAAGAGGAGAAAATATTCATTACTTTCAAACAAACAGCAATTCATTACTTTCAATAGCTGGCTTCTCACTAGAAATGATGGAACCCAGAAAACAATGTAATGATATTTTCAAAGTGCTAAAAGAAAATATTTGCCAACCTAGAGTTCTATACCCATTAATTGAAGATGTCCTTCAAAAGCGAAGGTGAAATAAAGCATTTTAGGCAAACAAAAATGGGAAATTTTAAAAATAGCAGACCTACTCCAAAGGAAATACTAAAAAAATTTCCAGACAGTAGGAAAAAGATCCCAGGTAGAAGCATAAGGATGCAGGAAGAAATGGGCACCCATATGGATAAATCTACACAAATACTGACTGTATAAAACTATGACAAGAGTTACTTTTTTAATGAAGCACGTATTATGTTCCAGGCAGTGTGCATGCATTATTTATTCTTCACAACAATCCTATGAGTTTGGTACCATTATTAGTCTAATTTACCACATAAAAAGACTAAAGCTTAGAGAGGAAACGTAGCTTGCTTGAGGTCATCTAAGCAATGAACTTGAGTTGGCCCTATCCCCAACTCTATGCTTCTTTCATTAAATTGCGTTTTTCTGAAGTATCAGCAACTGGTCCCCTTAAGTTCTAGGGAGAACTAGTGAGCTGAGGATCTATCTGGATCAGCTGGGGTGGCTGTCATCTCCATATGCTTCCTAGTTACTGTGGAAGGGACACTCAAAGTAGCTCTGGAAGTGAGCACAGCAGCTAGCTAGACTGCTTCCTGTCTTTGTGGGGCCAATAAGTTCCTTCTGCTTCAAACAGCTTCTCTTCTCCTTGCCACCCACCCAATCACCAGTGATCTGAAATTTGCAGTGAAAATCTTGCCCTATCCATGAAATCTTCCCTGACATTGCCATTTATTCTGATCACTCTCCTTGCAACTTACCTACAGAATGTAGACATCAGCATATTACTTAAGACATTGCCAATTGTTTCGTATGTGATAGCTCCTTGTTTTCCTACCATTAGATTGTAAGATCTCGGAGAGGAGAGGCCATAACTTGTTTGCCTTTTTGTCTACCAACGTGCTTAGTGCAGAACCTGGCACTCAGAGGGTGCTCAGGCAGTAAATACTCATTGATTTGTTAATTACAATTTATCCTATCCACCACTGGCTGTGAAGCCAGAGCCAGTGTTTTGGCCACGAGTACCATATGAACAATTGTAGAGTGTTTCAAGTTGCCATGAAGCTAGCAGAGCAGTGGAACTCATGGTTTGGTTCACACAGCATCCAGACTTCTGGATTGAAATGTGTAAAATTAAGTCTGTGAGTTATATTTGGATTATCAACCAACAAAATTTCCAATCATTACTAAGAGCAGTTGTTGAATGGAATTTGACTTTCTCATAGAATCTTCTGTCACACTGATTTGTGAGTCACCACAGTTAAACACTCCAGATGCCCCCTCAGCCCCATAGCTCAGGTCCTACCTCAGAGCTCTGTGCCCTCCTCATTGACTCATGACTGATTTTTAGCCTGCTTTTCTCAGTACTGACATTCATGGAAGTCTAGGCACATCTGTGTGTCGAGAAGAAACCCACAAGGGTACCTGTGGTGAATATCAATGAGTGTTCCATAATCAGACTAGGATACTTGTGGGCTGCTGGTAACGTGGAGCAGAGAACAACTGTTGAAGAAGACAAAAGGATCAATAGCATTCCTGGCTGGGTAAGATGAAGGGAAGAACACTGTGTGGATCTCAAATGACCCAAGTAGACATTGGATCTCTCTTAGTTTGGAAGAGGACAAGAGGAAAGTGAAGGAAAAAGTGACTAGATTTAGGAGTCAGTTCTGGTATTTCTTGAAGACCTCATCTGAGCTCAGCTTTGTTCTGAGAGGCAGCTGCAAGGGAAAGACATAGCTCCCATGCGGGTCTCAGATAAGGGAGAAGGAAGAAAAGGCAAAGTAAAAGCGTTTCTGGACACAAGATGTAATATATAATGATCCACATACTTCTTCGTTTTACAGATGATTTTATTTTGTATCTCATATAAGATGAACATAATGAGCAGAAGAGATTTTTGACTTCTTTGCCTCCCGTGAATGGCCAAGCCCAGTGATGGGGTTTTATTTCACTGAATTGAATTAAGTCTTAATCCCACACTTACATACACATACATGCACATACATACAGACAGACATACATTCTTTCAGTTGAAATCAATAAACACTGATTTAAGAAATTTTTTAAGATTGTGAAACATTGCTGGGTATGGTGGCTCACGCCTGTAATCCCAGCACTTTGGGAGGCCGAGGTGGGTGGATCACGAGGTCAAGAGATCGAGACCATCCTGGTCAACATGGTGAAACGCCGTCTCTACTAAAAACACAAAAAATTAGCTGGGCATGGTGGCACGTGCCTGTAATCCCAGCTGCTCAGGAGGCTGAGGCAGGAGAATTGCCTGAACCCAGGAGGCGGAGGTTGCCGTGAGCCGAGATTGCACCATTGCACTCCAGCCTGGGTAACAAGAGCAAAACTCTGTCTCAAAAAAAAAAAAAAAATTAGCTGGGTGTGGTAGTGGGTACCTGTAACCCAGCTATTCAGGAGGCGGAGGCAGGAGAATCGCTTGAACCGGGAGGTGGAAGTTGCAGTGAGCTGAGATCACGCCACTGTACTCCAGTCTAGGTGACAGAGTGAGGCTCCATCTCAAAAAAAAAAAAAAAGAGTATAAAACATTGACAAATTTTTTTTGCCAGGATTTTGACAGCAATTGCATCAAACCTGTATGTAAATTTGGGGAGAATTGACATCTTTACTATGTTGAGTTTTCCAATCCACGAACATAGTATGTCTCTCATTTTAATTAGATATTTGATTTCTTTCATTAGTGTTTTGCAGTTTTCAACATACTCCTGTATGTGTTAGTTTTTTTTCAGATTTTTTTTCTGTCCCTGAGGCATTTTGTCAATTTGTATTACATCTCTAGAAAAAAAAATGCAGGATTTTCCCTCCTGTGTGTTCTCAGCTTCCTTCTTCATGGTCCATAATGCCAGCTGAGGTTGTCAGTACAATAAAGCCGAACTGGCAGGATGGGAGGAGATTATTCTGTGGCTTTTCTGGATTTTTGAGGTGGATGTCAAATTTGGGGCTGATTACTCCACATTTAGTCTGCTTCTGAGGTTCACAACAATTTTCCCAGCTCTGTGATCATCAATGATTTCAAATTCACCAATGTGACCATGCTTTGCCATCACAGTTAGAAACTGGGCAGTGACTTTGGAGCATGGCCTAATAAGAACCTAGCATTTGCTTCTACAGCATTGTTGATGCTTTTGAGAGCATCAGCCAGGGCATTCGTGCACACCATTGTGGCAGCACAGAAAGATGGTAGAAAGAGCTAGATTTTTACCTAAATATTTTATTTATTTTTGAGCAATTATAAGTGGCATTATAATTTTAATTTTTGTTTCCATGTGTTCATTGGTAGGATATGGAAATGTAATTGATTTTTGTATGTTGATACTGTATTTTGTGACCTTGCTGAACTCATTTACTAGCTCTAGGAGTGTTTGTTGTAAATTCCTTGGGATTTTCTGCATGGGTAATCATGTCATTTGCAAGTAGGGACAGTTTAATTTCTTTCTTTCTACCCTGCATGCCAACTGATTTCTGAAAAAAATACAAAAGTAATTCAATGGAAAAGTACAGTTTTTTCAATATATAGTGCAAGAGCAACTAGATATCTAGGAGTGAAACAAATAAACAAGCCAAAAAAACAAAGATGCAACCCAAAAAACATTACCAAAAACCTAAAATAGCTTGACTTAACTTTATAACCTTATACCTTATAAAAAATTAGATAAAATGGATTATAGATTTAAATGTAAACTATAAAATCATAAAACTTTTAAAAGAAAATAAGGGACCTCCAGATGTCTTAGAAATGATAACAAAAGCACTATCCATAAAAAAAATAAAAAATTGAAAAATAGAGCTTCATTAAAATAAAAATATTTTACAGTGGTTAAGACCTTGTTTAAGGGAATGAAAAGACAAGCTGCAGTCTGGAAGAAAATATTTGCAAGCCATATATCTGATAAAGAACTCATATCTAGACTATATAGAATCTCAAAACTCAACACTAAAAAAAAAAAACAATAAATAAGCAAAAGACACAGAGTGACATTTCATCAAAGATAGACACATGAAGTATACACTGGTTGTTAGGAAATCACTAGTTGTCAGGCAAATGCAATTAGGATCATGATGAGATATCCCTACACACTCCTCAGAACAGCTAAAATAAAAAAATAATAACAATACCAAATGCTGGTGAGGATGTGGAGAAACAGGATCTCTCATATACTGCTGATAGGAAAGGAAAATGGTATAGCCACTCTGGAAAATAATTGATCGATTTCTTTGCAAAAAAACCATATACTTACCATATATCCTAGAAATTATACTACTAGGCATTTGTCCAATAGAAATAAAAAATTGTGCTCACATAAATTCTCTATATGATTGTCCATAGCAGCTTTGTTTGTAATAGTCCCAAAGTTGGAAACAACCAAAATGTTCTACATAGTCTAATGGTTAAATAAATGGTGGTACATCTATTACAAGAAATACTACTCAGAAATGAAAAGGAATTATTCGTACATGGAACAACTTGGGTGGTTCTAAAGGGCATTATTATTCTGAGTGAAAAAGGCCAATCTTAAAATGATGTATATTGTATCATTATGTTTACATAAAATTTCAAAGTGAGGGAAGTATACATTGGCAACAAATTAGTGGTTGACAGAGGTTAGGGATGGTGGAGGACACGGGAGGGAAGGTGTAATTCTAAAGGGATAGCATTAGGAATATTTTAGTGCTTTTTCTTTTTTAAAGACTGGCTCTTGCTCTGTAACCCAGCCTGGAGTGTGTTGGCTTGATCATGGCTCACTGCACCTTTGACCTCCTAGGCTCAAGGGATCCTCCCATCTCAGCCTCCTGAGAAGCTAGATGGGACAACAGGCATATGCCACTGTACCTGGTTAATTTTGTTTATTTATTTTTTGAGACAGAGTCTCTCTCTGTCACCTAGGCTGGATGGAGTACAGTGGCAGGATCATGGCTCACTACAGTCTTGACCTCTCAGGCTCAGGTGATCCTCCCACCTCAGCCTCCCAAGTGTCTAGGACCACAAGTGCACACCACCACACTTGGCTAATTTTTGTATTTTTTTGCAGAGTCGGGGTTTTGCCATGTTGCCCAGGGTGATCTGGCACTCCTGGACTTAAGCAATCCACCCACCTTGGCCTCCCAAAGTGCTGGGACTACAGGTGCACACCACCGTGCCTGGCCAAATGTTGTTTATTTTTTGTAGAGACAAAGTCTCACTATGTTGCCCAGACTGTAGTGCTGTATCTTGAGTGTGGTGGAGTTACATGAATCTACACATGTGGCACATTGATACGAACTGTACACTGATGTATACCAATGTCAATATCTTGTTTTGATATTGTACATAATTATGTAACACACAATAATCAAGGGAAACTGGGTGAAGGACACAGGGGACCTCTCTGTACTATGTTTGCAACTTCCTGTGAATCAGTTATTATTTCAAAATAAAAAGTTAAAAAGAATTTCAGCCATACCAAAAGATACCGAGTACAAAGGAACGCCATGTCCACCATCTAACACAAGAAAAAAATGAGAACGTTCCCTGTGTACCCTTGCTCCACGTCCTTCCATCACATTCCCTGTCTTCTGTCCACTGCTCTGGAGTCACTACGATTCTAATTTTGGTGTTTATCATTCTCAGATTTGTACTTCCATTATATACGTATCCTTAAATAATGGGTAGTATTGTTTTATACACTTCAAAACTATAAAAATAGTATTGTGCTATCAAGTTGTACTTACCCTTCTGTAATTTGCCTTTTTCACTCAAATAATTTTTAGAGATTTGTCAAACTGACACACACAGCTTTTATTTAATCCTTTTCATGGTGGTGTAGTATTCTATTTAATTTATTTGGCCACAATTATACATTTTTTTTTTTCTTGTTTGAGATGGAGTCTTGTTCTGTCACCCAGGCTGGAGTGCAGTGATGCAATCTTGACTCACTGCGACCTCTGCGTCCCAGGCTCAAGCGATTTTCCTGCCTCAGCCTCCCATGTAACTGGGACTACAGGAGCCTGCCACCACACCAGGCTAATTTTTGTATTTTTAGTAGAGATGGGGTTTCACCATATTACCAGGCTGGTTTTGAACTCCTGACCTCAGGTGATTCACCTGCCTTGGCCTCCCAAAGTTCTGGGATTACAGGAGTGAGCCACCATACCCTTTCTTTCCCTTCCCTTCCCTTTCCCTTCCCTTCTTTCCCTTCCCTTCTTTCCCCTCCTCTTTCCTTCCCCTTCCCCTTCCCCTTCCCTCCTCTCCCCTCCCCTCTCTTCCCCTTCCATCCCTTTCCTCTTTCTCTATTTCTTTCTTTTTCTTTCTGACGGAATCTAGCTCTGTTGCTCAGTCTGGAGTGCGGTGGCGCGATCTTGGCTTCCTGCAACCACTGCCTCCTGGTTTCAAACTATTCTCCTGTCTCAGCTTACTGATTCACTGGGATAACAGATGTGCACTGCCATGCCTGGCTAATTTTTTTTGTATTTTTTAGCAGGGCTGGGATTTTACCACATTGGCCAGGCTGGTCTTGAACTCCTGACCTCAAGTGATCTGCCTGCCTCAGCCTCCCAAAGTGCTGGGATTACAGGCATGAGCCACGTCGTCCAGCATTTCTTTGATGGACATTTAGGGTATTTCCAGTTTTTACTATTATACACAATGCTGCAATAGTCACTTTTATAAACTTCTTGACCATGCGTAGAAGAGTTTTTAGGAGACATATTTTGGAGTGGAATTACTCCAGATATGGATTACGTGTTAATTTCTCTCCAAAGTGTGTTTTCCGAGCACCATATGGAATTCCTCTTGCGCTGTATCATTGCCAGGATCTGGTAGTGTCAAATTTTTTGTCAATCAAATAGGTATGAAATGAGATTACAGGCCAGGCACTGTGGCTCACACCAGTAATCTCAGCAGTTTGGGAGGCTGAGGCAGGAGGATTGCGTAAGCCCAGGAGTTTGATTTCAGCCTGGGCAATATAGTGAGATCCTGTCTCTTAAAAAAAAATTTGCTGGGCATGGTGGCTCATGACTGCAGTCACAGCTAGTAGGAAGGGTATAAGGGGAAGGGATATAGGGGTTTGGAAGGTGCTGATGTGGGAGGATAACTTGAGCCCCAGAAGGTTGAGGCTGCAGTGAGCCATAATTGTGCCGTTGCACTGTATTTATTTTTTTAAAGGACATTAAAAAGTATTTAATAATTTATCAATAAGGATCTTGCATACCTATTGTTATTCTTAGAAACTTTCTAATTTGATTTGCTATTGTAAATTACATTTATAAAAATTAAATGTTCTAATTTTGATAGTGGTATATAGATTATAATTAAATATTGTATAATAATTTTTCATTTCACAAGTTTGTTAAATTCTCTTATAAATTTTAATTAATTTAAAAAATCATCTTGGGCCTTCTAGGTAGACATCATATTATTTTGGAATAATTACACTTTTATACTTCAAGTAAAATGCTGAATAGAACAATGAGATTAGTATCCTTACCTTGTTCCTGATTTTAAAAATAAATACTTCTATTTCACTATAAGTATAAGGTTTTGGTAGCTATCCCTCCTATTTCTAGATTAATAAGTTTCTAATGCATTTTTAAGCAAAAGATTGTCTCTACTGAGTTAATGATGTAGTTTTTCTATCTTCTTCTGTTAATGTGATTTCTTGTGTGAGTAGGTATTCTGGTATTAAACTTTCCTTGCCCTTGTGAGATAAATCTTACATGGCCTTAATTATAGTATTATTATTTTAAACATGATTTGATTCTGTTTGTCAAAAATTTTTGTTTAACATTTTTTACATCTATTTTTCATAAATGAGGTTGGCCTGAAATGTTTTTTCTTATACTATCCTTGTCTGATTTTGGAATAAAAAAATTTAAAGCCTCATACATTGATATATTTTCTTCCTTTTTTTCTTTTCTGAAGCAATTTGAATAAGATTGCATTTTTTTCTTGAGGTTTGGGTAGAATATGTTTGTAAGATGATATGGCCCAGGGAGCCCTCTCCTCTTCCTCTTCCTGCAAATGAGTTTTAGCTACTGACTTAATTACTTTAATGATTAGTGTTGATTCTGTTTTTCTTGGTCAGTTTTTCTAGGTTTTGCTAGGCAAGTGGCCATTTTATTTAGGCTTTCAATTTTGTGGTTATAAAGTTTCATCCTTTCTTACTATCTAATATATGCATTTAAGAATATAAACATTCCTAGCTGGGCGCGGTGGCTCAAGCCTGTAATCCCAGCACTTTGGGAGGCTGAGGCGGGTGGATCACGAGGTCAAGAGATCGAGACCATCCTGGTCAACAGTGGTGAAACCCCATCTCTACTAAAAATACAAAAAATTAGCTGGGCATGGTGGCGTGTGCCTGTAATCCCAGCGACTCAGGAGGCTGGGGCAGGAGAATTGCCTGAATCCGGGAGGCGGAGGTTGCGGTGAGCCGAGATCGCGCCATTGCACTCCAGCCTGGGTAACAAGAGCGAAACTCCGTCTCGAAAAAAAAAAAAAAAAAAAGAATATAAACATTCCTCTGGCACAGTTGTTGAAGTTTTAACATGCAGTGTTCTCAGTGTAAAAATATTTTCATTTCAAATTATTTCATTTCAAAATATTTTCTAATTTATGTAATAATTTCTTTTTGACCTACAGATTATTTAGAACTTTGCTTCTTAATTTCCAAACATTTAGCATTTTTCTAGTTATACTTGTTTTATATTGACTCCTGGCTTAATCACTTTTTTTAGGGGGCAGCGTCTTACTATGTTGCCCAGGCTAGATTGTAGTGGTGCAATCTCAGCTCACTGCAACCTCTGCCTCCTGGGCTCAGGTGATCCTCCCACCTCAGCCTCCTGAGTAGCTGGGACCACAGGTGTGCACCACCATGCCCAGCTAAGTTTCTGTAGAGATGAAGTTTCACCATGTTGTCCAGGCTGGGATTAACTACATTTTAATCAATGAATATGTGCTATAGTATTTCAATATTTTGAAAATTATACAAATCTACTTTATCATACTTAAATTATCAGTTTTTATAAATGTTCCATATATGTTTGAAAATGGATTTTTTTTTTTTTTTTGGGAGATGAGTCTCGCTCTGTTGCCCAGGCTGGAGTGCAGTGGTGCGATCTTGGTTCACTGCAACCTCTGCCTCCCAGGTTCAAGCTGTGTCTCAGTCTCCCGTGTGCCACCACACCTGGCTAATTTTTTTGTATTTTTAGTAGAAACGGGGTTTTGCCATGTTTGGCAGGTTGGTCTCAAACTCCTGACTTCAAATGATCTGCCCACCTCGGCCTCCCAAAGTGCTGGGATTATAGGCATAAGCCATGGCATGTGGCCCACCTCTTTTTCTTCCTATTTGTTTGCTCATTCTAAGTTACTGAAGAAACATGTTAAAATTCCCAATTATGTTTGGATATTTGTATATTTTTTTTCTGGATCCATCAAATCTGCTTTTCATATTGTGTTATTAGATGAATACAAGCCTAAAATTGTTATAGTTCTCTCATAAGTTGTACTTTTTGTATTGCAAGGGAATTCACTTTTTCACTAGAAATCCTTTATCATCAGTTAGTTTTGCCTGTTATTAGTATACCTGCAATAGTTTTTTTTTTTTGTTAACACTTGTATGCTACATATTTTTCATTCTTTTTCTTTTGATATTTGTGTAACCTTATATTTTAGAGATGCATCTTGAAAACAGCCTATAATAGAGTTTAACTGGTAATATTTTACTTTTTAACTGGAATATGTAATTATTTCACACGATTTTAATTAGCGACATATCTGGATTTATATGAACTCATATTTTGTGTGTTTTTGCCCTACCTCTTCTATGTTTCATTTTTTCTCCTTTCTGGGTTTCTTACAGGATGATTGAGCCCATCTTTATTTTTTCTTTTTTAAAAATATAACAAACTCCCATATAACCATACTTGGATTCAACATGGCTAATCTTGTTTCATTTATAATTTTCTCTCATTTCTCTGTCTTTCCAGATTATTTTGGAAAAGAAAAATAAAACATTGTGTCATTTCATTCTTATTTTCTTAGAATGTATCTCTAAGAATTCTTTATTAAAAAATATGACAACATAACAATTCACTGATATTATCAATATGATATTTTCTGGTTCTTTTTTTCTCTTGTACAGTTTCTTCATTTGGATGAGGAGCCAGTAAACATCCACTAATTGCAAGTCATTCATATGCCCCTGAAGTCTCTTTTACTCTCTGGTTCCCTTCCATCTCTTCTTTTGCTGTGATTGTCAACGAACTGGATAGTTTGTTCTGTGGTTTCCCACAGTCCGGACTTTGCCGATTTCATTCTTTTTTTTTTTTGTCAATAATATATCTGTGATCATTTATATATATATATATAAATTTTATTTTTTATTTATTTATTTTTTTATTTTTTTGCATTTTAGGCTTTGGGGTACATGTGAAGAACATGCAAGATTGTTGCATAGGTACACACATGGCAGTGTGATGTGCTGCCTTCCTCCCCATCACCTATATCTGGCATTTCTCCCCATGCTATCTCTCCTCAACTCCTCACCCCCTGCTGTCCCTCCCCTATTTCCCCCCGATAGACCCCAGTGTGTGATGCTCCCCTCCCTGTGTCCATGTGTTCTCATTGTTCAACACCCGCCTATGAGTGAGAACATGCAGTGTTTGATTTTCTGTTCCTGTGTCAGTTTGCTGAGAATGACGGTTTCCAGGTTATATCCAGGTCCCTACAAAGGACATGAACTCATTGTTTTGATGGCTGTGTAATATTCCATGCTGTATATGTGCCACATTTTCCCTGTCCAGTCTGTCATCGATGGGCATTTGGGTTGGTTTCAGGTCTTTGCTATTGTAAACTGTGCTACAATGAACATTAGTGTGCATGTGTCCTTATAGTAGAATGATTTACAATCCTTTGGATATATACCCAGTAATGGGATTGCTGGGTCAAATGGAATTTCTAATTCTAGGTCCTTGAGGAATTGCCACACTGTCTTCCACCATGGTTGAACTAATTTACACTTTCACTAACAGTGTAAAAGTGTTCCTATTTCTCCACATCCTCTCCAGCACCTGTTGTCTCCAGATTTTTTAATGATCGCCATTCTAACTGGTGGGAGATGGCATCTCAATGTAGTTTTGATTTGCATTTCTCTAATGACCAGTGATGATGAGCATTTTTTCATATGTTTGTTGGCCTCATATGTGTCTTCTTTTGTAAAGTGTTTGTTCGTATTCTGTGCCCACTTTTGAATGGGATTGTTTGCTTTTTTTCTTGTAAAACGGTTTTAGTGCTTTGTAGATTCTGGATATCAGCCCTTTGTCAGATGGGTAGATTGCAAAAATTTTTTCCCATTCTGTTGGATGCCAATTCACTCTAATGACTGTTTCTTTCACTGTGCAGAAGCTGTGGAGTTTGATTAGGTCCCATTTGTCTATTTTGGCATTTGTTGCCAATGCTTTTGGTGTTTTGGTCATGAAGTCCTTGCCTACGCCTATGTCCTAGATGGTTTTGCCTAGATTTTCTTTTAGGGTTTTTATGGTGTTAGGTCTATGTTTAAGTCTTTAATCCATCTGGAGTTAACTTTAGTGTAAGGTGTCAGGAAGGGGTCCAGTTTCTGCTTTCTGCACATGTCTCACCAGTTTTTCCAACACGATTTATTAAACAGGAAATCCTTTCCCCATTGCTTGTTTTTGTCAGGTTTGTCAAAGATCGGATGGTTGTAGATGTGTTGTGTTGCCTCCAAGGTCTCTGTTCTGTTCCATTGGTCTATATCTCTGTTTTGGTACCAGTACCATGCTGTTTTGATTACTGTAGTCTTGTAATATAGTACTGGAAGTTCTAGCCAGAGCAATCAGGCAAGAAAAAGAAATAAAGGGTATTCAAATAGAAAAGGAGGAAGTCAAATTGTCTCTATTTGCAGATGACAGGATTGTATATCTAGAAGACCCCATCGTCTCAGCCCAAAATCTCCTGAAACTGATAAGCAACTTCAGCAAAGTCTCAGGATACAAAATCATTGTGCAAAAATCACAAGCATTCCTATATACCAATAACAGACTTAAAGAGAGCCAAATCAAGAATGAACTGCCATTCACAATTGCTAAAAAGAGAATAAAATACCTTGGAATACAACTAACAAGGAACTTAAAGGACCTATTCAAGAAGAACTACAAACCACTGCTCAATGAAATAATAGAGGACACAAAGAGATGGAGAAACATTCCACATTCATGGTTAGGAAGAATCAATATCATGAAAATGGCCATATTGCCCAAAGTAATTTACAGATTCAACACTATCCCCATCAAGCTACCAATGACCTTGTTCACAGAACTGGAAAAAACCACCTTAAACTTTATATGGAACCAAAAGAGAGCCCACATAGCCAAGTCAATTCTAAGGAAAAAGAACAATGCAGGAGTCATCACACTACCAGACTTCAAATGATTTCATTCTTACTGTATCAATCAATGCGCTCCTCTCATTCCTATATTACCTGTAAATTAGCAGTTATATCTAGAAACTTGATTTGAGATTAAGACTTCTTTTCAAGAACTCCTGACAGGTTATTTTGCATACTTCAATCAGGCAGCACACAGTACCTGTCTCCTTTTTTGTGATATTAGCTGACATTGATGATTATTACCTAGATATATTAATTCTATTAATTCGTTAGGGGCTACAAAATATGCTGATATTATAATTCCATTGTTCCTTCTTTGTTCTTCATTTATTAGCAGGAATACTTCTACAAAGAGAAACTTCCCTTCCTTACCTATTTGATTATGCTGAAGTACAGTAAACTAAGATAAATGCCTAATTCTTTCCCTTTGTCCATTTTCTTTTCTTTCTTTCTTTCTTTCTTTCTTTCTTTCTTTCTTTCTTTCTTTCTTTTTTTTTTTTTAGAGGAAGTCTTGCTCTTGTCTCCTAGGCTGGAGTGCAGTGGCATGGTCTCAGCTAACTGCAACCTCTGCTTCCTGGGTTCAAGTGATTCTCTTGCCTCAGCTTCCTGAGTAGCTGGGATTACAGGCAGCCACCACCAGACCCTGCTAATTTTTGTATTTTTAGTAGAGATGGGGTTTCGCCATGTTGGCCAGGCTGGTCTCAAACTCCTGACCTCAGGTGATCTGCCCACCTCGGCCTCCCAAAATGCTAGGATTACAGGCATGAACCACTGCACCTGGCTATAAGTTTTCTTAATAGCAGTTTGGTTCCCTGTTGTCCTCTAAAGGTGACCAAGAAATTATGAACCATGTATGTGTAAACACATTTGATGTGGGTCAATCTGCTGCCAGTATTTTCTTTATTTACATATAAATTGTTCAATGTTTGATCAGTGTAGTCCTCTATGGGTTGGTTCCTGAGTCCTTTCTGACGTGAGCCTAGTTTTGGTAAATGCCTTTCTTTCTCAAATGACAAGATGTTTGTTCATTTTACAGCATTTCCTGCCTTGTCTTAGAGTCTGCCATTTCTCCAAGGAGTCCTGGTTTCTTTTAGTGAGAGTAGTGTTGAATCCCATGATCTGGGAACTAGAGTGCTCATTGCCACTGGCTTGGTCATTGTTTCTAAGCCTTTTCAATGAACAGAGTTAGAAATCACATAACTAGAGAAAAATATAATACATTGTGAGTTTATACTGATATTTTCAATTCAAATTGAAATTCAGGATTACAGACTTTCACTTAACCTCCTCCATTCTTTCACACCAAAAATTCTGGTTTGCAACACCCGCAAAATTTCTCATTCCCCATAAATAGTTTAGGATTTTTTGCCTTTTTTTCCTTAGCCCTCAGCATATATCCCACTAGGGTTGTTCAGTTAAATGATTTGGGTAATTTATTTGTGTTTATGTCACTAACTAGATGGCATAAGTTAGTTTTGGTTAGGTTCATTTACATAAATCTGCTTTTGATTTTTAGGGGTTACTTTATAATTTTCTTATATAAAGCATTTATAGAGTTTCACATATTCAGCAAAACCCGACTTCTATTCCTGTCACCTCCACAGTATTTCAATGCTCCCCTTATAGGAAACAGCTGAAATATTTTTATGTCTTACCTTTCTATGATTTGTTCTTAATATTTTGTATATGTTTATATACAAAATATTTGTATATGTTTATAACCCCCTGACTTTTCTTAGATAAAATGACAACATACCACACGTGTTTTTCTCTGCCTAGCCTTTTTCACTTAGCAATGGATCCTGGACATCACTACATAGGAGCATGCCTTTTTGCAGCTGTATAATAGTTTACTTGTGAATGTACAATGGAGTATTCAACTACTCTTCTACTGAGGATATTTGGTTTGTTTCCAGGCTTTTGCTATTTTAGAGATTGTTACAATTAATAGACTTGCCCATGTCTTTTTGTATTTTTACCAATGTCACTTTGAAATTGATTTCTGAATTAAAGGATAAATATCTATATAAATTTGCTAATTATTGACAAATTCACTTCCATAGGGATATACCTTATCTCCAGCAATATATGTGAATGCCTGTATCTCCATAGCCTTTCCCATAGGATATATTATCATACTTTTGAACTCTTGCCAATTTGAAAGGCGAAAAATAGTATTTCAGGGCAGTTTAGTTTGCATTTCTCTTTTGTGAGCAAGGCTGCACATATTTCTAAATGGTTAATGCTGTTTTCCTAGTTTTTACTTTGTTTTTATTAGACTTTACGTTCTGGGGTACATGTGCAGAATGTGCAGGTTTGTTACATAGGTATACACGGGCCATGGTGGTTGGCTGCATCCATCACCCTGTCATCTACATTAGGTATTTCTCGTAATGCTATCCCTCCCCTAGCCCCCGACCCCCGGACAGGCCCTGGTGTGTGATGTTTCCCTCCCTGTGTCCATGTCCTCATTGTTCAACTCCCACTTATGAGTGAGAACATGCAGTGTTTGGTTTTCTGTTCTTGTGTCAGTTTGCTGAGAATGATGGTTTACAGCTTCATCTATATTCCTGCAAAGGACATGAACTCATACTTCTTTTTTATGGCTTAAAATTCAGGTAACTCACATATAGTAACATTCATCCTTTTTAGTTTGTAATTCTGAGTTTTGATAGGTGCAAGTGATTGCATAGCCACCAGCACATTCAAAATACAGAATCAATTAATCATCCTCCACATTTCCCCTGAACCTTTTGGTAGTTTAGTCTTCCCCTTCCTCCTATCACCCACTGATTTTTTTGTTTCTATAGTTTTGCTTTTAAAAAACTACCATATTTGGAATAATACAGTATGTAGCATTTTGAGTCTGACTCTTTTCATGTAGTGCAATGCATGTGAGATTGGTGTGTGTGTCACTGGTTCATCCCTTTTTATTACTGAGCGGTATATCATAGTATAGCTTTACCACAGTTTCCTTATCCATTTCCTAGATGGAAGACATTTAGACAGATTCTACGTTTTGGATATTATGAATAAAGCTGTTATACATATTTACATGCAGGTTTTCTTGCAAGCATAGATTTTCATTTCATCTGGGTAAATACCTAGGAGAGGGATTGCTGGGTCATATAGGGCAAGGGTATGTTTCACTGTATGAGAAAATGCCAAACTGTTGTCTAAAGTGGCTATGTCAGCTTTTTTTGTTGCAGGGTGGGAGGTAGGGTTTTTTTTTTTTTTTGTCATTTTAATAGGTGTGCAGTGGTATGTCACTGTGGTGGTTTTTGTTTGTTTGTTTTGTTTTTTTGGTAGCCCAGGCTGGAGTGCAGTGGCACGATCAGGACTCACTGCAGCCTCTACTTCCCAAGTAGCTGGGACTGCAGGCATGTGCCATCATGCCTGGCTAAGTATTTTGAATTTTAGTAGAAATGACAGCTTGCCATATTGCCCAGGCTAGCCTCGAACTTCTGGGCTCAAGTGATCCTCCTACCTTGGCCTTTCAAAGTGCTAGGACTACAGGCATGAACCACTGTGCCTGGCCTTATTGTGGTTTTAATTTGCATTCCCCTAGCGATTCATGATGTTGGGCATATTTCCATGTGTTTACCTGCCATTTGTATATCTTCTTTGGTGAAATGTATGTTTAAATCCTTTGCCCAATAAAAAAATTGGGTTGTTTGATTATTGTTGGGTTTTCAGAATTTTTATTATATTCTAAATGCAAGTCCTTATCAGGCATGTGATTTGCAAATATTTCTCCAACTGCGTGGTTCGTATTTTCCCTCTTTCATAGAGAAAAAAAAAAAGTTTAAAATTTTGGTGAAGTCTGATTTCTTAATTTTCTCTCTAGGATTGTGCTTTTAGTGTTGTGGCTAAGAAATTGTTGCCTAATCTAAGGTGACAGTGATTTTCTCTTAAATTTTCTTCTAGTAGTTTTATATTTTTAGTTCTTACATTTATGTCTGTTGTCAATTTTTAATTTTATTTTTGAGATTGAGCTTCACTCTTGTTGCCCAGGCTGGAGTGCAATGGCACAATCTCAGCTCACTGTAACCTCTGCCTCCTGGGTTCAAGTGATTCTCCTGCCTCAGCCTTTTGAGTAGCTGGGATAACAGGCATGCATCACCATGACTGGCTAATTTTGTATTTTTAGTAGAGAGGGGGTTTCACCATGTTGGCCAGGCTGGTCTTGAACTCCTGGCCTCAGGTGATCTGCCTGCCTCAGCCTCCTGAAGTGCTGGGATGACAAGCATGAGCCACTGTGCCCAGCCTGATTTTTAATTTTTGTATATGGTAGAAGCTATGAATCATGGTTTACTTTTCTGCATGTAGTATCCAGTTGTTCCAGCACCATTTGTTGAAAAGACTGTTCTCTCTTCATTAAATTACCTTTGTACCTTTGTCAAAATCAGTTCACCTTATATGTGTAGATCTATTTCTGGGCTATTTATTCCATTGATCTACCTGTCTATCTTTTCTTCAATACTGCACTGATTTGATTCCAAGAACTTTACGGTAAGTGTGAAAATCAGGTAATGTTAATCTTCCACCTTTGCTCATCTTTTCCAGAATTGTTTTGGCTATTTTAGTTCCTTTGCCTTTCCATATACATTTTAGAATCAATTGTTGATTTATATAAAAATCATGCTGGGATTTTATTGGATTTACGTTAAATCACTAGATGAGTTTGGGGAGAACTGCTAGGTTACCAATATTGAATCTTCCAACTCATGAACATGATATATCCTCTATTTAGTTGATTTTCTTTCATTTGTATTTTGTGTTATTTAGCCTGTAGATCTTGCACATGTTTTGTAAGATTTATACCTGAGTATTTCATGTGTTCTGGTGTGCTTGTAAATGGCATTTTATACCAAAAGGATTATAAACCGTTCTATTATAAAGACACACACGTATGTTCATTGCGGCACTGTGTACAATGGCAAAGACCTAGAACCAGTCCAAATGCCCATCGATGATAGACTGGACAAAGAAAATGTGGCACATACATATACACCATGGAATATTATGCAGCCATAAAAAACGATGAGTTCGTGTCCTTTGTAGGGACATGGATGAACCTGGAAACCCATCATTCTCAGCAAACTGACACGAGCAGAAAATCAAACACTGCATGTTCTCACTCATAGGTGGGTGTTGAACAATGAGAACACATGGACACAGGGAGGGGAGCACTACACACTGGGGTCTGTTGGGGGGAAATAGGGGAGGGACAGCAGGGGGAGGGGAGTTGGGGAGAGATAGCATGGGAAGAAGTGCTAGATGTGGGTGATGGGGAGGAAGGCAGCACATCACACTGCCAAGTGTGTGCCTATGCAACAATCTTGCATGTTATTCACATGTACCCCAAAACCTAAAATGCAATAAAATAAATTAAAATAAAATAGTACAGCTCTAAAACCTGGGAAAAGCAAAGTTGGAGAAAAGAGGGACAAAATTATAGAATAAGTAAATCTGAGGCTTTTACAGGATTAAAAGCTGCACATTTGTAAATCTGAGCTTCATTTTGTTTTATGCTATTAAAGAGTCTTTGAAAACCAAAAAAAAAAAAAAAAAAAAAAAAAAGAAAATGTGGCACATATACACCATGGAATACTATGCAGCCATAAAAAAACGATGAGTTTGTGTCCTTTTTGGGGCTTGGATGAATCTAGAAACCATCATTCTCAGCAAACTGACACAAGAACAGAAAATCAAACACCACATGTTCTCACTCATAGGCGGGTTTTGAACAATGAGAACATGTGGACTCAGGGAGAGGAGCATCACACACTGGGGTCAGTTGGGCGGGCTTGGGGATGGACAGTGGGTGGTGGGTGGTGGGGGGTGTGGAGAAATCCTGGATATAGATGAAGGGGGAATGGAGGCAGCAAACCACCAGGTTATGTATGCACCTATGCAATAACCCTGCATGATCTGCACATGTACCCCAGAACCTAAAGTATAATAAAAAAATTAATTTCTAGTTTCCATTGGTAGTATATAGCAATAGATTGACTTTTCATACTAACCTTGTCTTGTGCAACCTTGACAAACTCGCTTATTTCTAGTAGGTTTTTCATAGATTTTTTTGGTGATTTTATCCTAAAATAGTCATATTGTCAGTAAAGAGAGGCAATTTCTTCCTTTCCAATCTATATGCCTTTATTTTTCTTCTACACTTTTTAGGGCCTCCAGTATAATGTTGGATGGAAGTGGTAAGAGTGGATATCTTTGCCTTAATCCAAATATAGGAAAAAAACCATTTGGTCTTTCACCAATAAAATATGATGCTATAAAGTCTTTCACTATTATGTATGATTTTAGCTGTAGTTTTAGTGATGTCACTTATCAGATTGAGAAAGTTCATTGCTATTCCTAGTTTGCTGATTTTAAAAAACATAAATGGATGTTGAATCTTGTCAAAGGCTTTTTCTGCATCTATTGAAATGATTTAGCCTGTTGATATGATGAGTTACATTGACTAATTTTGGTTGCTGAGCTATCCTTGCATTTCTTGGATAAATCCATTTGGTTATGATGAGTTATTCTTTTTGTTAATTTTGAATCTGATATGTCAGTGTTTTGTTAAAGATGTTTGAAGCTGTATTTATGAAGGATATTGTTTTTTAATTTCTTTATCTTGTAATGTTTTCATCTGATTTTGATATGCAGGTGATGTTAGTCTTGTAAGTTGAGAAGTATTCTATATATACTTTTGTATATGCTGGAAGTTTTTGTGTAGAATTAATACGATTTCTTCTTTGATGTTTGGAAAAATTCACCTGTGAAGACATCTGGGCCTTGAGTTTTCTTTGGGAAGGTTTTTAACCACAGAGTCCTTAAAAAAAATAGATATAGACTGGGCACAGTGGCTTACGCCTGTAATCCTAACACTTTGCGTGGCCGAGGCAGGCAAATTACTTGAGGCCAGGAGTTTCAGATAAGCCTGGCCAACATGGTGAAACTCCATCTCTACTGCAAATACAAAGATTAGCCAACTATGGTGGTGGGTGCCTGCAATCCCAGCTAGTTGGAAGACTGAGGCACAAGAATTGCTTGAACCCAGGAGGCAGAGGTTGCAGTGAGCCAAGAAAATGCCACTGCACTCCAGTCTGGTTGAGAGAGTGAGAATCTGTCTCAAAAAGAAAAAAAAAAGATGTAAGATTATTTAGGCTATAATGGAGTTGTTTGTAATATATTTTTTAGTTTTTTGAAATAAAAAGTTTCATGATACTGAATACTATGTATGTGTGTGTGTGTGTGTGTGTGTGTGTGTGTGTGTGTATATACATATATATATGTATGTATGGATATATATGGTATATATATGGGGATTCACCATGTTGGCCAAGCTGGTCTCCAACTCCTGACCTCACGTGATCTGCCCACCTCAGCCTCCCAAAGTGCTGGGATTGTAGGGATGAACCACCATGCCACCTAAATTCTCTGTTTAGATTGTCTAATTACTGTTAAATCTACACTGAGATTTAAATCCTAATTCATATTATTTATGTACTTATGGAGACAGGGTCTCACTGTGTTGCCCAGGCTGGTCTCAAACCTCTGGCCTCAAGCGATCCTCCTGCCTTAGCCTCCCAAAGTGCTGAAATTACAGGCATGAGCCACCATTCCCTGCCCAAATTCATATTCAGTTCTTAAATTTCAACTTTATTTTCAAATCTGCTTGGCTGTTTGGCAAATAGTTTCTGTTTGCCTGCAGGATTGTTGTTATTTATTTATTTTTAGCTTGCCTTTTATTTCTTTGAAGACAGACTACACAATTGTCTTATAATCTTTTTATTTTTTATTATTATACTTTAAGTTCTGGGGTACATGTGCAGATTGTGCAGGATTGTTACATAGGTGTACACATGCCATGGTGGTTTGCTGCTTCCTTCCCCCTGTCACCTACATTAGGTATTTCTCCTACATCCCTCTGCTATCCCTCCTCTACTCTCCCACTCCCTAACAGGCCCCAGTGTGTGATGTTCCCCTTCATGTGTCCATGTGTTCTCATTGTTCAACATCCACTTATGAGTGAGAACATATGGTGTTTGGTTTTCTGTTCTTGTGTCAGTTTGCTGAGAATGATGGCTTCCAGCTTCATCCATGTCCCTGCAAAGGACATGAACTCATCCTTTTTTATAGCTGGATAGTATTCCATAGTGTATATGTGCCACATTTTCTTTATCCAGTCTATCATTGATGGGTATTTGGGTTGGTTCTAAGTCTTTGCTATTGTAAACATTGCCACAATAAACATATATGTGCATGTGTCTTTATAATAGAATGATTTATAATCCTTTGGGTATATACCCAATAATGGGATTGCTGAGTCAAATGGTATTTATATTTCTATATCCTTGAGGAATCACCATACTGTCTCCCACAATGGTTGAACTAGTTTACACTCCCAACAACAGTGTAAAAGCATTCCTATTTCTCCACATCCTCTCCAGCATCTGTTGTCTCCAGATTTTTTAATGATTGCCATTCTAACTGGCATGAGATGGTATCTCAATGTGGTTTTAATTTGCATTTCTCTAATGACCAGTGATGATGAACATTTTTTCATATGTTTGTTGGCTGCTTAAATGTCTTCTTTTGAAAAGTGTCTGTTCATATCCTTCTTCCACTTTTGGATGGGTTTATTTTTTTCTTGTAAATCTGTTTTAGTTCTTTGTGGATTCTGGATATTAGCCCTTTTGTCAGATGGGTAGATTGCAAAAATTTTTTCCCGTTCTGTTGGTTGCCGGTTCACTCTAATGATTGTTTCTTTTGCTGTGCAGAAGAAGCTCTTAAGTTTAACTAGATTTAATATTTTGGCTTTTGTTGCCATTGCTTTTGGTGTTTTAGTCATGAAGTCCTTGCCTACGCCTATGTCCTGAGTGGTATTGCCTAGGTTTTCTTCTAGCATTTTTATGGTGTTAGGTCTTACATTGAAATCTTTAATCCATCTGGAGTTAATTTTTGTATAAGGTTTAAGGAGGGGGTCCAGTTTCAGCTTTCTGCACATGGCACCTTTTAATTTAAGTGTTAAATGCCTTTGCTGATCTCTTTCTGCTGCATATTGTTTCTCCTCTTTTTATTCATGGTGCTTTGCTTGCTTTTGTGCTTGGTTATTTTTGACTATAAGCTGTACATTTTTTATGGGTATTTATTTGTGGTATTTCTTGGAGGCCTAGGCTGAAGGTTCATTTTTCTGGGAAGGATTTCATTTACTTCTTCCATATGCTTAAGAACACTACTGATACCAGTTCTCTTTAAGCTGAATTCATTGTTTGAAGTTATTTGGGCCATTGAAATGGGCTGAAAAATCTGCCTTACGGTTTCAGTTTTTCAGTAATAGGGTTTTTTGTTAGTGTTTTAGTTCCTGCTCTTCTCTGTACCAAGGCAACTTTTCATGTGGTCCCCTGGGAGTGTGAGGGTGAGCTGGGCTTATTTCCATTTATTTTATTTTTTTTTCTCATTTATTTATTTTATTGCATTTTAGGTTTTGGGGTACATGTGAAGAACATGCAAAATTGTTGCATAGGAACACACATGGCAGTGTGATTTGCTGCCTTCCTCCCCATCACCTACATCTGGCATTTCTCCCCTTGCTATCTCTCCCCAGCTTCCCACCCCCCACCGTCCCTCCCCTATTTCCCCCCAACTGA
>NW_016107392.1:4197320-4198635 GCF_001604975.1 Cebus imitator | reverse complement strand
TCCCAAAGTGCTGGGATTACAGGCTTGAGCCACCGCGCCCGGCCTTTTTTTTCTTTTTTTTGCCCTGGAATCTACTGTCCTGGTTCTCTGCTCAGTCCCCTTTTTGAACCAGCGTATGGGTGACTTCCCGTGGCTCCAATCGCTAGCCTAAAGGGCCCCCGGACCAGTGTATTTTGTATGGAGAACCGCGGCTCTGGGGCGCCGACAAAGCAGCCGCGTGGGGCACAGCCGCGCTGGCCGAAACAGCCGCGCTGGCGACCGTGGAGCACCTCTGCTCGGGAATTTCCTAGTCTGTGGGCAATAAAAACGCGGCGTCCACTCACCCTCTGCGCTTTCACTGGGAGCTGCAATCCTGAGCTGTTCCTAAACGGCCATCTTGGATCGTCCCCGCTTATTTCCATTTAAAGCGTATTTTGAGGGTAGCTTTTTGGGCTCCCAACCTTATGGAAGGAGATTCACTGTGAGATTACCCATGTTGGGCAGGCTTTGGGCTTTGTCTTTTGTCTCCCAAGCCTCGTGAAGCTGAGTAAACTTAAGGTTGAAGCTCTTTTGGCTTGGCAAATGCCCTCAGAACAAATGTAACTTAAGGATTCTTGATTTTCTCTGTCATATAGATTTTGGCCTGACAATCCCCTAGTTGTCAGCTCCTTGAGGTTTTTAGAAAGAAAATTGTGGGCCGAGATTATGCCACTGCACACCAGCCTGGGCAACAAGAGCAAAACCCTGTCTCAAAAAAAAAAAAAAAAAGAAAGAAAGAAAAAAAGAAATTATCTAGCATTTTTTAAAGAAGGAAAATTGATCCAAGTTTCTATAAAATGTAATAACTATTATTTCTCATTTTTAATAATTTTTTTTGAGACAGTCTTTCCCTGTTGCCCAAGATGGAGTACAGTGGCACAGTCTTGGTTCACTGCAACCTCTGCTTCCCAGGCTCAAGGGATCCTCCCACCTGAGCCTCCCAAGTAGCTGGGACCACAAGTGTGTGCCACCATACCCAGCTAATTTTTAAAAATTGCTTTTAGAGATGAGTTCTCACTGTGTTGCTTAGGCTAGTCTCGAACTCCTGGGCTTAAGCTATCCTTCTACCTTGTTCTACCTCCCAAAGTGCTGTGATTATAGGTGTGAGCCACCATGCCTGGCCAATAACTGTATTATTTCTTTATAGAAATTTTATGTCACTTTAAAAACCTTGCTCCTGGGCCGGGCGCGGTGGCTCACGCCTGTAATCCCAGCACTTTGGGAGGCTGAGGCGGGTGGATCACGAGGTCAAGAGATCGAGACCATCCTGGTCAACATGGTGAAACCCCATCTCTAC
>NW_016107392.1:4143703-4197015 GCF_001604975.1 Cebus imitator | reverse complement strand
AAAAAAAAAAAAAACCTTGCTCCTTTTTTGTTTTTGACCCTTTCTTTTATATTACCAATGAATTTGCATTTTTGATTTTACACTCTGCATTGAACAATTCTATTAACTAAAAATCCTGTGGGTCAAATTCTGTTATTTGCTGTTTCTTTTAACTCCTGTTCCCTCTGTCTTCTGTCCTTATGTGTTTTGCAATTTAGGAGTACCAGCTTTCATTTATGGAGCTTTCTTAGTGATATTCTGTGCAACGTGTATAAAAGTATATTCCTTCTAGAGATGGTTTACATTTGTTTCTCTCTTGTGCTCAAGGCATTAATAGAAGGGGCTGCTTTTATGTTGCTTTCTTAATTGTGAGGCCCTGAAACAATGCAGATAGTGTAGGGCAGGCCTGTGCTTATAAATTGTTAAGAAGATGTTTCTTGGCTACCCAGATCCCCAGTCCAGATAGATGGGCTTTTATATTTTTACTTTACCTTTGCACAAAGACCATAAAATGTCAAGGAGCATGATTTTTCAGGTCTGCCTCCCCATTTTATCCAGGCCCAAGGCTTTGTGTCTCATCCATATATGGCTATTCTTTTTAAAAAATTGAGACCTGCCAATGCTCTAAGCACAGGCATTGCATCAGCACCACTCACCACTCTAGATCTTAGCTTTTTTTTTTTTTTTTTTTTTTTTTTTTGTCTCTAGGAGTTTTTTTTTTTTATGAGATCAGCCACGCATTTTAAGGACTTTTGTTTTACTTTATCCACTGTTTCTTAGTATTTGGTAATAGATAGGAGGTGATTTTTCTGCCACATTGCTAGAAACTGAAGTCAATTCATTCATTTTTTTTAGGAAGACTCTACATAGTGTCCGATATCTGGTTTGAGTATGCATTAAAAAAAAGTTTTAACTGATGTTTCTGAAGACCGAAAATAGTCAAGGCAGGATCTTGTCATATTTGTCTATTTCTCATGCATAGATGTAAGTTGCTAATCATTGTTAAAGAATAAGAATACATTGATCCAGAGAAGATGAATTACCGTTCCCTCAAACCTGCATTCAGTTCTGAGCAACAATAAGTAAAACGTCTCAGCCAATCTGAAAATTGTTCTCAAGCAGACATTTGATTAGAATGCTTTTGTTTTTCCGTTTTTTAAAAAATTTGAGACAGGGTCTTGCTCTGTCACCCAGGCTGAAGTGCAGTAGCACAATCTTGGCTCTCTGCAGCCTCTGCCTCCTGCATTGAAGCCATTCTTCTGCTTCAACCTCCTGAGTTGCTGGGATTAGAGGCATGTGCCACCATGCCAGGCTAATTTTTGCATTTTTAGTAGAGATGGGGTTTCGCCATGTTGGCCAGGCTGGTCTTGAACTCCTAGCCTCAGGTGATCCACCCGCCTAAGCCTCCCAAAATGCTGGGATTACAGGCATGAGCCACTGTGTCTGGCCTGATGCTTTTGTTTTTCCAGGATAAAAATAGGTGGCTAGGATAAAAATCAAGTGGCCACCAAGGCCATTTCCTTCTATTTTGGTGGCTTTTGTCCTAGGCTAAGTCTACACACAGACATTTTTATTCCGTACTTGTTCATAGACTGGATACTTCTCAGTGTAGTATGATTATATTAAATGATGTTGATGACAGTGTCTGATCCCTCCTCTCCCACATGCACCAACCACACGTATACACCTATACATGCATTAGAAGTGTGCCACCCCTCTGGGTAAATGATTACAGCTATCCATAGGAGTTTGCATGCCCAGAAGGAAAGCTTTGCTGGGTGTGAAAGGCCTTGGGAAGTGAGCACTTTTGTAACTTGCTGTCCACCTGAAGCCCCCTTCTGTGGGGTTCCCATTCACACCAAGCAGAGCATGGCTGCATCCCAGAGCTTCCCATATGGAGGCTCTGCCAAAGCTTACTGATAAATTACCAGCCAATGTGGGAGTTAATCAGAGAGTTCCAAGCCAGCTAGAGTGGGGATTTGAGAGAAAACAGAGTGAGTGGCTGCCAGCTTCAACCCACTACCTACATTTCCTTTCTAGATGCTCAGGATGTGATGTTCAGGCAGCTTCTGTATGGGATGGTGTTGACCGCACACTGTTGCCTGGGAAATCTAAGAAGCAGAAAGCAGGGGATGGAGGGATGGGAAGGAGAGGCGGGAGAGGCTGTGGGTGGCCTTAGAGCTGAAGATAGGAGCAAAATGACACAGAGTTTGCTCTATGGATGGTGGTGCTGAGAGTGGGTGTGGGGAGGCTACTGTTGATGCAGACAGATGGACTCCTGGGATCTGGGGCTTTTCGTGTCTGTAAATTTGCATTTGGGGCTTTAGAGAGAGTTTAAACCAGTGCAAATGGACGTGGCATTGATCGTCCAGCAATAAGAGGCTGCAGACTCATTCCCTATAGTCTTCTAAATAGATAGGCAGGCCAAGCACACATCATGCCTTATACTGTAAACATTAGTTGTGACTCTGAAGAAAAGCTAGTCAGAATGCCAAACTATGTTCTGTCCTGCCAGATTCTGTAGGCAGATATATGTTGACTATTGTGTTAGTCTGTTCTCACACTGCTATGAAGAAATACCTGAGACTGGGTAATTTGTAAAGAAAAGAGGTTTCATTGACTCAGTTCTGCATGGCTGGGGAGGCCTCAGGAAACTTACAGTCATGATGGAAGACATGTCTTCACAGGGTAGCAGGAGAGAGAATGAGAACCAAGCGAAGGGGGAAGCCCCTTACAAAACTGTCAGATCTCGTGAGAACTTGCACACTGTCACAAGAACAGCATGGGAAACCCACCCCATGATTCAGTTATCTCCACCTGGTCCTGTCTTTGACACCTGGGGATGATTATATTTCAAGGTAAGATTTGGGTGGCAACACAGAGCCAAACCATATCAACCATATAACCCACAAATATGCGCTATGTTACAATTTGGCCCTAAAGTTCTAGGTATAATCCCAGCTTCTACTAAAGCAACTTAGACCACATACAGAGGGGAGTAGGTCCACTTGCATCCAGGCCTAAGCTTTCCTGCTCAGGCCTCCTTTCCCTTGCCCCCACCTCAGCTCTTGTTTAGGGAGTGGGGCATGGAAAAGGGGTGGGAGAAAGTCCTGGGTCCATTTTACTATAATAGCTCTCTTGGGAGGTCAAGAAACAAGAAGGTGCACATAACACTTAAAGGAAAGGCCAAGAGGCCCAGACCCTTACATTGCAGAGTCATGAGAGTGAGAACTTCCCATGTCAGTTGCTTACCTTTCCTGTCTGTGTCCATCCTTCCTATCACATTGGCCTGATAGTGTCTTTCGTCTCAGTCTAGATCATTGATCCTTGAGATAGAGGCAGAGAGGAGAGTCTTGGGTTCCCTTCAGGGTTAGTGTAAACTGAGAACAGAGACCTGAGCACTTTCTTAAGGACAGTGGTGGGACCCCCTTTCCTCTCCGTGCTGCTCTCCTGCTTTCTGGGAATCACCGGCCAAGCATCCCCATGGCTGGACGTTCTCTCCCTAGAACATCTCATCTCCCTGCCTTGGACTCTCTTTCACTGACTATTACTTGGACTTTTGCCAGAGGTTGTTGTTCCCCTGGGATACAGAGCTGCCTGCTGGACAGAGCCTTTCCTCCTGGCCCCTATAGCAGAAGCCCTCCTCCATTCTCTATCTGCCCTATCGAATGGATTTAGTGTTAGGACCTGGATGCTCCCACTTTGCATGGCCACCTACAGGGACTGTCCATGCTCAGGCTGTCCAATTCCTGAGATGTGACACCCACCCTGAAGGATCCCTCTGGCTACTGAGTGACAAACTGACTGTATTCTGAATATATTCTGCAGGTAGCACCAGTGGGATTTCTTAACAACTTGGATATAGGATATGTGGAAAATACACAAGTCAAGAATGACTTCAAAATTTTAGACCTGGGCAGTCGAAAGGATTGTATTGCCATGAACAGAGATGGCAAGTTTATATGGGGAGTGAATTTATGAAGATTTTGAGTTCAGTTTTGAATTTGTCAAATTTGGCTTTATGTATATTACAGATTATATATTATATATTTTATATATAATATAAAAGTACATTAGGAGCAAACTTTTATATATAATATAAAAGTATATTATATATGAAACATTTTATATATAATTTTATTATATATTTTAGATATTTTATATATAATTATCTCCCTATGGAAATACTGAGTAGACACTTGGGTAGCGCCTAAGTTCTGAGATGATACGTGGGCTAAGCCATTTGTATGGGAGTCATCGGTGGGTATAAATAGAAAAGAGAAGTGGTGCAAGGACTGAGCCCTGGGACTCTCTAACCTTAGGGGGTTGGGGAGATAAGGCTTTGCTAACTTATGTCCTTATTACGTATTTTTTCTGTCTCCCACTAGGATGCAATTCTGTGATAGTAGTTACCTTGTCTTGTCTGTCTTGTGGCCTGCCGTTAGCTATTCAATAAAAAATTGTAGAATGAATGAAGACAAACGTGTATACCACCCACGTGATCTCGGATGCTAGAGGGGACATGGCAAACTTGTCCGCTTTGGTGCCACTGACTGATATCCAGTCAGTCCTGTGGTCAGAGGTTGGTGTGGATGGTCAGAAAGAATGCTGACATTACCCCTTCCCTGTCCCTCTTGTACCTTGAAGCTGCTTCTTGGGGGCTGGAAGATGAAGGAGGGGCTGCTGAGAGGAGCCAGGAGACACAGCTTTTGAAGACGGCAGCTTACATGTCCCTGTGAAGTGACCCTGGGGGATGAGGCCTCTCTCTGGGCGAACTCACCTTCCTGCTGTGGTTCTCTGCATGCCTGTGTTGAAAGCACAGGAAATGCTCTAATCCTGTTATCCCTGAGCTTTCCAGTCCGGGAGTCTAAAATTCAATTCCCCCAAAACATGAACAAACATAATGGATGCAGACGTCAGAGGAAATGCCAGAGGGCTTGGGTGTCTTCAGAGCTCCCTGAGGGAATCCAGCTCAAATGAACTTATCCCTGACAATGAACTTGGGAAAGGCTAGGCTCTGCGTCAGGCCTTCCCACCCCCATGTCCTATTGTCCTTTTTCTGGGCTAATTGCTTTGTCTCCCATTAGGCCCAAGTGTGTGCCACTCATCTGCACATATCCCTTTAATTCCATACCCTCCCTAGCCCCCATATATCAGAGGCCCTTCCTAGACAGAGGGTCAGCTTGTCAAGTGGAACTTCTTATGACTGACGTTTTGCATTCTTGGACTTCTTGGCTTGTCCTCATTCTTGGCAAAGGCTTCCTTTCTTGGTGCTATTTCCATCTGCAATCTCCAGGTGCAGAGAGCTGGGCATGGCTCCAAGGATATTGACCAGCTGACCCAATGTCTACTCACCAGCCTTCTGTCTCTGAGGGTCTGTCTGGAGCTGTTCTTAGGTCACAGCCTATGTCTGCCTTCTCCTGACTTTCTCATAGGAAATTATTGATAACATGATTTCAGACTGATTACTTCAAATGCAACAAGTGCTTCCAGGCTTAAACATCGATAGCAGGCAGGATCTTCAGAATAGTAACATAATTTAAGGGGATGCCCTGATGGGGAAGATAGATAAAATTTTAACTAGAAAATTAAAAGTCGCCCACAATTGCATGACCTCGAGAGAGTCATAGTAAACGCTTGGGTGTGTTTCCTTTCAGGATTTTCCACGCATATTTATAAAGCATTTCTGTGATCATACTGCTGAGTCTACTTTTCACCCAGTTGGCTTCCAGGTGGGCATTGCAGATGCGCAGGAGAGATGCATCATCCTGCATGTGTCTTCTGCAGAAAAGCTTCAGCTCTGCGAGTGTTGGTTCAGCTCCCTAAAGCCAGCCGATCCCACATCAGACCAGTCCCGTTTCCTCTGCTGCGATAAGAAGTTGGCATTTTCTTTGTGTTTCATAGCTTCAAGCCCTAATCCAAGCTGAGCTGTCCCTGCCTTTCCTTGCTCGAGAGAGGGTGGTAGTTCCTCAGTTTTTCAAATTTATTTTGAGCTTAGCAGCAGCTGCTCATTGACCTGGTTTTGAGCAGCAAAGATTGCCTAGGTCCCGTCTTTTAGGGAGCGGAATAGCTAACCACCCCTTTTTTGTCTCCTGGATGTCCCACCCTCCTTTTGAATCTGTTTTCCCATTTAGGATTCTGAGCACTTTTCTGCTTTTCTCCTTCATAGAAAGGGCCAGAGGCTATTGACTTTCCCGTTACTAGTGAAAGCTAGCATCAGTCAGCAACCACTTCCCATGGATTGTCAGGAAAGCAGAGACCAGACCCAGCAAAGTCACATGAGGGCACAGGTAGGCAAGGGCTTCTCTTCACAAAATCAGTATCTCTTCTCCAGTGGTGACTGGAGCACTTGAAGATGTCAGAAAGGAGACTGCTTTGTTCTCTCTGTCCTGCCTCTCGGCCTGGGGTGCTTCCCAGCATAGGATATAACCTGACCCGTGAGTGAGCCGATGACGTCATATTTGTTTACGGTTTTCCCCTTTGCACTGGCTGACCTCTCTGGAATGTCCCTATGCCCGCTGTCTCTCTGGGTGCTGCCCACTTACGCACACTCTGTTTAGTTCTCTTCCACCTAGAAGCCTTTTCCCTTCCCCTGAGGCCCTGCTCTGAATTCCTTAAGCATATGCAGTCCCCATCAGCACCACTCTAGAACCAGACAACCAGGGACCCCTCTCTGGGCTTGTGCTATATTCTTAATATTTTTTTTTTAGAGATAGGATCTCACTGTCACCCAGGCTGGAGTGCTGTGGTGTGATTATAGCTCACTATAGCCTTAAATTCCTGAGCTCAAGTGATTCTTCTGCCATAGCCTCCCAAGTAGCTAGGACTACAGGCGTACACTGCTAAGTGTGGCTTGAGGTTCTGATTTCTGCAGGATTTTTTTTTTTTTTTTTTTGAGACGGAGTCTCGCTCTGTCTCCAGGCTGGAGTGCAGTGGCATGATCTCAGCTCACTGCAACCTCCGCCTCCCGGGTTCAAGCGATTCTTCTGCCTCACCTTCCCGAATAGCTGGGACTACAAGCACGTGCCACCACACCCAGTTAATTTTTGTATTTTTAGTAGAGAAGAGGTTTCACTGTGTTGGCCAGGAAAGTCTCAACTTTTGACCTTGTGATCCACCCACCGAGGCCTCTGAAAGTGCTGGGATTACAGGTGTGAGCCACTGCGCCCGGCCGTTTGGAAGGAATTATTAAAAGGGCCTCCTATGGTATGTTTGCCGTAAGTATTTGATAGTTTTTGAAGTTTTGAGACCCTGTCTCAAAAACAAAAATACCGGAATAAGGGTATTTTTTGTTTTGAGATATGTTTTGAGACTCAGGCTGGAGTGCAGTGCTGCAATCGGAGCTCACTATAACCTGAAACTCCTGGGCTCAAGCACCCTTCCTGCCTCAGTCTCCTGAGTAGGTATGACTACAGGTGCATGCCTCCATGCCCTGCTAATTTGTCTATTTTTATTTTTGTAAACATGGATCTCACTATGTTGCCTGGGCCGCTCCTGAACTCGTGGCCTCAAGCTACCCTCCTGCCTTGTGGGCTTGTGCTTTAGAAGGCTTCTCTCTGGCCTCCTTGCACCATGCCCCTCCCCACAGGGCACAGTATTTCTAGACTATGTTGTTGTACCTGAGACACCAGAATTCCCTGCCCAAGTGATGCCCAGTCCCCTGCTGGGTGTTGTGTGTGACCACAGAGGACAGCTGTATGGCAGGAGTAGGGTAGGGAGTTGGATGTATAGACCATTTTGTCTACACATGTGTGCAAATCTCCCAGAGGGGTTGGAAAAGGGAGAGAAGGAAGGAGCTGGGGGTGGCCTTGGGCAGGGGCCATTATTCATGTTCTTTTTTTTTTTTTTTTTTTGAGATGGAGTGTCACTCTGTCACCCAGGCTAGAGTGCAGTGGTGTGATCTCAGCTCACTGCAACTTCTGCTTCCTGGGCTCAAGCGATTCTTTGCCTCAGCCTCCAGAGTAGCTGGGATTACAGGTGCCTGCCACTGTACCCCTGCTAGTTTTTATATTTTTAGCAGAGACAAGGTTTCCCTATGTTGGCCAGGCTGGTCTTGAACTGATCTCATGATCTACCTGCCTTAGCCTCCCAAAGTGCTGGGATTACAGGCGTGAACCACTGTGCCCAGCCCTTTTTCACATTCTTATTTGCACTCTTGCAAATAAGGAGAGGCTCTGCAGGGGATGCCTGGTCCCCACACATTTTAACATTCACTCCTTCCTGTCTTGCTTTATTCTCTAGGCAACAAGAATAGACACCTTCTGAGGGCGAGAATCATGGCTTATCTTTTTTACATCTTCCATCCTATGGAACTGGGCTCTGAACTGGCATGAGAAACCGCTGTGCCCACCTGCAAGGACTCTGGCTAAGCAGGCATCACAGCCCCTCTCCTCAGAACATTTGCCAGCTGAATCTTTTCCTTTCCCACTGGCCCTGGCTCAGGGGAGGAGGCTGGTAATCCATAGTCCTGGAGTATAGTGGTCACCTTCTTCTCTACTCCAGAGGCAGCCTGTGCCTGGCTGGCTCTGAGAGGGCAGGGCACCTTTTACTTTGAGGTTCCTTGTAGAATTGGAAAGATGGATGCATGTGGTAGGGACTCATTAAATACTGGGTGAGTCAAATGAGAGTGAAACAGGATGTAATGCTTTTTTTTTTTAGTAGAGATGGGGTTTCACCATGTTGGCCAGGCTGGTCTGGAACTCCTGACCTCAAGTGGTTTGCCGCCTTGGCCACCCAAAGTGCTGGGATTACAGGTGTGTGCCACCATGCACAGCCCAGGACACGATGCTTTCTAAGAAGAAGAGGAGGTGGTACAGGCCATCCTGGGTATGTGTGAGGCATGGGAAGGGATATCCTGGAGGGACATTCCTTTAGGGGCTATTAAACAGGCCAGGAAGGAGGAAGCCCTAAATCAGTAAAAATGCTTTAGGCAAGTTCCATCATAAAATGCTGCCACCCAGAACTACAGAAACTCCAGAGGCACCCCAGTGGGTATCCAGGGAGTGGCTCTGAGATGAGGTAGCTTGGCCCAGCGCCTCCCCTCAGGCTAGAGGCTGTAAGGCCAGGCCCTCTGGACTACTCTAGATGCTGGGGTCCTATTCCTCTGGCTGGGCTGCAGGTGGTAAAGTCTGGCCTGCTTGTGGGGAATGGGGATAGGCTTGGAAGGAGGAAATCCTTCCTGTGTCCTGCCTGGCTGCCTGGTTCTGGCCCTAGAGATGCTGTTAGGCTGTCTGTCTGGAGTAGCAGACGATGGAGCTGCCAGCATTTAAAAATGGCCAAGCTCTGTAGCCAGATTCCCGGGCTTCTTGGTGTCCCCTGTTGTCTTTTATACCCTCTCTATTTCTCCTAATTTAATGCACAAGACTACATTCAACTTAATTAGGAGGATGATATATCTTATAAATTTAATATTTAATATCCAAGCAAAGGCTCCCCCCACATATTTATTAAAGCTGTCCTGGGAGGAATGTTAATGAGTTATGATGTCATCAATACTTGGAATGAAGGAGCTGGAGGCAGGGAAGAGGGAAGAAGGGGAGAGAGAAACCCAGATCATTTTAAGAACCAAAGAGGAATTAATTTTTCCTCTTGGGCTGGGGTTTGTTGTGTAGGCTGCTTGGATTTTCTGGCTGGGGCAGAAATATGATCTCAGGATTCAGAGCTGTTGAGCTGTGCTCTTATTCAAAGTCATGCAGGACCGGGGGTACCATGTGTGCTAGCTAAGTCAGTCTTGTTTTGAATTTGGGTACATGGTGTGCTTTCAGGATGCCAAAGCATGCATTTTAATGAATAATGGAGGAAAACATCTTAGCCAGATGTTGCACCCATTTGTATCCTCTTCTCTGGTTATTTGGAAGTAGCACTGGTGTAGATTCAGCATTTGGATGCTTGATTTCTAATGCTGAACTTCCATCCAGAGGCTTCATGTTTTATAATCAAAATAACATGGGAAGCCAGGTGCAGGGGTACACACCTGTAGTCTCTGCCACTTGGGAAGCTGAGGTGGGAAGAATACTTGAGCTCAGGAGTTCAAGGTTAGCTTGGGCAACATAGTGAGACCCCCATCTCAAAACAAAAACCAAAAACCAAAAAAAAAAATAAATAACAAAAAAAACCAGACAACAAGGAAATAACATAGAGAGGCAGAGAGAAGAAGAGGAGGGAGATTCTCCTAGGGCTTTGTGGAGGCCTAAAAGCTCATCTCCAGAGCTTGGGAGGAACTTTTTCCTAATTAGGATCCCCAACTATCTTACTTCTCTAAACACAAATTATTCCCAAATCCCTCTTTCCTGATGGAATTCATTTATTGAACAGTTGGAACTGAAAGGATACAAGGACATCAGTATGAGTTTCCCTTCCTGTGCCCTAATGACGTCTCAGGCAGAGCCCTGGCTTTCCAGACCCTTTGAGAAACTAAAAAGCAGACTGGTCTATACCAGTGTAGAATTTACTTCTCAATCTTGCATCTGTTCAGGGCTCCAACCCTCTCTCTGCCCAGCTTGACATGGCCTCTCAGAGCGTTGCTATGTTGGGGAAGAAATATTCAAACAGACGCGGGGCAGACCCAGCAGACCTCCTCCTGCTGGGATTGAATGAGATCTAGGTACTTCCTGTCTCTACAAAGGGTTCTGTTGGAGCCCCTTCACTTGACTTTGATTCTGGGAAGCTTCTTCCTCCTCTCCCCTAGGGATGGCAGGTGTGATTGTAGTTGCTTCTTCTTTTTTTTTATTTCTTAATTACACTTTAAGTTCTGGGGTACATGTACAGAATGTGCAGGTTTGTTACGTAGGTATACATGTGCCATGGTGGTTTGCTGCACCCATCACACCATCATCTACATCACGTACTTCTAATGCTATCCCTCCCTTAGCTCCCACCCTCCAACAGACTCCTGTGTGTGATGTTCCCCTCCCTGTGTCCATGTATTCTCATTGTTCAACTCCCACTTATGAGTGAGACCATGCAATGTTTGGTTTTCTGTTCTTTGTCAGTTTGCTGAGAATGATGGTTTCCAGCTTCATGCATGTCCCTGCAAAGGACATGAACTCAACCTGTTTATGGCCGCATAGTATTCCATGGTGTATATATGCAACATTTTCTTTATCCAGTCTGTCACTGATGGGCATTTGGGTTGGTTCCAAGTTTTTGCTATTGTGAACAGTGTTGCAATACACATATGTGTGCATGTGTCTTTATAATAGAATGATTTATAATCCTTTGGGTATATACCCAGTAATGGAATTGCTGGCTCAAATGGTATTTGTCGTTCTGGATCCTTGAGGAATTGCCACACTGTCTTCCACAATGGTTGAACTAATTTACACTCCCACCAACAGTGTAAAAGCATTCCTATTTCTCCACTTCCTCTCCAGCATCTGTTGTTGCCTGACTTCTTAGTGATTGCCATTCTAATTGGCATGAGATGGCATCTCATTGTAGTTTTGATTTGCATTGGGAAGGTCTTCTTATAAGTTTCTGGCAGCTTCCTTAAGAATGTAGGGAGCACATCATGCCATTAGTTTTGGATTTAAGACCTTAGCTGTGACTCTGCAAACCAAGGCAATTGGAGAAGTACCATTCAGCAAACTCTTTCATTAATGTTCTGTAGTTGAAATGATATAATGACAGCCACATATGCAGAGATTTCTCCCATCTTCCCATTCATTCATTTACACACTAAACTCCTTGGCTCTTCTGTCCTCCCAGGGGCTTAGTGTTAGGGATACAGATGTGAGCAAAACCAGCCATCCCTGCCTTCAGAGAGCTGACAGTCAGTGGAGAGGCAGAACAGCCCATAGAGAATCACAGTACAGATGATACAGCTTCAAAGAGGGGAGGGATAAGCAGCCATGGGAAGGTACTCAGAGGCACCGAGCTTAGTTGCTGGTGGCTATCAGAGAAGGCTTTCTGGATAACTAAGTGAAAACTAAACTGAGCCCTGAAGCCTGGGCAGGAATCAACTAAACAAAGGGGTTGAGCACACTAGGCAGAGGGAACAGTGCATTAGTCTATTTTCATGCTGCTAATAAAGACATACCTGAGACTGGGTAATTTATAAAGAAAAGAGGTTTAATTGGCTCACAGTTCCACATAGCTGGGGAGACCTCACAATCATGGCAGAAGGTGAATGAAGAGCAAAGTCACCTCTTACCTGGTGGGCAGGAAGAGAGAGCATGTGCAGAGGAACTCGCCTTTGTAAAATGATCAGATCTTGTGAGATTTATTCACTATCACAAGAACAGCATGGGAAAGGCCTGCCCCCACGATTCAGTGACCTTGCACTGGGTCCCTCCCATGACATGTGGGAATTATGAGAGCTATAATTCAAGATGAGATTTGCACAAGACTGTATGTGCAAAGGCCAAAGGAGAGAAAGCTCAGGGTGATGGGATCACAAGGGCAGGGTTTGCGAGGGTGAGGATGGAGAGATATTGGGCACTGAGGAGGTGGCCAGAGCCTGAGCATGAAGGGCCTGGAACCTTGAGGGGCCTTTATCTTGAGGACAACAGGCATTTCTGGTGTGTGTCCACAGGGGTTGGGCTGCATTTTCCAGCTACAAAACAATGCTTGGCTCTGGGTGGAGAACGGAAGGTGGGGGCTGGGCCTTGAGCTGGGGGACCAGCTACGAGGTTGCTTCCTGTTTGCCTCCTGTCCTGTTTGTCACTGGCCTAGTCCAGGGAAGAGAAGCTGATGGCCTGGACTGGGCCAATGGCAGACAAGACCAGGGAAAAGTAAACGGATTTGAGGAATGTCCTGTTTCTTATTTGGGCACTCTAATTTTTTATTGCAGAAAGAGCAAAGAAGCCCCCAACAGGGCAAGTGCCTCCTCCATCTGTGATCTCACCTCCATGTCCAGCCTGTCCACTAGCTTCTTTGATGGCCACTCCAAAGATTTACAAGCACAGTCTCTAGTCCCTTGGCTCCAGGGTCAAGGCAAATGTAATTGTAAAGTGAGTTGCCATGGCAACCCAAAGAGAGCTTGGGTTTGGCCTGGCAGATTGGAGGAGATAGAGGCAAAAATGCAGCAATGACTGAAGGAGTTTGTGACTCTGACACAGAGCTGAGGAAAACAGAATTGTTTCCTATGTGCCAACCACGTCACCCTGGTAGGCTGGGCAGTGAGGCCAGGCAGTCCTAGCAGGAGGCAGGTCTTAGTTCTGACCTGGTGGGAGCCAGGAAGTCTTAAGGCCTCCTGTGGGATGTATATGGTAGCTTTGCCATCTGAGATCCAAAGGGTAGGGAGGCGCTGCACTTTTGGAGGGGTGGGCAGCAGGCAGATCCCAGGCAGAGGGGCTTTGTCACCTAGGAGGGAGTTTTCTGGGAGGGGTTGGGGGCTTATGAAGGATACCTCAGTGCTACCTCTGAGAATGTCATGGTAACAAATGGGGCTTTCAGCTCTGTGAGGGCTTCTTTTTTAATTTAAATTTTAAATTCGGGGGATGCATGTGAAAATTTGTTACAAGGGTATGTTACATGATGCTGAGGTTTGGGCTTCTATTGATTCCATTGCCCAAATGATGAACATAGTACCCAATAGGAGGCTTCTTTTCAGCCCTTGCCCTCCTCCCTGCCTCCCCACTTTTGGAGCCCTTGATGTTTTTTGCTCCCATCTTTTTTTTTTTTTTTTTTTTTTTTTTTTTTTTTTTTTTTTTTTTTTTTTTTTAGTCTCACTCTATCACTCAGGCTGGAGTTCAGTGGCATGATCTTGGCTCACTGCAACCTCTATCTCCTTGGTTCATGCAATTATCCTGCCTCAGCCTCTCCAGTAGCTAGGACTATAGGCGTGCACCACCACACCTGGCTAATTTTTGTATTTTTAGTAGAAATGGGGTTTCGCTATGTTGGCCAGGCTGGTCTTGAACTCCTGGCCTCAAGTGACCCACCCGCCTCAGCCTCCCAAANACATGGTGTCCCACTCTGTTGCCCAGGCTAGAGTGCAATGGTGCAATCTTGGCTCACTGCAACCTCTAACTCCCAGATTCGAGCAAGTATTTTGCCTCAGCCTCCCAAGTAGCTGGGAATACAGGTGACCACCACCATGCCCAGCTAATTTTTTTTGTATTTTTAGTAGAGACAGGGTTTCTCCATGTTATCCAGGCTGGTCTCAAACTCCTGACCTCAGGTGATCCTCCCCCTTGAACTCCCAAAGTGCTGGGATTACAGGCGTGAGCCACCATGTCCGGCCTTTTGTTTCCATCTTTTTTTTCATGTGTACCCAATGTTTAGCTCCCACTTATAAGTGGGAACATGTGAGATATTTTTTTCCATTTCTGTGTTAATTGGCTTAGGATAATGGCCTCCAGCTATATCCATGTTGCTGCAAAAAGCATGATTTCATTCTTTTTTATGGCTGAGTTGTACTCCATGGCATAAGTGTACCACATTTTCTTGATCCAGTCCTCCGTTGATGGGCAGCTAGGTTGATTCCAGGCCTTTGCTATTATGAACAGTGCTGCAATGAATGTATAGTGCAGGTCTTTTTGTTAGAGCGATTTATTTTCCCTTAGGTAGATACCTGGTAATGGGATTGCTGGCTTGAACGGTAGCTATTTTTAGTTTTTTTGGAGAAATCTCCAAACTGCTTTCCACAGAGGCTGGCCTAATTTACATTCCCACCAATGGTATATAAGCGTTTGTGAGGGTTTCTTATATCATTGGGTGCTTCGGTAGTAAACTTCCAGGATAGAGTCCAGGCGAGCCTCTTCCTAGTCCCCTCCCTCCATATCCACCTTGATTCTTACTCGTGACTGCTCTGCTCCAGTGGTGCCTTCTGTGGTGGTGAGATTCTGGGACGCTGCTGGAATTCTCCCTGTCACATTATACTCTGCTTGTCTCCCTATTAATCACTGGACCCCTTGTCGGGCTCTGGTGACATCCTGGTGGGAAAGCATTAGAACAATGTTTCAAAGCCTGAGAAAAAGAAGCTAGAAAAGATCTCTGAAGCTCTTTCCTCTGAGAACCTGTCTTCCTCTTTGTTTCTTCCTTTTGATATCTTAAGAATAGAAGAGCAGATCGCTTTTTGGGCTAAGATCAAGCGTAAGAATAGAAGAGCAGAACAATGAGCGGAATATCTAATTCTACTCATAGTCACCATTTGTTGAGTGTTTGCCATGTGCTGGGCATGGTGACAGGTACTTTATTTTCTATTTTTGACATAGCAGCTCATCATAACCATCCAACAAGGCAGGTGCTATGTTATCACCATGGAGAAAATGGTGCCTACAGAGTTGCATGAACTCATCTGAGACTACTCAGCGAATAAGTGGCAGGAAATTAGCCAAGTCCAATGGCAGGTCTTCTTCCTCATCTTCATCTTGACCTGTCAGCCACAGCTTTCCCTCTTCAAAACACTTTACTTGACTTCGATACACCTCCTGCTGCTTTGTTTGCTGGTGGCTTCTTTTCAGACTCTTTTTTTTTAGAGATGGGGTCTTCCTTTGTTGCCCAGCCTGGTGCAATCATAGCTCACTGCAACCTCAAAACCTCAAACGTTTTTGTAAAAATGGGGCCTCACTATGTTGCCCAGGCTGAACTCAAACTCCTGGCCTCAAGTGATCCTCCCACCCCGGCATCCCAAAGTGCTGGGATTATAGGTGTGAGCCACCTCGCCTGGCCTTTCCTTTTCAGACTCTTGTTAGTTCCTCCTCATCTTCCCAACTTCCAGCCATTGAAGGCTCAGTTTCTATTCTTGTTTCTCCCTGTGCTCACTCCCTTGGTGACTTCATTTAGTGTTATGGCTTTAAGTAGCATCTCTATGCTGACCATTTCCATATTTTATCAGTTGTCAATTTTATCCAACTGACTATTTGACATCTCCATTTAGGTATCTAAAGGGACCTCAAAGTTAACATGTCCAAACTCAAATTCCTCATCTTCATTCCAAAGCAGCTCCTCCTGCAATTTCCTGATTTCAATGAATGGCAACTATACCTTTTTATTGCATAGGTCCCAAAATCTTCGATTCTTCCTTGACTCCTTTTCTCATCCTCCACATCCGGTCATCCGGATTTAGAAGCAAGCAGTTTTCCAACCACTTTCCCATCTTTTTCACTCGCCTGGTCTGGGCCATGCCCATTTCATGCCTGGATGCTGCACAAGCCTCCCAGCTTTCCTGTCTTCCTCCCATGTCACTTTCAACACAGTAACCCGAGTGACTTTTAAAAATGTGTAACTCAGATCACATTATTTCTCTGCCCAGAAGCTTCCAATGGGCCCATCTCATTCAGGAAACAGCTGAAACCTTCATGATGGGTTTTTCAAAGCCCAGCATGACCCAGCCCCGGCACCTCTCACTGCTCTCCCTTATGAGTGAGAACATATGAGATATTGTTTTCCATTTCTGTGTTAATTGGCTTAGGATAATGGACTCCAGCTATATCCATGTTGCTGCAAAAAACATGATTTCATTCTTTATTATATGTAAAGAACGAAATCATGTTTTTTCTTTTTTCATGATTTTCAATGAAATCATGAAATCTAAAGTGCAATAAAATATATATGTATATAAATCAAATATATATTATATATAATATATTATATATATAATATATATAATATATATTATATAATATATTATATATATAATATATATTATATATTATATATAATATATATTATATATATAATATATAATATATAATATATAATATATTATATATAATATAATATATTATATATTATATATTATATATAATTATTATATATATTATATACAATATATATAATATAATATAATATATAATATATATTATTATATATAATATATATTATATAATATATATAATATATATAATATATAATATATATTATATATTATATATATAATATATATAATTATATATATAATAATTTTATATATTATATATTATATATAATATATAATATATATTATATGTAAATAAAATATATATAATATATAATATATATAATAAATATATATTTTATATATATATATAATCGCACTTTAGATTTCATTCTTTTTTTGTGGCTGAGTTGTACTCCATGGCGTATGTACTAGAGCCGAGGGTGGCTCCCTCTGCTCCAGCCACCAAGGCCTCTTGCTGTTCCCGGGAGGTGCCAGGCACTTTCCCACCTCTGGGCCTTTGCTCTTGCTGTTCCCTCCACCTGGAATGTTCTTCCCCCAAAGCAGTGCACAGTTGTTATGAAGGTACTGCTGGGGTGTTAGTGGGGGCTCAAATGCAGATTTCATTCCGCTTACTGAGTGGTGGTTCCACAGGGCTTTGTCTACTCTCAAAAGGCTTCTTTTTGTAATTTGCACAGAGGCTTTCTATGCCCCACTGTTTGTCAGGTGGTCCCCTAAACTCTATGGGCCTCAGAGACATCTGAGGGTGTCCTGGAGAATGAGTTAAGGCTGGAGGTGGGTCTGGGAAGGTGGCCTTGATGGTGAGGCAGATGTCAGGGTCCCGCCTTGAACTGCCTCTAGAGGTTTTCCTGGCGTCCTTCTGATGCACTTACTGACTACAAGAGGGTAGGGCCTCAGCACAGCTTCCTGGAGCAGGTGAGCAGTTTTCATAGAGCTTCAGAGCTGTTTCCACATTCCTTAGACTCTCTGAGGTCTCTTGGCAGGACTTGTGTGGGGCCTGGCAGGAGATAAGTTCTTGTCACTGTTTTCCCTGGATCCTACCTCTGTCCAAGCCTCTGCGTCTCAGGATAACCTCATGTTCTGGGCACAGGGGTGGCACTATGAGGGTAAGGACGTGGACTCTCAAGCCAGGCTGCTGGGTTCAAATACAGCTCTCCCAGCTACTAGTTGTGTGGCCTAACCTTTCTGTACCTTATTTTCCTATGTATAAAATGGCAATAATAACAGCACCCATTAAATAAGTTAATATGTATGTGAGATTAAAAGAAACTGGGGCCAGAAGATCTAGCGGCTGAATTCACCTCCTAGGGAACCACTAAAGTATACAGCGGGGGACCCTGCAGCCTGCTGGTATGGTTGGCTGCAAGGAAAAGGTAGGAAAGGCTCATTGAGCTGGTAAGGACCCCTCTGTATGGAGACCCCATTCCTGTAGCCCTGAGGTGCCCGGATGATGGGGGAAGCCCTGTTGAGGAGGAGGCCTGCAGGGTTTGAGGCTGCAGTGAGCACCCATCTGGGGCAGTGGTTCCAGGAAGGGAGCAGCTCTCACAGTGGTCCTCTCTTTGGCTGATTTTGCATTTGAGTCACAAGCAGGATAAAGCTGGAGGCAGAAGGAAGCTGCCGAGGTTAAACTTGCAGGCTGTGGGGCGCTTGGGCAGAGGCAAAGAGGAAGCTAGTCCTAAGTGTGTGTTGTATCTGCTGGGCTGGTGCTTGCCTCACTTGGAGCTAGCTGAGAGCATTCTTAAGTGAGGACAGGCTTGGTTTTGAGATAGAATGCTGTATCTCATATACCCACCACTAGCCTTTTAAAAACAATTTGAAACTTCCGCATGTCAGAGACTGATGCGATTTTCAATAGGCTAACATCAAAGCTTTTGGTTTATGTCTGGAAAGTGGTGGTAGAAGATGGTGGGTAGGCAGCTCCCCTGAGCATAATGGGATATCAGGTCCTCACGATGATCTAGGAAGGGTTGGTAGCCAGCTTGGAGCCCTTAGCCTCCAAGTTCTGATTCATCTGCTTCATTGTGGAAAAGGAATTGGAGGAGAGGGAAGAAAAAGGAGGAACCTGCCTGGGGCATTTGCATGGGTCTTGCAAAGGCAAGGGGGACAGGTGGGGGGTTTATTATAGGTCTTTACATGGCACAGACCAGTAAAAAATCAAACAAACCAACCAGGACTAACAGGAGGGAGCTGGCATCTTTTGTTAAGCAAGAATGTTAAAAAAGAAAAGAAACCACCTGCTCCCCACCTTGAAAGAACAGCAGCAGCAATAACAGCAAAACCACTGTTACCAATTCGTGAAAGAAAGGATATCTTAACATGAAAAAGGACTATTCCCAGGAAGGGAATATTCTTGGAATACAGCACAATTTCCCCAAGAAAGGAAGGCTAGCAACCACACACACCCACACCCACACCCACACCCCTGAATTATCCTTATTTTTATTTTTCATTTTGTTTAAGTCTGATGAAAACTTTCCCATAAGTAGGCCTACTAGATAGGTTGGCTCTGGGGACAAATGGCTCTGGGGCTTGCCAAGCTGTGGGGTGTGTAGAGAGAACAGTGGAGGGCTTAGATGGAAGAAATGGCTGAGAGATGGTCTGCCCTATGCCAGGGACTGGTAGAGCAGGGGAATCTTCTAAAAGCAGGCCAGGCTGATTCTTTTAATGCAACACATTTTAGATTCAGAAAAGAACTGGAGGGAGAGAGAATAATAACAGACTGAGGGTCAAGTACTCTGCTTTCCAGGGGACTTTTCTCCTGTTACCCCCTCTTCCTTCATATACTCTTCACTGTTTATTGTGCCAATGATCACTGCCCCCTCCATAAAGGTGAGATGAATTTTCCCTTTAGAAAGAAGCTCTGTCCAAGCTAAAGGCCTGGACACAACTTCATCAGGTCCAAGCAGAGTTCAGCTGGGGAGCCCAAGTCCAGAACTCCCAGGAGCCAGTGGAAGTGAAGCATGCCTGTAAGTTTGCTTTGGCTGGTGGATCACACCCTGGGGCCCCATGTGACAGGCTATTAATAGCTTCCCCAGGAGACACAGTTTTTAGCAGCATCACCTTCGGAGACTTTTCTCATAGGTTCAGCTTTTTTATTTGTTGTTCGAAGACGCTGACTTACATCGTCTTTATCTGCTCTCACGGTGAGTTCTGGCTATCTCTCAAGTGGGAAAATGCCTGGCAAAACATCAATTTCCTCTGAACGGAGATTCTGAATTGTCCATGAAATAAAAGCTTGTTGCCCGAAAGAAGTTTAATAGAGCCACAGCACAAAGCACAGCTGAGCCACTTGGACTTTTGGTGGAGCCAGGGACACAGCACCTCAATATTGGGACACACTGCATTAGACTGTGCCAGGGAACACATATGGCTATGCCTGGGTGTGTTTACAGACACATTCACAGGCACACACACTTGCTGAACTAGGGATGGGGAGGAAGACTTCTGGGAGAAAGGAAGGGGAGTTTTAAAAGGACAGCTACTGTCTTCTTCACTCTTCCGTGGAATGAACTCTGGGTTAGAGTGAGGAAAGTGGAATCTGGTCCCAGGTCTGCTTCCTAAGTTGCTGTGGGACCTTGGGAAAGTCACTTCATCTCTTTGAACTTCATCTGCAAAGTGAATAGAAAGACACTATATTAGTCAAGGTTTAAAACAGGAAACAGACATCGCTCAATGGTATTTTGAGCAGAAAGGAATTTTATGAAGAGAATGAAATCTTTACAAAATTCACTGAAAGAGCCAGAAGAATGAAGTTGAAGGCCACCATGTGAGAAAATTGCTGCCATGGTGGTGGCCTTTACTGTCATAATTATACCCTGGAAGCTGGTGACAAGACCATGGACCCTGGAATCCAGCCACCTCCAACGCTGATTGTCCAGCTGCACCTCTGCAGAGAGATGATGGCATCCTCTGGGTTCCAGTCCCCAAACCTGGCACAGATGAAGCTAATGAGCAAAACCTGAGTTGAGTTCTGAGCAGCTCTGGGAAGTATCATTGTTAGCTTTGCAAGCTCTGGAAACAGAAGGGTGAAATTGAAATTGAGATCAACCTCAGCGTTTGACATAGTTTTTTTTTGGCGCTAAAGTTCCATGATTCTGTTGGGGAGAGTGGACTTGGGAAGTTTCAGCAGAAATATAAGCTTTTTCAAGTTTTTACTGGTCTTGCCACAGTTCACCCAGGCCCTTGTGTGTGGCTCACTGTCCAAGGGGTGAGGTTCCCTGCATGCTGGTGCAGTGGGGTTTTGAGGCTCCTTGGGGTCGACTTTAGACATCCGCTCTGCATGGGGACGGGAGAGCCATGCAGGAATCTGCTGGTTGTCTTCTCTTCAGAAAGTTCCTCCCACCTCAACTCTCAACTTTGTGTAAGGTTGAAAAATAGAATTGGAAGGACAGAGAAAAGTGAAGTTTAGGAGGAAACCAAGAATCCTCCTCTGGAATCAAATGCCCAAGGTCTTGGCTTTGTAATCTAAGCACAGGTACCCCCTCCTTACCTGGGAGGAACCTGAGCAGAGGGTGGCAGGCTGTGGGTTCAGCAGGGTTCCTATCAGGGAGCTGGAAAAGAGGGCACCAGCTCCATCCCCCTGCCTTGCCCTTCCCTTCCTTCCCAACAAGGGCAACTTGAGCTAATGAGCAGAATGGAAGCTGGGAGACTGGCTGCTGGTGGTGGGTTATGAGGAGTGGGGAGCAGAAAGGAGGGAACAGATTTTTAACCATTATTCAATGAGACACGTTCCCTATGCCAGCATCACTCCTCCAAATTGGCAATAATTAGTACCCCCCCCATTCCCTCCAATTGAGCAGCAGGGAGGGAAGATGGCATGGGGGAGGAGCAACCTCCCCTCTGAAGCCTGCATTCTAGATCCAAATTGGGCAAGCAGGGGAGGGCAGGGAGGATGGTGCATGGTGAAAAGGCTCTGGTGGGGACCTGAGGTCACCCAAAGGGATCCAGTCTCTTTCCCCCAAGGAGTCCCTAAGATGCCTCCTTAGGACTTTGTCTTATGGAAGCTATCTGAGAAAGTCTGGGAAACAGGGCTGTTTGTCTGAGAGGCAGCGTCATTCAGAGGTAAGCAGGCAGTTACATACGTGAGCCCTTGGTTGGCATCGCCTCTGGCTGGAACCCTGGACCTGGTCTTGTGGGAGCAGGGTTGTTAACGTGGGAGTAGCACGGCTGGCTATCCATACGGGATGCTGCCCTTGAGAAGGGGAAGGCATGGAGAGTCCAACCCTCTTTCCAGAGGAGGAACTGTAAGGGTTAAAGGAAGAGTCCAGAGATACTTCTGGGTGCAAATGCCAGAAGCATGAAGGGGGCCGCCTCAGTAGAAAGTGCTCCGATCGGGTAGGCGAAGGAACTGGCTGTGTCTGGGTGCCATCATTTCACCTCTCTGGGCAAGTAGATTCCTCACCGGTGATGGGATGGTGAGGCCACTCTGCAGAGGGCCCTTCTGGCCTTGATGGTCTATGATTGCAGGTCTGCAGAGCACCTTCTCCTCCTGTTTCCCACAGGACGTGGGGTCTTGCTCCCTCTGGCCTGCTCCTATTTTTCAGGAAGGTGGAGGAGTGGTCTCTGAATGCCAAAAAGACCCTCTTTGGCTGTTTGAGAGGGCTCGGATGTGCACTGAACATACTCTCCCATGTTGTTATTCAGCGGGAAGAAAGAAGAAGAAGAAAAGCAAAGGGAGAAGATATTGTTTGGGTAGAATCTGTGTTTGCAATTTTCCACATCGGTTCTTTTTATGAACGCTCTAAAACAAGACAACAGCAGCGGCTGATTCAATATGCGCCATGCAGGAAAACAATAAGGAAAAAAATAAGGGTTTTTAATAAGCACTTGGAAAGGCTGTAATTAAATCTCGGGCTCTGTTTGGAAAACAAGAATCTCATTTAGTGCTTTTGCCCCGGCGCTCCCTAATATCTGCACCCGTGTTTTCTCCTGGGCAATTACTGCATCCTCCATGGCTTGATTAACAAATACAGGTGCGGGACGCGCTCAGGAGGGAGATCCCAGGAGGGAAGGAGGGGCACCTGCGGAGGAGGAGTGGGGGCTATAGAAAGAAGACTTGGCTCTCACCCCAACAGGTGTAGCTGGGATCTGTGGGAGCTAGGGAAGGAAGAGTCACAGGGTGGGGGAAGGAGGAGTGGGGGCAGAGGCCCCCTGCCCCTCCTGCCTGCATTTCCTCAAGTCTGATTCCACAAGGGAGCCAAGGGATTATGAGAACACAGAGGGCCCTTCTGGCCTAGGACTCAGGGACTTTAAAAGAGGTGACGAGGCGCCAGGCACGGTGGCTCATGCCTGTAATTCCAGCACTTTGGGAGGCTGAGGTGGGTGGATCACTTCAGGTCAGGAGCTCGAGACCAGCCTGACCAACATGGTGAAACCCCATCTCTATCGAAAAAATACAAAAATTAGCCAGGCCTGGTGGTAGGCATCGGTATTCCCAGCTACTCGGGAGGCTGAGACAGGACAATTGCTTGAATTGGGAGATGGTGGTGGCAGTCAGCCAAGACTGCACCACTGCACTACAGCCTGGGCAATAGACAGACCATGTCTCAAAAAAAGAAAAAGAGAGAGAGAGAGAGATGAGCAGAGGAAGAAGGGACACGTCAGTAAGAGAATGGGAGCTCTGAATCAGTGGGGATTGTGTGTCCACAGGGATTTTTAAAAACATTTTACATTTTACTTATTTTTAGTTTTAGAGACAGGGTCTTGCTGTGTTGCCCAGGTTGGAGTGCAGTGGTCCAATCACTGCTCACTGCAGCCTTGATCTCCTGGGTTCAAGTCATCCTCCCACCTCAGCCTCTGGAGTAGCTGGGACTACAGGCATGCGCCACCACTCCTGGCTAATTTTAAAATTTTTTGTAGAGACTGGGTCTTACCATGTTGCTCAGGCTGGTCTCCAACTCCTGGGCTCAAATAATCCTCCTGCTTTGGCCTCCCAAAGTCCTGGGATTACATGTGTGAACTCCTGCACCTGGACTAAGAAACATTTTTCCAGTCTGGGCAACATGGTGAGATGTCATCTTTACAAAAAATAAAAAAAATTAGGTATGTTGGCATGCACCTGTGTTCCCAGCTGCTTGGGAGACTGAGGTAGGACTGCTTGAGCCCAGAAGGTCGAGGCTGCAGTGAGCTGAGATTGCACTACTGCACTCCAGCCTGAGTGACAGAGAGAGACCGTATCTCACTCAGAGAGATCAACCAATGAGTGGATAAAGAAAATGTGGTATACATACACCGTAGAGTACTTATCAGCCACAAAAAGGAATGAAATAATGATCTTTGCTGCAACTTGGATGGAGTTGAAGGCCATTATTCTAAGTGAAGTAACTCAGGAAAGGAAAACCAAATGTCACATATTCTTACTTATAAGTGGGAGCTAAGCTATAAGGAGGCAGAGGCATAAGAATAATATGATGGACTTTGGTGACTCGCAGGGAAGGATGGGAAGAAGATGAGGGATAAAAGACTACATACTGGGTACAGTGTATCCTGCTCAGGTGATGGGTGCACCAAAGTTTTGGAAATCACCACAGAAGAACTTATCTATGTAACAAAAAGCCGCTTGTACCCCCAAAATTATTGACATAAAATAAAAAATAAAAAACATTTTAAATTGACACAGTCATTGCCTATAGTTACGGGGTACATAATAATATTTAGATACATACAAAGTGTAATGATAAAGTCAGGGTAATTAGCATACCCATCATCTCAAACATTGATAATTTCTCCATGTTGGGCAAATTCAAAAGCCTCACCTCTATGTGAAACTACACAATAAATTGTTAACTATGGTCACTCTATGGTGCTATGGAACACTAGAACTTATTCCTCCCATCTAGTGTTAATTTTGTATTCTATAACTAACCTCTTTCTATCTACCCCTCCTCCTTACCCGTCTCAGCATCTGATAAACTCTCTTGTACTCTCTACTATGAGATCAACTTTTTTTTTTTTTAGCTTTCACATGAGTGAGTACATGCATTATTTATCTTTCTGTGCCTGGTTTATTTCACCAGCAATGTATTCCAGGCTCATCCATGTTGTTGCAAATAATAAGATCATTCTTTTTTGATAGCTGAATAATATTCTATTTGTGGATACATACCATATTTTCTTTATCCATTAATCTGCTGATGGACACTTAGGCTGATTCCATATCTTGGCAACTGTGAATAGTGTTGCAGTAAACACGAGGCTGTAGCCGTCTCTTTGATATACTGATTTTCTTTCCTTTGGATATATATCAGTAGTGGGATTGCTGGATCTTATGGTGTTCTCTTTTAGCTTTTTGAGGAACCTCTATGCTGTTTTCCATAATGGCTGTACAAATTTACATTTGTATCAACAGTGCTTAAGAATTCCTTTTCTCTGCACACAGGGATATTTCTTTGCAGGAAATTAGCCAATTTGTATAGTATTGGCTTGTCCTTGCCAAGTTGTATCCAGTGGGTTTGTTCCCTGTGCTCCTACAGTTCAAAACAACTGCTTGGGCATGGTGGCTCACGCCTATAATCCCAGCACTTTGGGAGGCCGAGGTGGGTGGATCACCTGAGGTCAGGAGTTTGAGACCAGCCTGGCCAACATGGTGAAACCCCATCTGTACTTAAAAAAAAAAAAATCAGCCAGGCGCAGTGGTGGGCGCCTGTAATCCCAGCTACTTGGGAGACTGAGGCAGGAGAATCACCTGAACCAGGGAGGCGGAGGTTGCAGTGAGCCAAGATCATGCCATTGCACTCTAGCCTGGGCGACAGAGCAAGACACCATCTCAAACAGAAACAAAAACAAACAAACAAAAAAACCAGCTTCCTTGACCACAGGCCTCCACCTGTCCCATAGAAAACCATGCCTTCCCCATGGTATTAGAACACTATTTTTTACTGAATAGTCACTAGGGGCCAGGCACCATACTAAGGACTCTTTCTGCTGTGTCACAGAATCCCCTTAACACAGTCAGAGGATAGGTGCTGCTGTTACCAGCTCTGTTTTCTGGGTGGGGAAGATGAGGAACAGAGGTGAAGTCTTGTGTCCAAGAATCCCTAGCTAGCAGGAGACGAGGCCAGCTCTTGTGCCCAGGCTCTCTGGCTCCAGAGGCTTTGCTGTTCACCCTGCCTGCTTTGGTCGCTGTGCTTGCTTATCAGAGACACTTTCACTGCTCTCTTTCTGCCTCTTACTCTGGATGCCAGAGTCTCAGGCATTTTAACAGAGTGCCTGTTAGGAGAGGGAAGAGGGGGAATCTTGGCCAGGTTTGGGCTGGAGGAGGGGTCGAACTTCTTCTCCTGGAGCCCCGTGTCCCAGGGTCTGCAGTCTTGAGTAAAGCTACCAAGACTTAAAGCATTTTCCAGAGGCTTTTCCAAATCTTAATGCAGCATCCAAATATTATATACTGTAATATTACAATATACTATTATGTTGATGGGCACTTTGTCCAGAAGTACAGCTCAGGTTGGCAGTGCCCAGAGAACTGAAGAAATCTGTTGACTTTGATATTTTGTCCTTATTTATGGGCTATCTCTTTTTTTAACTCTATGAAGCAGAGCCTGAGTCCTTTGGAAACATTTGGCCTTTCCTTTCCATCTCTCTGTGACCTTCAGTAAAGGATCCTCCCTCCCTGAGTTTCAAGGACAGATGGATTTCCTTGCTAGAGATTGTGTCCAATTCCATGGTGCTGCCTTATGGCTTTGCAATCCCCTACTCCTGTCACGGCTGCATCTCAGTTCTAGCCAGAAGCTGGCTCTGCCCCATCCTTCCTCAGCTCCTCCCAACAGTGCTGAGGTACGACTCCCTGTGCCAGCTGGAAGCCACCCTATTTGGTATGTGTGCTCATGGTAACTCTGCCCAGTGCCAGGCTCCTGGAGAAGAGCTGAGCTTCTAGAGCAGCCAGGTCCCTCTGCATTCCTTGTCATATAGCTCCTCTCACATCCTGAAACGAAGAGAAGGAAAGCTCTTGATGCTGCTCACTGCTACCTTTTCTGAGGCAGTTGAAGCTGCTGTTGCTGGTTGCTGCTGTGGCTTTGAGGAAACAGCTTTTGAGGAGTTGTTGCCTGTGTCAACTCAACAAAGAGAAAGAGCAAGAGTGAGAGGGAGGGGGTGAGCAAGCGAGCATCACTGAATAGGGAAGCCAATTAATATTCTTGGAACAAACTCTCTGAGCACTATCTTCTGTCATCAGCAAGTCAATGCAAATGTTGAAAATCCAGATAAAGATGGGAGTAGCAGGTCATTCCTTTAATGCCAGGACATTCTGCTTGGTGTTGTCTTGAGAAGGTGACACTGTTAACTATTACCCTTTAATACTAATCACAGACTGTAGAAAGCACCTGCGTATGTCATTAATAACACCACCTGGCATGCATATCGCACTCTCTCTTCTGGGAGCTCTGATGGTAGAGAAGGCATGGTTTCATGTATTGTCACTGACTAACTTGGAGCTGCCATACCGCCCCATTTTCCAGATTCACATACAGAGGCTGGGAAGGTCATAGTATGTCAATGGCTAAATCGGGTTTCTTAATCCCAAGCCATTTCTTCTTCACTGAAATTTCTTAACAGGATCTTGAATTTAAGCCTCTTTGGGCTTGTAACAATGGCTAGAGGTGATGAGCTAAAATCAGAAATGACTCCACTTGTAGTATTAGTACCTTTTGGGAAGCAAAGTTTAGAAGTACCCTTAAAGGATGTCAAAATAATCCAAGGGAACACAGTATGTCTCCAGGATTCTCTGGGGGAGGCTGGACTTCCACACAGTCCTTTTAGTCCTTCCTGGGGAAGTTGGGGAGCTCTATCAGCCATTTAGATTCCAGACCTTGGATATGTTCAGGTCCTCATTGCGGATTTTACTGCCTCTAGAATATGGATCAACAACCTTTTTGCTGCTGAGTAATGCAAACAATACAAATCTTATTTGGATGACCCTGGGCAGACCTTACACTTAGCAGGAAAGAAAAGGACAACAGAGACAAACATCAGGACTATATTGGATGGGGCCTGGGCTGGCTGATCTCTAAAGCTCCTTTCACACACGAGTTTCTGTGCTTCTGTGATTCTCTACATAGCTGAGTGTGAAGGAAGAAAGAGAGAAATTTGAAAGTGATGTATGTGTTGAGATGTGGGATGAGGTTGGTACCAATCTCCCAGAGTGACCTGGCCTCTCCCTACCATCCACGTGTCACCCCTATTGAGTGCACCCTAGTTCTCTGAGGATGAGATCCAACTCTGACCCTAAGGGCCAAGGCCAGATAATTTGCCGATTTCTAACTCTGCAGACAGGTCTGCTACACCAAGCAGCAGCTCCCCTCTTCTTTTGCCCTAATCCATGAAGCTTTTCAGATGTGAATCCCAGCTTTCCCAAAGGTTTTTGTTGTTATTTGACCATTGTATGGACAGGAGGACACACAAATCACCCCCTTTTCCCAACCAAACTGCCAGGAAGTCCAGCCACTATCAGAGAGTCCAGAACATGGAAGGCCTCACAAAGGTTTTCTGGAGTGATCTGAATTGCTGTGCCTCAACAGGGCATGCATTTATGCTTCCAAAATTCAGTGTGAGCCAGGTGTGGTGGCTCATTCCTGTAATCCTAGCACTTTGGGAGGCCGATGGGTAGATCACTTGAGGTTAGGAATTTGAGACCAGCCTGGCCAACATGGTGAAGCCTCATCTCTGCCAATAATATAAAAAATTAGCTGAATATGGTGGTGTGTGCCTGTAATTCCAGCTACTTGGGAGGCTGAGGCAGGAGAATTGCTTCAGCTTGGGAGGCAGATGTTGCGGTGAGCCGAGATCGTGCCATTGCACTCCAGCTTGGGTGACAGAGTGAGACTGTGTCTCAAACAACAACAACAACAACAATAACAACAACAGGCACCCAAACTCAGCATGCACAAAATTTGTTTGGGCAGGATGTTAAAATGCACATTCCTGGGCCCAGCCCCAGAGCTCCTGATTCATCAGGCCTTGGGTGGAGCTCAGGGAGTGTGCATTTTTAACAAGCTCTCTGGTTGGTGCTGTACAAATTGCAGTGTGCCATTCTTTTGTGTGATGTGGAGCCTGTGACTTTTGGGTCATGGAGGTTCTCCTTTGATTTCCTCATTAGCACATAGTGACCTGGTTTGTGACTCTGTCTTCCTGTTTCTCACAGGACTGAGTTTTATGGAATTGAGCTAGGTTTTAAAGGCCCTCTCACAGCAGAACTAGGGTTTCCTATCTCTCATTTGTCCCATAACATGTCTTGTCCCGAGTGTTCTTATTTCACCCACAAGCCTCAGTGTTTGGAAAAAAAAATGCTGTTCAGGTGGGCTTTATCAGCACAAATTTGGGATTTTTTGTCCCCCAGTGGGGCCCTTCTTCATTAGCACAGTCATGGTGCAGGAGGTTTTCATGTGACCTCATCCTGGGATCAGGCCCATCTCCTCCCTCATTCCTGGCTCTGAGGCAAGGACTTTATCAGCAGGTTCTGTCGGGGACTTTGGCCACTTTGGAAGCAAACTGTTTTTGCAAGAGATTAAGAATGATCCCTGCCCTGTGTGTTTATTTTGCTAACGTCCTGGCTGAGGGACGAGCATGAGTCTGAGCATGAGACTCTGTTGACTGTAGGAGGAGAAGAAGCTGAGATGAAACCTGATGTAACAGCACACATGGCCTTTTCAGTGCCGAATCTTGTCTAGCTTTCACCAAGTCCCCATGTCAAAGGCCTGAAGCCAGGCAGACCCATGGGAGTAGGATCCTTCTGGGATGTACATTGGACCAGGGAAGGCCTAGAGCTTTGCCAACCTTCAGCCGTCTCCACAGGGTCCTGGGTTGGCCTCTGGGGAGGTGTGGAGGAGATTAAAAATGGTTATGCAGAGGTTCTCTTCAAGGCAGGGGGACCTTCTCTCAGGCTGCGTCTTGAACACTCCACTGGCTAATGAACTGTTCTGGTGGAAGAGATGGAAGGGTTGGCTCTCAATTCATTATTTTCTGCTCTTGTACTGGCTTGCATTTTACAGGTGGGCCACATTTTGTAACTGTCACAGTTTGCTCCTGTATAAAATAGAGAAAATAATCCCTGAATAATTATTTTGATAATAATAACAGCGCTGCATTCACCCAGTGTTTTTGAACACCTGTTGCATGCCAGGTGCCGTTTAATGGCACCAGGGATATAAGTGAATGTAACATAATTCATGCCCTCATGGAGCTTGTATTCTAAAAGGGGACAGAGAAAACACAAACATAAAAATAATATTTAGTACATCAGAAAGTAATAAATTTTAGGAAGAAAAATAAAGCAGGAATGGGAGGTAGGGAGAGAGAGGCACTGTAGGGTATAATCAGGAAAGGTCTCACTGATAGTTGGAAGAAGGTGAGGAAGCAAGCCACATGGCTATTTTGGAGAAAGTTCTTAAGCATAGGAAATACTGAATGCAAAGACTTTGAGGCAGGAGTATGTTCAGGTAACAGCAAGGTGACCAGAGTGGCCAGATGATAGCACTGATCGTGACAATAATCACAGCAAAGCCAAGAGATGGTACTATTTTTATCTCCATTTTGCAGGCGACTTGCCTAAGGTTACACAGCTACTGTGAGGTTCAGCTTAGAGAAGACAGCTTGACTGCAGGTCCTGCTCTCTTAGTCATCAAAAGGCAGGAGGTGGGAAGGAGTTTCCAGTATTTGTCAAATGTGGTCAGCTTCTTAGAGAGGGAGGGATCTATACACATATGCAGTGGCAGGGAGGGGTGCTTTTCCTTCTCTTCCCCCACCAGTTAATCAGAGAATATGTTAGTACAATACAGTCAATTTTTATGGATACCCAGATGCAGTAGCCCTGCGTGGACCCAGAGGGAAGAAGCTTCAGAAACAAGAGAAAGAAATAGGAGCCCTGTGGCTGACTACAGAGAGAATGATTATTTTCTGCTGCCCCTTCTGGGTTTCGCTCCCTTCTGCTGCCTCAGGCGCTGGCCATGGTGCTGAATGCTGATGTGCTGAATGCAGGGTGAACTCGTCTAGGAAGATTCTCGCTAGTGCAGCAGTCAGTATAGCGGGTGTCTGTATGTCTGATGCAGGATATTGGTATGGGCAGGTGATGAGAGCTGAGAGAAAGAAGGTGTGGCAGAAGTGAGGTTGGCTTCCCATTTCTTGTTCTAAGATTTGTTCACTGTGCACTAAGTATAATAGTTTCAGTCGTCCAGTCCTGGCATGATGCTGGTGAGGTTGCTGTGCCGGGACAGCAGCTGGAAGTGCCCATCAGTGGAGTAATGTCCATTGCTTATAGCAGCACAGCTGCCTTTTCTGTGATCCCAGGTCATTCACATTTCCACCTTTGTGTTTGATTGTTTTATTTCTCTATGCAGGAGTGTTTAAAATCTGCCTTATTCACATTTATTTTCATGGAACTACATTAGCTAAGATCTCAGATCCTTTTGGGTCTTGGTGCTTTTCAAAAGCTTTTTGTATGCTCTCCTGGATCTCTTTTTCATCAGAGTCATGACAGTCTTTGTAGGGCTAAAATATCATCTATTAAGCCGGTTGATTTTTTTAAGACATCAAATAGCCATGTATATGTTAAGCATTATAGAAAAGGGGTGAGAAAATATGGCTGAATGATGAGGAGGCAAGGATCAGTAGAATCAAAGGGGCAATATTTATGCCCCTTAGCAGGAAGGGCAGCTATGTTACATTTTGTGGGTTAATAATAAAAATTATACATTGCTTTGGCTTATCCCAAGCTGCTGCCCCAGACAGCAGCCTGTTGGGTTATTGGTCTTCTATGGATGCATAGTTTGAGTGATTGAGTTATTGGCATTTAGCCATATATTTTTTTTAAAGGAGATATTACCTCATTGTTCTAGTTATTTGGCCTGGATATTTGGATAGAGCCAATAAACATGATTCTGCCTTGGGGGAATCCAGGGTTCCTACTTTCCTAAAGTCAGACAGAAAGGAACAGAATGAAAAGAGCTACTGATCAAGAATGACCCCCCTCCATCAGCTCTGTCCATGTGGTGATCCAAGTAAATGCTGCCAATACCTTTCTCCATGATCCTTCTCAGGGACAGGGCAGATGCTTTTGTAACTTGGACAAGAACAACATGTTAAGTAGCAGAACTTTTTCTCAGCTCTGGGAGAAACTTGCAGATGTTTGATGACTGTAGGGATATCATAGAAAAAGCATTAAATGTTCCAGCATGCTTGCGCCCAATATTAATCATCTGTCAGCAGGAATCTTGGTGAGCAGGAGGGAGAGAATGAGGTTTGTGTGTGTGTGTGTCTGTGTGTGTGTGGAGGGATGGGGGATGAGGGTGGTGAGAGGCTGAAAGAAAACACTCCAGGAGCTAGGCCAAATGAAGAGTACAAGGAGGTGGAGGAAAGAATGGTGAGAAGATAGATAAGTGGAAAGAAAGGCAGATGAATTGGGGAGGAAAGTTGGAGACATTAAAGAAGGTATATGGAAAAATGATGGGGGGCGGTGCAGAAGATGCAAGATGGATGTGAAAATTATTTGAAAAGAATATGGTATTGAAAAGTGCAATGTCATTACAGGTAGGCATACAGAGGTATCGGAAGGGAGCTGGCATAAAAGAGGGAGGAGAAGAAGAATAAAGATGAGCAGGAAGGACATGAAGATAGATTGAGAACAGACAAGCAGAGAAAGACACACACAGACAAACAGGAAATGAATATTCTAGGGTCATAAGAAACCAGGGACTCGAGATCTTATGACATTAACAGAAGGCAGAGCCTGCAAGACAAAAGGCATCTTAAGCCATTTTCTGGTCTGTTAAGTCACCCTTGGCAGCACAATGTGCTGGGAACTGATGTCTGCCAGTGATCATTGTTTACTTAGAAAGCCAGCTGACGTGAGATGAAATTAACACAATAGGATGGAAAATTGCTAATAAAACAAAAATCCCTGCCGTTAGATTTTCATAGCCTAATTATTCAGCACGTTACTCACTAATGGCATGAGACATTACCATGCTAATGTGTAGTCTGCATATGTCAGAGGAGGAAAGTTGGGAAGGACTCTTACTCTCTGCAAATGGAAAAATTACCTACTCCCAGATGGATGATGGTTGGGATTAGTGGGATACTGGTGGCCAGGAAAGAGGGGTAGACTTTTCTAGGCCTGGGCAGGAATTAGAGCCCTAGGGTTTTTTATTCTGTACTAATCAAAGCACCATGGGCCTTTCCAATCCAAGCTGCTCTCTGCATTCACCATGTGTCCCTTCCATTTGAGAATCACATTACTGACATGAATAAGATTCGAGCACAAATAACAGGAAGCAAAAGCTGTCTCTAAGTGCACTTGATAACTGTGGAAGCCTGACTTTGTTTACACTTTTACTTGGCATCCTCTGATCACTATCTGATTCAAATCTTACGGAGTTAATTTATTCTTGTGGCTTTTATTTAAATCTGTTCTGTTATGTTAAGAGGTATTCTAATTGTCCTTGACAAAGTAAAAACTTCCTAGAGTCAGGGACTGTATATTCTGCTTTCTTAGAAGCTCTTTATTCTGTCCATGTATGCATCCAGAGATACAAGCATTCCTTCAATACTGGCTGAATGACTATCCCTGGACCACGTGATGGAATACAAAGAAAAACAGAAACCATTATTTTCCTCAAGATAACCACAGGCTCTTGTGGGGCACCGGGTGGGTATGTATATAACTAAGAGAGGGGTTGAACTAAGGAGATGCTGGAAAAGCGTGCACAGGCGAGCTTCATCTTCATGGAGGATGGCAGCAGAGCTATAGCTCTGGAGGGCTGATTCTATCATCTTCAGCCTCAGACAATCCTGGAACCATAACCCAATTCTAAGATGGGCAGTATGATGATGGAAGGGCTGCCTGAATGCAGGTATGTACGTGCTCGCACATGCTTGCATGCTTGCTCGATTCTGTCCCCTTACTGTGGTTGGCTCTGGTAGTTGCTGCTCTCCTCTCCTTCTCTTCTCTGGAAACAGAAACATCCTTTTCCAACAAGAAGTTTATTCCATATTGATCCTATGGGACCAAGCTACAGTGGCCATGCAGTTGGTTCAAGGAGGACTGTGTGACCTGGGCTAGATCAACTACAATCCTCAGCATGCTTCTAGGACTTTGCTGGCACCAGTGGCAGAGGCATTGTTTCTCTCTCTGTGCCTCAGTCTCTCTCTTCCCGAAAGAGCTAACTTTCTGAAAGTTTGGGAAAGATTTAACTCCCTGTATTAGTCAATTTTCATACTGCTCTAAAGAAATACCTGATACTAGATAATTTTTTTTCCCATTTATTTATTTTATTGTATTTTAGGTTTTGGGGTACATGTGAAGAACATGCAAAATTGTTGCATAGGAACACACATGGCAGTGTGATTTGCTGCCTTCCTCCCCATCACCTACATCTGGCATTTCTCCCCCTGCCAGTGTGATTTGCTGCCTTCCTCCCCATCACCTACATCTGGCATTTCTCCCCCTGCTATCCCCCCCAGCTCCCCACCCCCCACCGTCCCTCCCCTATTTCCCCCCAACTGACCCCAGTGTGTAGTGCTCCCCTCCCTTTGTCCATGTGCTCTCATCGTTCAACACCCGCCTATGAGTGAGAACATGTGGTGTTTGATCTTCTGCTCCTCTGTCAGTTTGCTGAGAATGATGGTTTCCAGGTTCATCCATGTCCCCACAAAGTACCCAAACTCATCGTTTTTTATGGCTGCATAATATTATAAAGAAAAAGAAGTTTAATGGACTCACAGTTTCACATGACTGGTGGAAGGTGAAGGAAGAACAGAAACACATCTTACATGGTGGCAGGCAAGAGAGCATGTGCAGGGGAACTGCCCTTTATAAAACCATCAGATCTCATGAGACATAGTCACTATCACAAGAACAGCATGGGAAAAACCTACCTACATGATTCAATTAGCTTCCACTGGGTTCCTCCCATGACACATGGGGATTATGGGAGCTACAATTCAAGATGAGATTTGGGTGGGGACACAGACAAGCCATATCACTCCTTAAGCCAATTTTTTTAGCGTGTGGGAGAAAATTGCCTGAGAATAAAATCAACTCAGAAAAGCATAATTGAGTGAGTGAGAGAGAGAAAAAGAGAGAGAGAGGGGGGGAGAGAGAGAGAGAGAGAGAGAGAGAGAGAGAGAGGAGAGATTGAGCTAATGATACTGTTCAAATTAATTCCTGAATCTGGACAGGAATTCTTGATTATACAGACCAGATCATTCTCTTTGTGCTTAAGCTGATTTGAATTAAATTTGTGTCACATGCAAATCAAATAGTCCTAGTAACACTTTTTCTTCCACCCATCTCAGCTTTAGAATGCTCAAGGCATTTTTGAGCATTGTGAATAGAACAAGACTTTGTAATTCTTTACAATGAATGTGTCCTTTGTAGCCTGCCATCTGCCTTTGTGGTAGCAGGTGAAGAGACAGGTCAAGCACCTTGCAGAGCAACACTTAATGGAGTGAAAGCTGGTATGGAGGTCCTTGATCTTACCTACAAAGGCTTTTTGAAGCACACTTTTTCCACTGTTTCTTCTGTTTCTCTTTGGACTTTTCCCCTCTTATGAATTGATACTGAGGGTATGAAGCCAAGGGAGAACTTCATGAAAGCACCAGGTTTTTCAGGAGGGATTTCAGAGTGAAGAAGCAATTAAGCAGGTGGAGCTTGCTTGAGGTAGAGGAATGACACTAGCAGGGATCAGTGGGCTTGGAGAGCCCCTGCCTCTGAGCAGCCAGAATGTTTTTCTGTGTGGTGGCATACAAGTGTCCCGTGCACAAGTGTCCTGGTGATGATGCTGGACCAGGATAAGGAACTAGGAAACGGGGTGGTAGTCATTAGGACTAATGACTGCGATTTGGATTTTTCTTTTTCTGGCCACTTGATAAAGTTGCATTCCCACCCCTCTTAAAGCTAGGTGTGGCAGGATGCCTTGCTCATAATGAAATGTGAGCAGAAACCATGTTCTTCCTCTGGTGCATCATATTTAAGAACCATCTAATGATTTCTCCACTTGTTCATGATGACTGGTGATATTCAAGATGAGATTTTTATCAACCAGGCTGCCCCTGAATAAGTCTGTACCAGTTTCCTGAATAAGGAAAAAGCAGCCAATTCTGGTATGAACATGAAGTGTGATCAAGAAAGAAACCACTGTTTTTTAAACTGTCAAGGTTTTTAAAAATTAATTAACTTAATTTTTTCGCACAGTTTTAGATTTACAGAAAGCACAGTGGCACATGCGTATAATTCCAGTGCTTTGGGAGGCTGAGGTGGGAGGATCCCTTGAGGCCAGGAATTTAAGACCAGCCTGGGCAAAAGAGTGAGACCCCATCTCTACAAAAAATAGAAAGGAAATTAGTTGGGTGAACTCCATAATAAGGAAACAAACAACCCATTTTAAAAACTGGTAAAGGATCTGAACAGATACCCCACCAAAAAAAAGATACACAGATGGCAAACAAGTATATAAATAGATGCTCAACATCATATGTCATTGGAGAAGTGCAAGTTAAAACACCAATGAGATACCACTAACTACCTAATCTAATGGCAAAAAAAAAAAAAAAGAAACTCTGACAATACCAAATACTGACAAGAATGTTATTCAGTGGTGATGCAAAATGGTGTGACCACTTTGAAAGATAATCTGGTGGTTATTTTTTTGCTCTTATCTTATTGTCTTAGCTAGGACTTCTAGTATGATGCTGAGTACAGTGGTGAGAGGACACCTCCTTTCTTTGTTTCTGATATTCAGGGGAAACCATCTAGTTTCATCATTAAATATAATATTAGCTATAGAGGTTTGCAGAGTTTCTTTATTCAAGTGAGGAAATTTCCTTCTATTCCTAGCCTATTGATTTTTTTCCTTAAATCGTAAATGGGTGTTTGATTTCGTCAAATGTTTTCCTGCATCTATTGATATGATTATATATGTTTCTTCTTCAGCCTGTTGATGTGATGGATTGCATGAAGTAATTTTTGTTTATTTATTTACTTTTTGAGACTGAGTCTCACTCTGTTGCCCAAGCTGGAGTGCAGTAGCACGATCTTGGCTCACTGCAACCTCTGCCCTCCAGGTTTAAGTGATTCTACTGCCTCGGCCTCCTGAGTAGCTGGGATTACAGGTGCAGGACACCACGCCTGGATAATTTTTGTATTTTAGTAGACATGGGGTTTTACTGTATTGGCCAGGCTGATCTCGAACTCCTGATCTCAAGCAATCTGCCCACCTCAGCCTCCCGAAGTGCTGGGATTAGAGGCGTGAGCCACCATGCCTGGCCTGAAGTGATTTTTGAATGTTGAGCCAGCCTTGTGTACCTGGAATAAATCTCATTTGTTGTGGTGTATAATTCTTTTTCTACATTGTTGGATTTGATTTACCAATATTTTGTTGAGAATTTTTACATCTGTGTTCATGAAGAATATTGGCCCGTAGTTTTCCTTTCTTATAATGCCTTTCTCTGGTTTGTTTTGGTATTAGGTTAATGCTGACCTCACAGAATGAGTTACAAAATGTTCCTTGTGCTTCTGTTTTCTGAAAGACAGCATAGAGAATTGGTATAATTCCTTCCTTACATGTTTGGTAGAATTCACTAGTAAGACCATCTGGACCTCATATTTTCTTTTTTGGAAGGTTATTAATTATTGATTCAGCTTCTTTAATAGATATAGGTTTATTCATATTCTGTTTCTTTTTGTATGAGTTTTGGTAATTTATACTCATCAAGGGATTTGTCTATTTCATATGTGTTGTTAAATTTGTAGGCATAGAGTTGTTTATATTCTTTTATTGTACTTTTAATGTTCATGGGATCAGTGGAAATAGCTCCTCTTTTATTTCTAATATTAGTAGCTTGCAGCTTAACTAGAGGTTTATCAATTTTACTCATCCTTTGAAAAAATTAGCTTTTGATTATACTTTTAAACTAGACTTTATTATGCTTTTAATGATCATGAGATCAGTAGAAGTAGCTTCTCTTTTACTTCCAATATTAGTAATTTGTAACTTGAATAGAAGTTTATCAATTTTACTGATCTTGTAAAAACACTAGCTTTGGATTTTGTTGATTTTTCTCTATTGATTTCTTGTTCCTACTTCCATTGATTTCTGCTCTAATTTTATTATACTTCTTTGGGTTTATGTTTCTATTTTTTCCTTAATTTCCTAAGGTAGAAGCTTAAATGACTGATTTTAGATCTTTTCTTCTAGTCTAATGTATTCTTTCAATGTTAGAAAATTTTCTCAAAACCCTACTTTTGCTGCATCCCACAAATTTTGATCAGTTGTATTTTCATTTTCATTTAATTCAAAATACTTAAACATTCATTTGAAAAAAATCCAGCCAACCTGAGATGCACAAGAACTACGAGCAGGAGAGAAGCCATACTGTTTTAAGCCACTAAGGGATTTTAAAAAATATATATTTTATTGCATTTTAGGTTTTGGGGGAATATTTTTTTAACTGTAGAAAACTTAGCCTATTCTGCTGGTAAATGAGGACAAAGGATTTTGTAAGTGTAGAAGTCACAGTGCTTAGTTTCAGGCAACATAAACCAAATCTGGTTGACTGAAGCACACACAAAAATTAATTTATTAAAATGAATATTGGTAGCTCAGAATATCTTCAGGAGACCTAGAGTACCTGGATTGTAGGCTACACACCTGGAAGCAATGTTCCTAATCATGCAACAAAAGTAAGGCAGTGAAGACGCCATTGGTGCTGCAGCCCAGCACAGATGCTGTGATTGCCCTGCAGACACCACTGAGACCGGATGCTGCCCTGGGAACCTGGGAGTAGCTGCTGCACACAGCAACACAGTGAATTCTCTCAGCTCCTGCCTCTTCATAGGTCTTGCTTCCAGCATAATGTCTGGGAAGGTGCATACAGGTTAGTTCAACAGAGTGAAAACATCTACTGTAGTAAGCAACAAAGTGATGTAATTGAAAGAGCTCTAGACTGTATGATGACCTGGGATGCAGTCCAGGTGCTCAGCGTGGTGAGCCTGTGCAAACCCTTTTGCCTTTAAGAGCTTGTAGGGTGGCATGAAGATGAAAGGCGATCAGTGGTTTGAGGGCAGTAAGACTCTCTATCAGTGTGTGTTATTATGTGTTTGCATATGTCCAGGTGTGGTCAGCACAGTACCCAGCAATTAACCCACCACAAGGCACAGACTGGGCACTCATTGTTTAGAGCAAAGAAAAGGTCTAAGCTTGTTAAGGTTAAAGATCTTGACCTCTCAATATCTATCTCCCCTGCTAGAATGTAAGGACTTTTTTTCTTTCTTCTTCTTCTTCTTTTTTTTTTTTTTGATATGGAGTCTCACTCTGCCAGCAGGCTGGAGGGCAGTGTTGCAATCTTGGCTCACTGCAACCTCCACTTCCTGGGTTCAAGCGATTCTCTTGCCTCAGCCTCCCGAGTAGCTGGAACTACAGGCACATGCCACCATGCCTGGTTAATTTTTGTATGTTTAGTAGAGATGGGGTTTCACCATGTTGGCCAGGATGATCTCAATCTCTTCACATTGTGATCCTCCCACTTTGGCTTCCTTCCCAAAGTGCTGGGATTACAGGCATGAGGCAATGCTCCTGGCCGTGAATGTAAGGACTTTTCTAGAGATTTTTGTCTGCTTTGTTCAATGCTATAGCCCCAGCTACAAGAGCAGGGCCCAGAAGAGTGGGCTCTCAATAAGTATTTGTTGAATGAGTGAGGGAAATGAATGAATATCTCTATTCTGTCATCTGAGACCAGAATATTTCCAGCCCAGGCCCATATTTGTAAGTTCATCTAGGAATGTTTTTCCTGACTTAGTTCTGCCCTTCTTCAGCTGCTGTAAATGGGCTTCAAAAAAGTGTGCAACCGTCCAAGCAGCAAACCGTCTGTCATTGTTTCTCCAGGTCTTATGATAAATGCCTGCTGGGTGTTTTGAAAGGAAATTGGCCCCAGTCTCTACAATATTCTTTATAGCCCACCACCCAATGACCTCTTTGATTTTTTACCCGTACTTTTCTCTTTCCGGTCTGGGTTATGACTTTCCCTTGCTCAGCTGGCCCCTAGCATAACTAGTCTAACTGCATCACTATCCACCTCTTAGTGACAGTGATCAGCCCATAAAAGGACTGCCATTTGACTTATCCTAGTGTCATATGCAAAAGTCACATCCTGACCACAGCAAACACAAGATAAAGGCTATTAGAGCTGGAAAGGACTTTGGAAGTCATCCAAGCTTGCTTCTTTTGAGGGAGCCTCTGCATTTGCTGTTTCCTCTCCCAGCACAGCATCTCCCCTTGATCTTTTGATGGCTGGCTCCTTCTTGTTATTGGAGACCTCAGCATAAAATCCACCCCTCACAACACACAGGTCTTCTCTGAGTGCTCCATCTGAAGTAGCCACCCAGGACCTCTCCACCATAAGGCTACATTTTAATTATCTGTCTATGGCTTACCACGATTTCACACACATACTTATTCACTTATTTATCATGCAAGCAGATTAACAGCTCCTGGCATATATTGGGAGCTCAGTAATATTTTTTGGATCAATAAATCCAGTTCAAGCCTCCGAGAAACTCAAGCCCAGAGAAGTAAAGTGACCTTAACAAGGTCACACAGCTCCTTAGTGGAACAGCATGGACTAGAACACATGGCCCTTGACTCTTGTCCAGTGCGTTTCGCTCCATGTCAGTTTTCATAGATAAAGATAAAAAGAAGGAACACTTCTTGGGCTCCCAGTAGGTGCCAGTTTCTGTGGTAGTTGCTTTATACATGTCAGTCAAATTATCCTTATGATGACCCTGTAATGTAGGTAGAGTTCAGATTTTTATAAATAAGGATAGAGAGTCTTTGGGATGCTAAGCAATTGGCCAGGTATCCTACTGCTGTAGAACGAGTGCTGGGACCTGACCCCAGCTTTGTCTGGCTTTCAAGTTTTTTGTGCTGTCTCAGCTGACTGACACCTCTAGGTAACATTTGTGCTTTATTAGTATTTCTGTACAGTAAACCTAAGCAGTGAATAATAGGGAAATTTCAGGCACAATGGAAGGCTGACAGAAGGGATGGGGTAGGGAGGCGACACAGATTTCCTGTTGCCCTTCAAATCACACTGTAGAAGTGACATCTGTCTCTTTGTCTCACGAGTGAGGCTCACTGCTCTAGAGTCCTGGGATGCAACTGTCACACTGTGTGAGTAGCCTCCAAAGGTGTGTGACGTGAATGGCACCTCTGCCTGGCTCCATTCAGTTTTCTCCTTGGGAGGACAAAGAAAATTGGGATGTGTGTAATTGATGCCCAAATGGCTAGAAAATCAAACATCTCATCAGTGATTTATATATTCCCAAATATAAAATAAAGCTCTTAGACCAAATGCTAACAGAGCCCATGCAGCCCTTGGTTTCTTCCACCTGTGTTTACAGCCTGAATCCCACATTTTTTGTTTCTGGTTCCACCCATTCGTTTTTCCTCTTGAGCTCATGTAACTTCTACTTGGCTGACTCCCAACCTTGGGCAAACTGAATTGTCCTTTTCTCCTGCTCTTTCTCCAGGTTGCAGAATATTTTTGGAGGAACCACATAGCTCTCATCAGTCTATGTTCTCTTGCTTCATGTGGGTCTTTGATGCAACTTAGTGGAGCTTTTACTCTGCTCTGGTTGCTGGCCCCTTCCTGTCCTCACTGTGGTAGGTAAAGCCATTCACGATTCATTTAAAGATGCTGGTCCAAATGCACACACCTGGTTTGACAGCGTAGAGGGAGCTGCAGGGCTTAGAGAAAGATGTTCTCAGCACCTATAACAGTTTCTCAGGTAGTGGCAAAGAAAAGAATGGTAAGAAGATTCTGGCAGTTCCCTGGACTTTTATTACAAAAAATCAAAAAATGGCCTCTTGGGCTCAAACTCTAGCAAAGGATTTGAGGGTCACTGTATTAGAGACTGTGGCCTTCCTTCCCTTGCTTGCTGTCTCACCTTCCTTTTTTCTTTCCACGAAAATCATGCACCTACTATGTGCCAAGCACCATTCTAGGTTCTGGAAAAGAAAGGCTAAAATCTCTGATATCCTTGAACTTCCATGTAGTAATTGATTATTGTCATGCACTTTCTAAGGTGAAGCAACCTGAGTTTCTTGCATCCCAGATGCCCATTTTTTGACCTCTCTTCCACTCATTAAGCTTAGTTACATTCTTGGGCTGAAACAACCTCTTGGGGCTCAAGTCTAGTTCACTAGATTTCTTTTTCAGAGACAGTGAAGAACAAAGGCAAAAGCAATAAGGATGCAAAGAGAAGATACACCTGTTCAAGACAGAAATCCTCAAAGCAGCTCTTGTAGCAAACCAAACACTAAAAGTAATTTTGGTTGAGCTGAGAGATCTCCCTGAACTCAAAAGCACAGGTGTAGGGAGATGAGAGGGAAGAATTATCTTGGAGATATAGTAATAAGCTAATACAGCGTACATGACAACTTAGGGACTGAGAATTCATAAATATATTCATGTTTTCTTCTCAGTCAGATTGATTAAATACCCAAGCACAAAGTTAGACTAAAAGAGAGATTGAAACAGCAAGAGAGAGAAAGGAAAAGCAAGCTACAGAAGTTCTGGTAAAACATATCAACTCTGGACAAAGACTACTTCATCAAACGCATAAACAGCCACTGCCTGATACATTAGAAACTGGAAGTATCATAAATTAACTGCCAGGAAACTTTGCGAAAGGTCATATGTAACATTCATCAAGCTCTGGTAGTGGATACTTTCATGGCTAGAGGAGAGGAAAAGAAAGACTGCTTTTTCTACATTGCATTTTCAAAATCACTTTCTAATTTTTCAGCAAAAGAAGAAAAAACTGATTTCTAGCTGACTTAGGGACAGGGATTTAATTCCCTCATCACTCGGCCATCCCTTGAATGTGAGTAGTGAAGCATATGAATGGGAGTGGGCATGGCTATTCATTTTCTGATTAAGTCCTTTTGAATGCTTTCAACCACAAGGTGGTCTTACTTCAAAAAGTGCCCACACATAGGAAAGGGATGCCTGTGAGAGCTACAGAGTGAATGAGCAGCTTAGGAGCGGGGACACAGTCAACAGAAAGCTGAAGGTGAAAGAAAATGAACAATCATCTTGGTGGCAGCCAGTTTGGGACAGAAGCCCACCTTCTTTTAGGCTATGGGACCTCGAGCCAGGGTCTAAGACATTGTGCATTTAGTGGGACCATAGGGAATACTGGACTGGCCGTTCCTGAGTCTTAGCATCCCCATCCGCTGGATGGGTGTGATAGCATTTGCCTAGAGAGTAGATAGCTGAAGTGGTTACTCATTTGGCTGGGAAAGCAGTACCATAAATCCAGATCATTAATTTTCCCTGTCTTCTCTAAGATGGCCATTTTCTTGATCAGATTTTATATAGATTCTCTGTTTTTATTGCTGGTTACTTCTGATGTTTATCTGTTCCTTTCTTGCCAATTGCCTTTCTCGATTGGAGATTCTAATTTGTTCTGAGATTGAGCTCTGTTTATGTGTACACTTATTCAACAGATACTTAAGAATTTGCTTCATGTGTCAGGCTCTGTTTTACATGTTGAGGGCGCAGCTGTGAACCAAACAGACAGAACTTTCTTCCTTCACAATACATAAAGAAATAGGCATAAGAAACAAATCACACAGCAATATGACAAATGTAATAAATGAAGTGCATGGAAAGTTAGGAGGTGAAGAGTGCTGTGGGAAGTGAGAGGAGGGCTTGGGAGTGCCAAGGGAGTTACGGTTTTAAAGAGTGGTCAGTGCTACCTCATTGAAAAGGTGACATTTGGCTGTGTGTGGTGGCTCTTGCCTGTAATCCCAGCACTTTGGGAGGCCAAGGCAGGCGGATCACCTGAGGTCAAGAGTTCAAGACCAGCCTAGCCAATATGGTACAACCCTGTCTCTACAAAAACACAAAAATTAGCTGAGCATAGCAGGTACCTGTAATTCCAGCTATTTGGGAGGCTGAAGCGGGAGAATCAGTTGAACCTGGGAGGCGGAGGTTACAGTGAGTTCACACTGGCCTGGGCTACAGAGCAAGACTCCATCTCAAAAAAAAAGAAGGTGACATTTCAGCAAAACCTTGCAGGAGGTGAAGGAGGAACCATTTGGACGCCAAGGGGCAGAGCATTCCAGGCAAGAGACTACCAAGTGCTAAGGCCCTGGGAGCATGGAGTGTACCTGGCATGTCTGAGAAACAGCAAGGAGGCTACAGGGGCAGGAGAGGAGTAAAGGGGGGAAACTAAAGAGGTGCCCTGGGGAGATTCTCTAGGGCCTGGAAGGTCACCACAAGAACTCTGGCTCTTATTATGAGAGAAACAGAGTGCCTTTGGAGAGTTTGGGGCAGGAGAGGAAAAATTTTCCTTTCAAAATGACTTATAAGGTGTTTGCTCTGCATTATTCAGATTGGCTCTAATCCCAGAGAAGAAAAAAGAACTCAAGCTCTACACTCAGGCACCAAGGGAAGCTGTGGGCAAGGTAGGGCTCTCCCCCAGCAGCTCCTCCTTCGTGCACTTTTGCCTTCCACAAAGTCCTTGTCAGTGAGTGGCAACAAATCACAGGCCAGGTGCTGTGGGGCAGTAAGACACTGATCCCGGACCAGGCTGGGACCCTGGGCAGCCACAGGCATAAATGAAGAACACTCAGAGACTCCGGAGGTCCTGGGTGGGAAGCGGATGTGAAGGGTGACACCCCATTATCTCAGAGAATGTGGCTGAAAGGCTAAGGTTGTTCATTCCCGTTACAGTATTCACTCTCCCATTCTTTGTAAACAAAACCCTGGCTTTCTCAGGGATTGTCCAACTTCCTTTGCATCCAGGGACTTCCAACTAGAAGCAAAAGCCACAGAATGGGGCTTCCAGTAAGTCTTTTTAAAGGGGGCTAACTATACTCGAAGGAATGCCCCGTTGCCCCTTTCCACTCCATTTCCTCCTGATGGCTGGAGCCACAGCAACTATCTTGTGACCTTGAGGATAAAAACAAAGAGCTCAGGATGGCAGAAAAATAGAGAAGTCTGGGTTCACAGTGCTTCCTTACCAATCCTCTTCTATTTACCTCTGGTTTTACGTTACGTACGAGTGTGAAAATTGTTAAGATGCAAATGGAGTCACTAATATCAAGAAAAATCTAACAAATGGAGCCAGAAAAGGCCATGTAGAGAGGGTCCTCATGCTTATATACCTGATAACAAAAACGATCACAGGAGACTGTCAAAACCACAACCTTGCACAAAGGGCATTGCAACCTTACACACACACACAAATGCTTCTGCAAGCACATCTGCCCAGCAACTGCCTGTCCAACCTTGGACTGGCATCACCCTTGTCATTGATTTTTCTAGCCAAGGATAATTATTTCAAAACAGTTATGCAATTCTCCTCATTTTCTCCTTTAAAAACCTTTGTCCTCCTTTACCTCCCTGAATACACACATAGTTTACTATGGGTATGTATTTCCATCGCAATGCCTATTCCCAGATAAACATCTTTTCTTTTAGGTGTTATTTCCGTTATTTAAGTTGATGAGAGAATACAACCCTAATTTCTCTTAAGCCACTGTTATTAGTAGATGAATGAAATTCCTAAATGATATAGAAAGTGACTTCACTTTGAAGGTCCTTTTGATCATTGGACAGTGAACACTGCTCTGGGAGTTGAAAGAACTGAATCTGAATTCTGCGTCAGATATGAGTTCTCTGGATGACTTTGACTAAATTATGTAATAATAATGATAACGTTTATCACCGATGGTTCATTTCCTATGCTAAGTGCATTATTTACTTCCTTATCTCATATGAAACTCACAAAGCATATGAGGGAAGTTTTCTGATATATATTTTACAAATGACAAAATAAAGACTCAGGGAGATCAAGTTCAAGGTTATAGAGCAAGCAGGTTGTAGAGCTGGGGTTACAACCAAGTTCAGACTGGTCCAAAGCCCTCCTCAGTCCTAACTACTATGGAATATACTCTTACTTATTTTCTGTGAAACTCAGTTTTCTTCTCTGTACAATAGGCAGGAGGACTGGCTAGTCTTTGAACTCCCCTTGCAGCTCTGAAACTCTGGAATAGCTACTTCTTCTTATGTAGTCTTGCCTGTCCGATTGTGATCTTGATCCTCCGTACTTCTCCCTGTACCCCAATTTTCCAAGTGGTGCCCTTTTCAAAGATGCTGTAACCAGAGCCTGCGTCTCTCCCTTGATCTTGAGAAAAGCAGCTCTATGGGGCAGCCAGAGGAGGCAGCCCCAGCCAGGGAGCGCAGTGGGTGTTCAGTAATGTTCTGTGGGTGCCCCAGCCCCAGCCTGCTCCTGCTGCCTGGAGAACCTTCTGTCAGCCCTGGAGCTGCCTTGCTTTGCCTCGCCTCGCCAGGGGAGGCTGTGTCTCTGCACAATCTGTCTCTTCTGATGATCAAGGAGGGCCTTGGTGGAGCAGCGGAGCATGCCCTCCCAGGTGATAAAACTTCTCTGGGCACTCAGGAGAGGTGGGCTGGCAGTGAAATGTGAAGAACAAGCACCGTGCTGTGTAAATACATTTACAGGATGGAACTGTTTCTTGGCCCTTTGGGGCCCATTTCCTGAGCTGCGTGGCAGGAACTGTCTTCCTCGGAACGATTGACAGGGCCGGTGGGGAAAGCTAAATAGACCTTGATTTCTTTCCTTGTGTTGGTACATTTACCTAATGAGCAGAAGGAACAGGCCTGGAGAGGCTCTGAGAACGGGGACCACAGGTGACTTCAGAGTGAAAAACTGTTGCTCTTCCCATGCGGAAACATCCAGCTCTCTCTGCTTCTCCACATTCCAGTTCTCCGTGGTCCAGGACCTGTAGGGCCTTCCTTTCCCTTCATGGGGCAGACAGAAAACTGCCTCTGGGACTTGCCTGGGTCGGGGTGATGTTGTTTTGCTGCTGCATGAGGAAGACATCTCACATCTCAGCATCCTGTCACCCTGGCTCGATGTGGGCTGAGGGTGTGGTGAAGCTGATGGGTATGGGATGGCGGTGCAGCTGGGGCACCCATGGTGGCACCTTCACGTGGTTAGTGCACCACCAGCCCCTTTGATGAAAATAGTGACATTCGGGAGGTTTTTTTTTTTTGACAGAGTCTTGCTCTGTCTCCAGGCTGGAGTGCAGTGGCGTGATATCTTGGCTCACTGCAACCTTTACCTCCCAGGTTCAAGCGATTCTCCTGCCTCAGCCTCCCAAGTAGCTGGGACTACAGGCACCTGCCACCACGCCCGGTTAACTTTTGTAATTTTAGTAGAGACAGGGTTTCACCATGTTGGCCAGGATGGCCTCGATCTCTGGACTTTGTGATCCACCTGCCTCGGCCTCCCAAAATGCTGAGATTACAGGCGTGAGCCACAGCGCCCGGCCAGGAGTTGTTTATGGGTGCAGCTTGGCCACCACAGAGCTCTTAGCAAGTCACAAAGGGAGAAGGCGGCCCTCAGCAGTGGAGGGTCACTGCTTTAGTCCATTCAGGCTGCTGTAACAGAACAGCATCAACTTGGTGGCTTATGAAGAACAGACAAAAATCTTTCATAGTTCTGGAGGATGGAAGTCTGAGATCAAGGTGCCAGCAGGGCAGGGTTCTGGTGAGGGCCCTCTTCTGGACAGATTGCCAGCTTCTGGCTTCTTTTATTGTATCCCCCCCAGGAGAGAGCAGGGAGTTGAGGCGAGTTCTCTTGTGACTTTGAGGGCACCAAACTCATCAACTCTTCTAATCCTAATCACCTCCCAAAGGCTCCTACTCCTAAAAGCTTCACATCGAGGGGGTGAGTAGGGTTTCCACATATTAACTTCACAGGGGCACAAACATTCAGTCCATAACAGGCACTCTGCCAGGCCAGAATACTGAAATATTTCAGATTCAGTCACTGTGTCTGGGAGATGGAAAACAGCTCCTTAGGTCAGCCTAGACAAGGAAGAAGAGTCAGGGTCTGGTGCTTCTAATAGCCAGTGATGGCTGAGTGTAAGAGCTTCTGTGTTTCATTCCTTCCTCTGTTGGGACCAAGATGGGGTTTTGTTTCACTGTTGCCCAGTGAGTGGTCTGGAGTCCTTTCTCATGGGCAGGTCTGTGACTTCCAGTTCTTTGGCATCTCTTTTCAGGGTGAGCTCTTGGTTAAGGGCTTGCTGATATGGGGGAATGTAGCTATGAGGAAATCTACATGAACACCTGGGAGGAAATCGCTGCTTGGCAGGAGGGGCCATGGTTTTGTTCTTCTTTTTAGAGAAGAGCAGCTCTGCCATCCTTCTGTTTGGTAAAATGGGGAGGAAGAATTCCTGGCATGGGTGGGCGCGGTGATTAACACCTATAATCCCAGCACTTTGGGAGGTTGAGGTGGGTAGATCATGAGGTTAGGAGTTAGAGACCAACCTGGCCAGCATAGTGAAACCTTGTATCTACTAAAAATATGGAAAAAATTAGCCAGGTGTGGTGGCATGTGCCTGTAGTCCCAGATACTTTTGAGGCTGAGGCAGAAGAATTGCTTGAACTTGGGAGATGGAGGTGTAGTGAGCCAGCTGAGACCACGCCATTGCACTCTAGCCTGGGTGACAGTGTAAGACTCCATTACAAAAAAAAAAAAAAAAAAGAATTCCTGGCATGAAGACACATTAGTCTGCAGATCCCTGCCCTCCAAGAGGTAGCAGACTCCAGCTTCTGAGCAGATTGGACAGATCCCTGGAGATGAGTTGGAGATGCACTCTTCTCTGCCAGCCTCCTTGGGCATAAGGTGTCTGATTCCCTGCTTAGTCTCTACCTTGAATTTCTGCAGTTCTTCAATTTGGTCTCTAGGGGAAAGAAGCCAGACAGCTGGACTTTCCTGAGCTGCTTCCCCTGGAATGGCTACTGCTGAGTCTTTGGCATCTTCATTCACAACTTTTCAAGTGTTTGCCCTTTTGACCACTCAGCTTCCCATTCCTCTCTCAGCCCCAAGAACAGCTGGTGTGCAAAGTTGCAAGGTCATAATTCCAGGGAAGATTCTCTTCTATTAGCTGGTGCTGAAGGAACTTGGAAATGGATGAGTTTTCTCCCAAGCTGCACATCCAGCAGCTTGGGATTTCTTCTAGCTTAGAGATTCAAATACATGAGGGTTTATAACTGTTAAGTTTGTGTCTGTGGAGGACAGCTGTGAGAATGTGGAGGCTGTCCAGGGAACAAGTCAGGGGTGAACCCAGGACAGAGGGAACAAGCTTCTAACACTGGGAACAAATGAGGCGAGTCCTTCTGCTTACCCAACTTTAAGGCAGCACCTTGCAAGCCTCTACCGTAAAACAAGCTAGATCTGAGACCTAAGACAGCACTGGAATTGGATTCCCATCCAGGATTTTCATTGAATAAGAGCAAGAAGGGATCTCAACGATTATCTGTTTTCAACAGCCTGATTTTACAGAAAAGAAAACAGGGTCCCAGGGGAAATAAGAATAACATTAGTGAATGCCTTTAGATTGCTTACTTTGTGCCCATTTCTGTTCTAAGCACTTCTCCATTTCACCCTCACAAAAGCCTAAGAGGTAGGTATTGTTATTATCTCTGTTTTATAGATGAAGAAATTGAGACAACAGAATCTAGTAACTGGCATGAGATGGAAAAGGAATAGCGTCCAACCTCTCAAGCCCTTTGCTAAGTCACCCCGGCAGCTGATCAGAGCCAAGATCCACAATCCACAGTCCAAGCTTTCTGAGCCATCCTATCCTTCTAGACCAGCCCTATCCAATATGAAAGCCACTAGCCACCTGCGGCTATTGAGCACTTGCAATGTGGCTTGTCTAAATGGTGATGCATTTCAACGACCTAAATTAAAAAAAAAAAAAGAATGTAAGGGGTCTCATAAATATTTTTCATATTGATGACATGTTGAAATGGCAATCTATTGGCTCTATTGGTTTCCATAAAATATATTATTATAATTAATGTCATCTGTTTCTTTTTACTCATTTTAGGTAAGTACCAGATGTTTTAAGATTGCATGTGGCTTGCATCTGTGGCTCCCATGAAATTTAACACTGTGTTTTGTGTGTTAGTCCATTCTTCCATTGCTAGAGAGAAATACTGGAGACTGAGTAATTTGTAAGGAAAAGAGGTTTAATTGCCAATTGTTCTGCAGGCTGTACAGGAAATATAGCAGCATCTGCTTCTGGGGAGGCCTCAGAAAGCTTACAATCATGGTAGAGGGTGAAGAGCGAGCAGGCATGTCACATGGAGGAAGCAGGAGCAAGAGAGGAGGGGAGGTGCCACGTACTTTTAAACAACCAGATCTTGTGAGAACTCACTCACTGTCACAAAAACAGCATCAGGGAATGGTACTACGTGATTCATGAGAAATCCACCCTCATGATCCAATCCCCTCCCACCAGGCCCCACCTCCAACACCGGAGATTACATTTCAACATGAGATTTGAGTCAGCAAATAACCAAAGTATATTCATATGTGACTTGCGTTTGTGGGCAGCACTGTCTGGAGAGCAAATGCTGAGAGTCAGAGCGCTGCAGAGGCTGCATCCCGGTCTCAGCCCCAGTAACTGCAGAGCCCCACAAAGAGGGCGCCTCACCCATACTTGGCCTTCTCTGCATCTATAACTCATATTGCTGCTCTGAGGCTGTGCTAGAAGCCTCCTCTGACACCACTGGGATGGTATCATCAGGAGAATGATACCCCATCAAACTCGTTGGAGGTCAGTGAGGCTTAATGGAAGGGCATGACTTCCACAGATCCACGTTCAGATCCTGGCTTTAGTACGTGCCATTTACATCCTGAGCATCACTTTCCTTATCTGGAGAATGGGGATAATAATACTCACATCTCAGAATTGTTCTTTTCCATCCTGCATGGCTTTCTCTATCACTTGCGATAGCACATTCTAATGGTTAAAATCGAAATTAGAGAAAACATTGGGGAAAATAGTCCCTGAGGCTTTTTCACTTTCTGATTTCCTTGATAAGTTTGAGCATGTATGATCCTCAGTTTTCTACTCTGTGAAGAATGGGAGCCCCCCAGAAGACAGACCCTGCACTATTGCCCAGTGATGGTTGCAACTCAGGTGCTAACTAGTAGTGGTCGGTGCAAGTGGGAGAAGAGTGCCCTGGAGTAGCTTCCAAGTTGTCCTTCTTCCCTTCCATCCTCTGTTCATGAAGCTCAGCTGGCACTGCCACTAGCTTGGGCCTGGGTCAGATGCAAGGTGTGGGTCTGGGACCAGGAAGACCCAAATTATCTTGGCAATCAGAGGGGCAGAGGTGGGTCCATATCCCATGGGTTTGTCTGGGGAGAATGGAATAATGTCTGCATTTGCCCTGGGCTGTCATTCAGAACATGTGTATGAGGTAGGCACCCAGGCTAGCCCCAGATTTCTCATAGATCTCTAGGCTATGCCTGACTGTAGGACCCCTGTTGAGTGTGGGCATGAAGTTCTATTGGTAAAACATGACAGAAGTGTACACCTATTCAAATCAGCAAAAATGCACTCAAATCCCAAGCCTAAACTTGCTTGTTATATGACTATGGACAAGCCATCTAATCTCTTTAAGCCCGTCTCTTACATTTGCAAGGAAATATCTAGCTCATATGGTAGTTGTAAGATAAATGATATGATGAATATAAAGTGCACATTAAAAATGTGCATTGTGGAAAAGACAGAAACAAAAAATACATGCATTGTGGGCAGTCATTAAATGGCAAGTATGAACATGGAGCCATGTCTCCTGGTCCAGTGCAACAATGAAAGGAACGCCATTGTGGTTGGGGAGTGCTGTGTCTGTCTGTAAGAACGCAGCAGCATTCGCCCACCGAAAGCACAGTGAAATGCCAAATGCTTGCTAACCTCTTCCCTTCCCCAGTTTATACTCGTCCCTTAACACTGTCCATTTGATGGTCTAAATCATAAATACAAGCTTGAGAAACAGAATCATTTCCTTTTCAGATGTCTGCAGCTACAAATCAGCAGGTATAAGGACAATTTGGGACTAATTTCAGCCCCTACATGATTTTGAGCAAATAAATGACTTACAATATGCCCTTGGCCAACCTATGGATCCTCTCGGGGCTTCAGCTTCCTGTTTAATAAAATGGGATGAGTAATCCTTGCCTCTTCTTCATTTTACAAGCATGTAACAAGGATGAATCAAGTAATGGCTGTAGAATCCTTTGAGGTCCTTGGAGAAATCTTTGCTATATAAATGTAAAGTATGATGTCCATTTCTATTACATTGTGTTTTGCAAATAAATACATAAGCTTATGGTACATCCATGTCAGCGTCTGTCTGGCCAGCTATTTGCCATGTACATCTTTTAATAATCTCCATACATTTATTCCTTGAAAGCATACTCCAAATCTGTAATGCATGGGTTATTATTATTTTTTCCTTTTTGGAAACCCAGGGCACACATCTGTTCTGCCTCATTTCAGTTGCTGGGAATTCTGACGGATCCATTGCTGGTGATATGTGCACAGGGGGAAGTTTTCAATATCATCAGGGACCTAGATCCAGACCGATGAGGGTTTCATGTTCATCATCCTTCCCATTCCCTTTCCTGACCTTCTTAATTAAGCTGTTCAGAAGAGATGCCCTGTCATTCTTTTGAAAAATAGCCTGCTTGTCCCTTCCTAAAAACTTTAACCAGGGTTCTCCCCGATTCAGAAGATAAAATAATAGATTGTGGAGTGTACTTTGAATCATGTAACACTCTAGAGGCCATTAATTGTTGATTATTTCTGGGCATCCTTTCCTCTATCTTTTACTATCGTATGTCTTTTGTTTAATCCAGACCTCTTTTCTTAACTCTGGACCCTGTTGTACATCTACCACCTGTGTGTCCTACAGGCACCTTAGACTCCAAATGTCTAAAATCAGACTTTTCATCTTCCGTTCACATCAGCTCTACTTCCTGCTTTCTGTCAAGACCCCAGTGGTCAAGGCTAAAGATAGGTAAGGTGGTAAGTTCCTATTCGTGGTTCTGAAGCTTCATGTCTTATGCTTAGGTGAATTGCAACTCTGAAGGCTGAGTTTTCTTCCTTTTTAATAAAAATACATAGAAATTTGGCCCATGGGGCAGAAGTGAGTAATATTGATCCTGAATTGAAGGGGAAACACTGTTGTGTTTAAGTAGTCTCCTGCATCTTCTGCTCAAATGTAGACAGCTGGAGTCCTCTGGGCTTGTGCCTCTTGGGATCACCTGTATTCATTGCATATCGATCCTTCTCCAAGAAGCTTCATGAGACCTGATTCATGTTCATAAAATCTTCAGGAGCAGAAAACTTGGAACTTCTGTATCTTCTGGCTTTATAGAAACCAAAGAGGAACTTCTAGTTCAGTGTTCTCCTGAAAGGCTTAAACCCCAAGGGTTCTGTTACCCAACTGTCTGATTGTTTTGACTAAATGTTGGCATACCTAGAGTAAACCTCTGACCATTCAAAATTCAAAGTCTCTCTTATTGAGGCCTCTTCCCTGCTGTCCTTTTTAAAAATGTAGGTTTCTTGCCTGGGTGTGGTGGCTCACACCTGTAATCCCAGCATTTTGGAAGGCCGAGGTGGGTGGATCACTTGAGGTCAGGAGTTCAAGCCCAGCCTGACCAACATGGCAGAACCCTCTGCTAAAAATACAAAAATTAGCTGGGTGTGGTGGCATGTGCCTGTAATCCCAGCTACTCAGGAGGCTGAGAGGAGAACTGCTTCAACCTAGGAGGTGGAGGTTGCAGTGAGCCAAGATCACACCATTGCACTCCAGCCTGAACAACAAGAGCAAACTTCCATCTCAAAAAAAAAAA